>NW_024412377.1:58265759-58506869 GCF_014898765.1 Herpailurus yagouaroundi
CTAAATAAGTAAACAAACAACATTAAAAAAAAGGAGTTTGAGATTATAAAGAACTCTCTCTGCTCCTCATAGCAAGCAGCATTGCATTCTATTGGAAAGATATAGAGTATTCATATTATGGGTCTTAATTTCCTAGCTTCTCCACCACTGGAAATAACTCTCTCCATGACACAACCTAAAAATCCTCTGTCTTCTCAATAGCTTTCAACTAGAATTGCTAGTGACTCTTCTTGCAGTGTAAATGTTCTCATTGGAGCATACTACAGAAACCTATTTATGAAAATATCTCGTGGTTTCCAAATAGTTGCAGGGAAGGGAATTTTTGGCCACTTATGCAATTTACAGAATTGAGGTCAACTGAGGATGTTAGGATAGTTCTGACTGAGGCTGTGAAGACAAAGGTAGGAGTAATACTCTCAATCTCTAAGCTCATTTCTGACCATATATTGTTTGTGAGCCATTGGCTTTGAAAACCAGAAGACAGCCTCCCGTTGAAGAGTTTCTCTGTAAACACCCATTCTTACTATCATCTGACAAATTTAAAGTAACCATTGTAGCTGGTGGATTATGTATAAATTTCTTGGACTTTTTGTGATAAATAAAGTGTTTCTTTATTATACGATGTGATTCGTCTCTCTACTCTGCTTCCCTACCCACTGACCTGTCAACCTGGAACCAAACCATCAGAGAGTATACTCTATTTAAATCTTCTTCGCATTAGATATGTTTTCAGTTTATTCCATGGACTTCTATGACCAATACTAAAAGTACTGATTTTATCAATCCAATTGTTTGTGAACAAAAGCTGATTTTTTTTTTATTGCTGGAACCAAAAATTAGCATAATAAACTCTATCTTAACAGGCTGAACTCCCATTTTCCCCCAGAGGAATTTACTAAACTGGCTGTTGCATTTATCCTCTGCTGTACTAAATGTATGCAATACGAATGGCAGAATAATCAGCATATGAATATACTTGGATTCCTAAAGTTTCAAGAGAAAGCTTCTTGCAGGAAAATTGTCTGCTAAGTTACAAGATATTCCATACACTGTTGTAATATAGTCTGGTAGCCTTTTAGTCTCACTCTGATTTCTGTATAGTTTCAAGGATCCTTTGGACAGAAACATCCATAGTTCCAAAGTACAAAGACACTGTGCAGTTAATTGTCTTCTTTTTAAGGTTTTATTGTTGAGAGTGAGAGAGCAGGGGAGGGGGAGGGAAAGAGAGAAAAAGAATCTGAAGCGGGTCTATACCAAATCAGAGCCCGATGAGGGGCTTGAACTCACAAACCATGAGATCATGACCTGAGCCAAAGTCAGATGTCTCACAGTTAATTGTCTTACTGGAGGATGCAAATAACCTTTGACTTTTGATATCAGAATAATACCAAATAAAAACCCCATACCAGTATACCAGTTGCCTAAAATGTTTTTATCCTCAAGACATTTTTTTGGGGGGGGGCAGTTCTAATTGGGAAGAGTTGATTTTTTTTCTACCTGTATCAATAGAATTTTCTGTGAGATAGAAGATGTTTGCTTCTTTTAGAGTTTCATGTGCTCCATGGAGCTGAAATTTGTCAGCACCTGCTGACTGAGACTTTTCTGGTCTGTGCTCTAATGTTTTGTTTTTTTTTTTCTAGTGCATGATCATTTATTCAGATTTTTGAGATCTAAAGCAAGTTATTTGTGTGTGTGTGTGTGTGTGTGTGTGTGTGTGTGTGTGTATAAACCATTTTCTTGTGAGTATGGTTAAGTCTAGGTTCACTTATGAGACTGAATTAACCTATAGTTTATGCATTTCAAAGCTTAGGACTGGCTCTTGGACCATAGTGCCCTGTCTACATGGTGCCCTGCTAGAGTTCAGTGAAGCTCTGCCTAACCAATCAGTTGGTCCCTCCCTTCCCTACATCTCTGTGGCATCCTCTTATGAAAGTCAACATTTCGAACCAAAGGTATCAAGCACTTCACTTACTCACTTACTCAAAAGTATCAAGCTCTTCACTTACTCCCTTCTTGATCAGAGGCTCCTGGCAGAAATGGAAAATGCTAGTTTGTGTTCACAGCTATTGAGTGCCTCCTATAATGACTTTGAATAGTAACTGCTCAAAAAATAATTGAATAAATACTGCAATATATTTCACAGGTGCTGAGAGTGATTACCCCAATGAATTTAACTTCTTGAGGAAGATCAATTTAGACTTGAATGTCTTCCTGAAATATAAGGAGTTGGACTAAATAATCTGGACTAAATAATCTGTTGAACTGTAAACTATTAGAAAAATGACAAGATTAGAGTCTTATATATATGATTTTTACAACGTCTCTATCATTTCTAGTCTATTTTGGGGCACATAGTGGGAACGCAATAAATGTTTGCAGTGAACTGACTCCAATATAGATGCGTTTCATTAAAAAGGAAACCTAGAGATGTTTCTTTTTTTTTTAATATGAAATTTATTGTCAAATTGGTTTCCATACAACACCCAGTGCTCATCCCAACAGATGCCTCCCTCAGTGCCGATCACCCACTTTCCCCTCCCTCCCACCCCCCATATAAAGCAAGTTATTCTTTGATCTTCATCTTGTTCTGAACTTTGTAATGGTCAGTCCAGGTCTGATTAGGGTAAATCTCAACCTTCTATACTTTCAGAAAGAGTAATCCTATTGGTAGCTTAATTTTCTTCATAGCAAAAACATTTTTTTTTTAATTTAAACCATTTCATCTTTTGAAAATACGTTGTTTCTGCCTTTCCAGAATGCTTGATATAATTGAATCTCTTTTCATGGGCTCTGAGTGGTCAGTAAAGTATCCATCTCTCAGAGCTGTTATGAGATAATCAACGCTATTTGCTTAACTCCTAAATGGTCCCAACCTATTGCTGTTGAGTCCATAAGCCTTCTTGTTGTTGTTGTTCTTAATTGTGTATAACATCACTTTCTCATTTGTTGCTTTCATGGTATTTATTGCCTTGTCACAATGCCTGGTAAATAGTAGGTATTCATTAAATATTAAATGAATAAATGATTGTCACTTTTCATTTCTATTGTAGCGTATTTGGTTACATGCATAGGGTTACATTTGTTCTACAGTTTTTCTAATTGCCTGTTTGTAATTAGTTCAGGTTTTGGAAATCTAAATAGCCATATGTGACAAATTGATGTGCAAGTTGAGATTAAACAGTGTATAAATGAGGACTTAAGTCACCTGAGGAATAAAAACCGAGCAAGGGCTTGAACTTTGTGACATATATTTTGACTACCAAGAGATCACCTTGAAAATGCTTCCTGAGGGACACCTGGGTGGCTCAGTTAGTTGTTTCCGACTTCGGCTCAGGTCATGATCTCACAGTTCACGAGTTTGAGCCCCGCCTTGGTCTCTGTACTGCCAGCTCAGAACCTGGAGCCTGCTTCAGTTTCTGTGTCTCCCTCTCTCTCTGCCCCTTACCCACTCCTCCTCTCTTCTCCCCTCTCCCCTCCCCTCCCTCTGTTCCTTCTCCCCTCCCTCCCTTTCTCCCTCTCTCAAAAATATTTTTAAAAAATACTTAAAAGTGCTTCCTGATTTGGAACTGAGCTCTGAATCCACAAAATCGTGAGGTAGTTGAATTCCAGATTGGTGAGGTATTTTGTATTTAGCTTTCCTTCAGATGGTCGTTACTAGCACCTAGGACGACTGCCAGAAGCAGGATATATAAAAATCACTGGGCCATTACGGTGTTTGTGCTTATTTTAATTAGATTTCTTTTAGATTTTTTTAAAGATGTCCAGGGAGAAATGTGTCCCCTGTGAATGTAATGTCTATTATGTAAAACTTAAGTGCATCTGAGGGTTTGGAAAGTGTTAAATTCACACTTAAGGCCCTGTTTAGTCAATATGATGAGATTTAAGATCAATTATAGAGGGAAAAAGAACCAAATACATTATTTTTAAGAAGACTTAAAAGATAATAATTTTTCTTCTTGCTGCCAAATGGTTGACAGTTTGCTTTTTTGAATTCGAGGTGAGCTTTTAGAGTTTGTTGGTCAGATCTGCTTCTGCCATTTACTGTGTCCTGGCTGGAAGTGTTGGGAGGACGGGAAAATTTCTCATTAGTGACGTGGAGTGACACTTCACTTTATCGTGCACCGACAATTTTCTGACAGAGATCGATGACATGGCTCACGTTTCCAAGAAAATGTTATTCCATCATTGAACGGGGAAGTTCTGAACCAATCTTGCCGTTTACAAACAGGCTGTAGGTGTGCCACATATGACAAGCTGATCCTGAAATGTAGAACCTTGAAAGTGAAAAGGCTTCCTTGTTCATTTTTGGGTGTATCAGGTTACAGGTAACTGAACATGTGAAGAATGCCATGTTCTCATTTTTCATTATGTAGTGAAACATGTATAATACATGGTCCTAAGTGCAAACTCTTCATTAGCTTGAATTTTTTGATGCTCGATTCTTCTTTCCCATCAAAAAGTATTTTTCTGCAGCAGACAAGGCAAAATAATTTTCTGCATTTTCTTTAACACAAGCATCTTCTCCGTTTGATTCCTCAAATTGGCGTGCAGTGGTCAGAGAAAAGCATGTTCCTATACAGGTAGGAATATCTCTTGGTTACCCTCCTTATCTCAGCAACAGGCTCATCTCACACCGTTGCCAGCGGTGCCCAGTTTGTTTGGAGATAGAACTCAGGCAGCTCTGATGCAGTCTAAGCCTATCAGTTGATTCTATCCTTGTAGCCACGAGGTCATGTGACCTAAGCTGGGCCAATCAGAAAGCCTCATAGGACTCCTAACTGGAACTGAGATGTCGCAGCTCAGCGTGGGAGTTGGTGGGGTATAAAGTTGTGAGGACAGAATGTTGCTTCCAGTTTTAGCTGCTAAGAGAGAAGCCAGCCTGAAGTTGAAGTGGGCTCTCAAAAAGGCCAGAGCTAAAAGAATCTCCAAGAAATGTAAACAGAGTTCTAAGCCTTTGAATTAACCCATCCTTGAAGCCTGCTATATTTCTAGACTTTCCAGTATTATAACCTAATATTTTGCCTTAATTACTCAACATCACTGCATTGAGTTTCCCATTGCTTGCAAACAAAAGACACAAACTGGCGAAGCTACACAATCAGCCATTATTTTGATCAACTGGTACTACTATAAAACTGCAAACTATACAAATGAAGTATAAGATCAGGGAACTAAACATGATTCGTCTGATAAAATCTGTTTTCAACACTGTGCTGGTAAATTGTTAACAGGCTCTGCAGGCCTGAGTGGGGGCTGGTGTGCAGCATTTGAGGACTTGATTTTCAGGGTCTAAACGTTCTCACCATGGCTGGTGTCAAGCTATTAATGTGATACTGAATGTGGAATTTGGGAAAGATACTAACAACTTGATCTACTGCCTGTATCCCAAAACTGCTATTTTACATATGAGAAAACTAGGATCCAAAGGAGTTAAGAGGCTTTCTGGAAATCACATGAAGAAAGACCTGAGTCAGAATGCCTGTTCCCTGATTTCTGAAGTCAAGTTCTTAACAAGCTGATGATCTGGTTTATATAGGTTTACACATGTTGCTGCTAATGCAAGCATATTTATTCCTTTTAAACAGAAAGGGCTCTGGTTGTCAGCTTAAGACCAGAAAACTATCCCAATTTTCACAAAGTTAGTATTTCAGACTTTGCTGTCCCATTGATGAAAAAGAATACCATTGTATTACAGTTGAATTGACTACCACATATTGACAAGGTGTATGTGCCAACCACTCAGTGTACATGAATCTGCAGGGAAGGAATTCTCTTTACATTTTATATGTAAGGAAACTAAGGTTCAGACAGAAACTTGTCCAAGGTCACACATCTCATAAGTAGTAAGGGGTGGAGTGACAATTTGACCCCAAGTTGTTCTAATTTAGACTACCCCATACTTGGTGTATTCTGGGGAGATCATGTTTCCACTATGTGCCAGTGGGTGTTAGAGATTGCCTATAACTTAGGAAATACTTGGCGGGAACAATTTACAATACCAAACAAAAAAACAGATGAAAGCGAGTTTTGAACAGGGCATGAACAGCATTCATGGCCACCTTCGGGTTCTGATCCTAGTTCTTAATTTCCTTATCATGCAACCCATCATATCATCTTTGAGATTTGGTAGAGCTACCTTGTGAGGACTCACACGACAAGACCCATGTCTTATCTCGAAGTCCTTTCTATCACATGGAATGAGAAATATTCACTCACTTTTAGAAGTGGAGTAATCTGTAGGTAGTTAAAATCTAAAAGGGAAAAGGATTGCTTATTGTAAATAAACGTCAATAATTACAGTTAATAACTTGGCTGGTTAAGGAAAAGAATGCTGTGTTTCATCATTTCATCCTTGTTTTATCAAACAGATACCATTCCACATTTCCATAGCTTTTTCATGTGTTTGGTCTGCATTTTTCGCAGTGACTCTGCAGCTTTCACTAATGTGGTTTCAATTATTTAAGAGGGGTGATTAGCATAATCTGTACTGCACCCTTAAGAATACGGGGGCAATTAAACACTGAGCTTGACCTACTGCCCTCTTTTGTAGGGCAGAGAAGGATGCACCCAGCAGAGGTGATTGCAAAAATCAATTCTGTTCATTCTCCCTCTCCGCCCCCCGCCCTTCCCTTCAGCTCTTTCTCCACATTGCACACACCCAATTCTTATGCTTCAAAACTGGTGGAAGGCTGGTACACGTTGTTTCAGTCTTCCTGGTATTTAGACGGTCTGAATGAAAAATTGAAACTGTTGGTCAGATAGTGTCTCCAAGTAGCTAAGCATTTGGATACTTAGTGTGGTATGGACAAATTGACCAAGTGTATCTATCATGCAGCTTGCTCTTCTTGGAGTCCTGTAAAGACAACAAATGGCTATATGTAAGGAAAAAAATAAGAGAAAACAGTTCTGTTACTATCGTACAGTGGTACGTCAGGCAGTTATATTGAAAATTGTCATCCGACTTGCTATAATATTTATAATAGATCTTACCCACTCATTCCCATGTTGGATTCTCAAGGTGTACAGATAAACTACATAGGGACACACAGGGCCATCTCAGTATTTCAAAAAGCCAAATAGAAGTCATACCCTTCTTGGTACAGGCTAAATAAAATGTCAAGTTCCTTTTAGTTAGAAAATTTATACTAAATGAATGCAGTTTTATAAACAAAATCTTTTATAAGCAGAAATACTTTGGAGATTTTTTTTTTTTTTTTAAAGGTGAGTTGGGCTGAATGTGAGAACTTTGGACCAAGAAATTTCCATGAGCTGTCCATGTCCTTTCATCAGTTACTATCTGGGCACCAGATAAATGCTGTGCCATGGGGAGAGGTAGACTGCACTCAGGATGCTTAAAACCTAGCGGGGAAGGGGAGAAAAAATTGTTTAGATGAATGTTGGGGTTCCTGGGTGGCTCAGTCAGGTAAGCATCCAACTTTGGCTGCAGTCATGACTTCACATTTCATGGATTCAAGCCCTGCAATGGGCTCTCTGATATCAGCATGGAACCACTTTTGATCCTCTGTTTCCCTTTCTTTCTTTGCACCTCCCCGTGCTTGTGTGCTCTTTCTCTCTCAAAATTAAACATCTAGGGGTGCCGGAGTGGCTGAGTCAGTTAAGCATCCAACTTCAACTCAGGTCATGATCTTGCAGTTGATGAGTTCGAGCCCTACATCAAGCTCTGTGCTGACAGCTCAGAGCCTGGAACCGGCTTCAGATTCTGTGTCTCCCCCTTTCTCTGCCCTCCCCTCCTGCCCTGGCACTGGCGCTCACTCGCTCTCTCAAAAATAAATAAAACTGTTAAAAAATGTTTACATAAATAACAAAATAAACCTTTAAAAATAGATAAATGTTACCAAAGATCTTAGAAATAAACATTTCTGCTTCTAACCAAAAGCCACAGGACACAGAAGGACCCATCTACCTGTCTGTGATTTTATAGGTTGCATTCTTGGTTCCTATCTATAGATCCCAAAAAATCCATGTGTTATCAAACCAGTTTACAAATCCTCTATCACTCACTTCTTCAAGTTAAAATGTTTAAGGTCTCCGTAAAAGATGCTATCTGCTCAGAGAAAATATGAAGTCGTGGCAACACCTGGAGGATTCTGCTGTAAGCTGTTAGATTAGCAGCCAGTCACCTAGAACCTCTGTAGAATCAAGGCCCGGGACAGAAACGCTGGAGGTGCTGATATAAAGTCTTAGGAGAAGAAAGATCCCTGAAATGCATACTGCCAAGTGAGGCCACCCCAGAGGGATCTTGAGGCATGTTGTTGAAATCTGAAGACCTTGAGGCTGAAAGAGTTGCCAAAAGGGAGGAGGAGGAGGTCTTATGGTTGGGGGGGGGGGTGGTGAAGGGGCCAACCGGCAAGACTATAGCCTGCTTTCCCCGGCTGCAGCCAGCTAGGCTTTTTAAACCTTGGCTGGACCTGGCTGCAGAGAAGCACCAGTCTCCCTACTGAAAGTGATGCTGAGTTTATGAGATTTGCCTAAGGCCGTAGAATCCATCTGAGTCACACCTGGGATTAAGATTCAAATCTTTCTGCCTTCTAGAAAGACAACTACTGTCGCTCCCAATCATGTCCCATTTTTAAGTTCATTAGTTCACCTCTGGGTACTTAGCCAGTACGTCAAAGCATTTTAAATGGATAAGTCTAAAGTGATCGTCCTCTCGTTGCGCCTTGCCTCTGAGCCCCTGCAAAGCTTCTGTGCTTCATACAGAGGCAGGCTGCTCATCAACAAGTTTCCCTGGGAGGTGGGAAGCCTCTCTCCTCTGATCAGAACATGCCTGTCACAGAGCGCCGGCGGCTACTGAATGGTGCCTGCTCACAAGAGCCGCTGCCCTAGCCTGGGAGTCCAAAAATCTGTCTTTTGGCAGAGGCTTAACTGTTTGGCTGCTGCTTCGGAAGGTCCATGCTGGTACCTCCTAGGAAGAGAGAACCCAGCTGGGAAGCTGCCAGTTGCGGGCAATCTTCTCCTTCATTTCAACTCAACAAATATTTAATGCGTTCCTGCTGAGGGGTCCAGTCCTGTGGAGTATGCAGCCCTCTGGGGGTCTACAATCATGCTAGGGAGTCCAGACACGAAAGCAGGAGGCAGCCAGATGATACATGGAGGCTCCACATAATTAAGAGCTCGGCAGTCATGGCTGCAGGAATTTAGGAATCGTTCAGGCCTCTTGATATAGCACTGCTCTTGTTAAAAAAAGAAAAAAAAAGCCACTGAAAGTTAGTAGAGACCCAAAGAAACCATCCCTACCCTATCAGGGTTATTTCTGTCACTTACAGACACAAACCAAGTATAAGACAATATATCACCTCTGTGGAAGGGAGACCTCAGAGGAATAGATCGCCTCTGCTTTGTGAGGTTCATTTCCAGACAGCCTCATGGAAGCATTAAATTGGTCCCTTTCCCTCTGGGGTCAAAGGGATACCTGGGGAGGCCCCAGCAGTCGTAACTGCTGTTAATCAACCCTTCATTCTGAACCCCTGGCTTCTATTTGCCTCTTCTTCCTTGTTCTGGTGCTTGCATGATTTTGTTGACACTTTTCTTCATCGGTGAGCATCCTCAGGGTTCCTGGCTCCCCGGCATGTGCTTGGGTGGCAGCAGATTCCTAACTGGGAAGGCCTGTCACCATGTGTGACTGCTCACTATCTCACAGTGCAACAGCGTGGTGGAAGCTTCTGGCTCTATGAAGTCCTGATTGTTCATAGAGGAAAGTACCATCAGGAGCTACAAGAACTCTGATAGGTTAGGTTTGAGTTTATGTTGTGTCAGACATGCTTTTTCACACATTGGGTAAGCTCTCACTTCCTAAAAGAGACTTCTTGAGCTGGGTGATTGGCTTTGAGAAGAAGTACCAAGACTCTAAGTAATCATCAGTAACATAACTTACTGCATGTCTTTTCCCTTGTAGGACAGTAATTCCCATGAAGCCATTGACAAAATGTGGATTCTTTCTCACTGTAGCCTCAATGTCTTAAACAGACTTGGCATGAATTAAGTGTTTGATAAATATCTCTTAAAGGGATCATATTATCTTGCTGGGGCTACCATAACAGAATACCACAGGCTAGGTGGCTTCAGCAACAAAAATTTATTTTCTCACAATTCCAGAGGCTAGAGGCTAGAAGTCCAAGTTCAAGGTGTCAGCAGGTTTGGCTTCTCCTGAGGCTTCTGTCCTTGGCTTACAGGTGGCTGCCTTATCACTGTGTCCTTAGGTGGCCTTTTCTTCTGTGTGCCCATTTCTGGTGTCTGTGTGCAAACTTTTCTCTTATAAGGACTTCAGCAAGATTGGATTAGGGCCCACCCTAACGACCTCATTTCAACTTAATTGCCTCTTTAAGGGCCCTATTGCCAATTACAGTCACATTCTATGGTACTAGAAGTTAGAGCTTCAACATAGGAACTTGAGAAAGACGTACTTCAGGCACGGATGAATGCTATAAGTGGGGTAAAGTGTATCACAGAAAACTGGTTCATGTTAAAGGGGAGAAATTTGAGAATAATGTCCACAAAAATGACATTAAAATGAGCTAAGGTTCTTCCTTGTGATAAACCCATTCTGCCTTGTGTGTTCCCTTCACTATGAGTAGAAAGAGTGGTGTTACAGCCAGCAGGCCAGGAGTGGTTTTCCAGCTAGGGCTCAGCAGTCCTAGATCATCTCTGTAATGTGAGACTAGTCCTTCTGTTTCTGGGCCCCGTGTCCTTTTTTTTTTTTTAACCTGCAAAATGGGTTGACCTCTTTGAGTCATTCTGTCTTTCTGTGAAAAGCAGACCAGAGTGGAAATATTCCTTCTGGCTATTCTGTTGGACTAAGAGCAGTAACCTCTAGTGATTCTCTTTCTCGAAGCTTGTGGAAAGAAAGCCAGAACTCGAGGTCTTTGTCTTTCCCTTAGTGGGATTCCAGTGATGTGTAAGTCAGAGTCTTGGACAAGCAGAAGTCTCTATCTAAGGATGTGTTCTAAATAGCAACTTTGAAGCAACTCTAAGCAACTTCATAAATAGGAAAAAGCCTACAAAATGCTCCAGCTTTCCATCCTGGTGACTGGGAACAGCTCTTTGCTGCCTCCCATCCATTTCCTCCTATGTTGGTGATGCTTGACTTTGGGGGATACAGTGGTTGAGGAAGCAGGAAAAGCCTTAGGTCTGTAATTATAATAATCAAACTTTAGTCCCTCTCTTGTCCCTACCCCAAAGCTCAGAGCCATTAACTGGTAAAACAACATGAAGGATCACTTTCTACCCTATTCTGCTGATGCTTCCTGTTCTTTTCTGTTTCTGGTGCTTAATTGGGACATCATCTTGACCAACGAAATGGCTAGAAACACATGGGATTTTCTCCCTGCCTCCAGTGTAGTCCCCCAGCAAAGTGCAATAAGTAATTTTTTGTAACCCTCTCCTACCCTTGTTGTCTCCTGGAAACCGTTGTTCCCCTGTGCAAGCTAAGATGCTATGAGAGTGCAGTTCCAGGATGATGAACAAGGACTTCTAAAACCTTTCGTTAGTGAGGGGTGCCAGCCTAGCAGTCAATTGTCCTGCACACTGTACTCCAAATGCAGGGTCATAGCTGTCTTTGTTTGGCTTTGTGAATGTTCTCTCCTTTTCATTTCCCTGAGAAATCACCTCTCTGAATCAACAATGACTTGGCAAATCCTTATCTTTGCCTTTCCAGTTAGTGCCTTCTCTTCATTTAGTCAATCACCTGGGGTTACAGAAGTAGGGATGCAGAAACATTTGCAAATAATTGTGATTTCAGAAATTCAGGACCATTTGCATTTCAGTCAGAGACAGCAGCTTCTGAAATATGCTGAATGGAGTTTGAGGCCTCTTGCACACTCCCATCTGATACAATGCCTCTCCTGTCTGCTCTTGGATTGTGCAGTCAATTGACATTTTGTTGACTCTACTTCGTCAATCTCCCTTTCTATATAACTTCAATTCTCCTTCTGCTAGGATTTCCTATTTCTAGTCCCAGTGGCTTTATACCTCAGCTCAGCCAATCTTTGAGAAACAATGTCGTGCATCTCTCTTATTTCTTTTCTGTTCCATGTCCTACTTGATCCCTATCTTACCTGTGCAAACAATTGGGATACTGCTGTGATAAGAACCATCCTTTAGTCTCTATTACTAGGCCTAGGGATTCACAAAAGGTACCTGGTAGAGTTCAAACAGGAGATGGTTCTGTGTCCAGATCCTTAATCTTGGAGAATAAAGCACAATCTTGATTTTTCTCTTAGTGAGAAAAAGCGTGCCCAACCAGTTTCTTAATTCCCTCTTGATGATGTCTACTTTCACACCAACCCCACACTTTGACCTCAACAAACCTCTTCACCTACTGGGCTCCAGCCACACTGCCTGTTTTAGACTCTGAAGACATGCCAAGCTCTTTCCCATCTTAAAATCTAGGCTCTTATTTCTTCTTTCTGGCACACTCCTTCCCAATCGCCATGTTGCATCCTCCCAACCAATCTGAGAATCAACAAGAGCTCACCTATTACCTCCTTGAAGAAATCTTCCCTTGTACACCCTAAGGTGCAGTCATTTCACCCTCTCCACCCAGTCTCTTTTGCATCATTATATTCTACTTTCTCCTAAACTTCATGAATATCAAAGGTAAGATCTATGTATGTTAGGACTTGCTGTCATAGCCTCTTTTCTTCTCTAGCTTCTTTGCCTGTGCCTGGCACAGATTAAACACTCAACAGTTGTTGAATGAATAAATTTAGATGAGGAGTGTAAGGAAGGATGGACTGGAGAAGAAAACACATAAATGATCTGGAAAAGGGAATCTGGAGAAATTGCCCTGTTGGCTCCATGTATAGCACTAAAGTTTGTAGTTCTTCAGAAGTGGCCAATCATGAGCCCTCTCTGGGAAGTAGCGACCCTGCTTCACACATCCCCTCCACACAGGTGATGTTAAGGATGCCTGCTACTTGACCACAGCATCTTTGCTTCTCTCTAGATTCTATCTTAGGTTCAATATACTGAAAACATTACCCTTACTTCTGGCCCAGCAACTCCTTTTACTTTCTCAACTACCTCATTGCCTCTCACTGCCCATCTTCTCATTTCTCCAGAAGAAAAAAGCCAAATCTCACTGATGCTTCCCCATCCTTTGTCCCTTGTTCTTAATAGATGAGAAAGGAATTGTGTCACTTTAGACAGTCATGCATTCATTCAGCACCTGCAGTTATTCCTAGCAAATGTGCTAAGCCTATAAACGAACAGATGCCCCCCCTTCCCCCTGGAACTTAATCTCCCTTTTTTATTTTAATTGGATAAAAAAAAAAATAAGCACCACTCTGTGGGATACCAGGCCCTCTTTATATGAGCTCCCCGTTCCTCATTGACAGTCTCCTAACCATAACTTGCATATTGTTGCCAAACTCATCAGAAACAGTAATCAATTATTCTCCCTCCTCTCCAGGAACCTAAACTAACTCCATTTTAGGGCTAGAGTTTTCTTATGCTGAGCTTTTGAAACTTGTTGAATAATCTATCCTTCTAATTTATACGTTTCTCTCAGAATTCCCTCTTTCTCAGTCATTTGCTTCACTGTCCCTTTACACTCCATTCCTATAATACCTAGCATAGAATTGAGATTTGGATAAAACCTTAAACAATTATTTGGCCCAGGAGTGCCTGAGTGGTTCAGTCAGTTAAGCGTCCTAAGGTCATGATCTCAAGGTTAGTGAGTTTGAGCCCTGTATTGGGCTCTGTATTGACAGCTTGGAGTCTGCAGCATGCTTCAGATTCTGTGTCTCCCCCTTTCTCTGCCCCTCCCCCACTCATGCTTGCTAGCCTGCGCGCGCGCTCGCTCTCTCTCTCTCTCTCTCTCTCTCTCTCTCTCTCTCAAAAAGATAAATATAAAAGAATTATGTAGCCCAACTATTTGATAGTATCAAAAAGAAAAGTGGAGTTCACAGACTTAAAGTCAGACAAACATCACTTCCTGACATTTAAGACTCTTTACCCAGCACACTTTCACTTGGGCTTGCTATGTATATGTCCACATGGCTGGTATGTTAGCAGCTACTATCAGAACCCCATTAAAATCTTCAACACAGTGGGGACTGAGGAGGGAGGTTTTCTCCAGTGAACTGGGGGAGAGGAACCTTGTGAAAAAAAAGGTGGGGAGGGGAAGTAGGCTAAAGAGAGTCATGCTGGCAGATTTACAGCATCTTTGTTCTTGTACTCATTCACGTTTGCCATGCAGGTCGTTAGAATAGGACACTGGTTCTGAGCCACCAAATCCTTAGCAATCCGAATCCTTGAACTCCTGTCAACACTGAAGAAAAAAAAACAATCATGCACACATGGTTGCTTTTCTCTTTGAGTAAGAGTCCTGGGCGTGTACTTCCTGGGGGAAGGGGGATAGCTGAGACCAGAGTTTAAAAGTCCAATAATTGTTGACTAATGGTGCCTCAGTGGTAGTTCCAATATGCCACTTAATGTTTAATGTCTCCTCACATGAAACCTGATCAAAAAGCTTTAAAGCTGCTGGGCCCCTACCGTTTGCAGAAGAAAACCTGGAGACCCAGGGCCTCAGAAAGTGGGGCAGTGTAAGCACATTGACTGGCTGGGCAAGACCTCATTTACAAAAAACAAAGAAGAGGCACCATTCTCAACACACACTGTGTTGCAGGGACCATGACTCATCAATGATGTGTAAGGTAACTATTTGAACTGACAAAAAGGCTAGCAAAAAATAAATAAAAGAAAGCAGCCTTTTCTTTTTCTTCTCCTTGTTTGAAACCTTCCCATTAAGAGAACACAATATGTGATTGCAAACATGGATCAGCCTCATTAGGGAGAAAGAAAATTGTTTGAAATAAACCTCAAAGAGGAAGAAAAAAAGCTGTCATCTTCTTTAAGGACACTATTATGTTCTTATTGACAAGACAAAAGAGTAATAAAGTTAAATTAGAGCGACTATAAGCTTGATAGTTTGGTTGGAGGAAAATAGAACAACCTTTGCTATTAAAAAAAAAAAAAAGAATGGATGTTTTAATCAGCTTGTACTGAAGCAATGACTACTGACCTTACCCCTCATTGAGAGCATTCTTGAGTCTGTTCCAGGGGCAAAAATCTTACCTCACTGCTACAATCTAGTAATTTTAAAACTAGAAGGGAGCTTGAATAATCATTACGTTGGGCTACTTTATTTATAATTGGAAGAAGGAATATCTAAAGCAGTCTAGTGACTTGTCCGTTCTCACCCAGCTTTTGAATTCCAAGGTCAAATTCTAGAAATTAGTAGGAATTTAAACCTATTTCCTCAGCTCTAGAATGTGTTTCTTCAGTCTCATTGGGAAAGCATTAAGCTGACAAGAAATTCATGGAGGTTATTTTGAGATCAATCCAGAAGTATAGTGGGGGATTCTGAGTATGCCTGTTAAGCTCTTGGGAATGCAGGGCTCCCAGGTGCTCTTCTATGTCTGGACTAGGTTTCAGGCAGTAGAAGAAGTGTCAGGGGATCCCCGTCCTTCCCACTGCTGTAGCTCAGCAACAGTCCTTACTCTCCTGATTGGAACAGAAGCAATGCCTCTCTGGCCCCCTCCGTGAAAAGAACGAAGCAAGACGACCCTGCTAGCCATGATCAAGCTCCGAGACACTCCAGCACTGCAGCCAGAGAGGCCAGACACCTTGGAAGTGACAAGCTCTACCTTGTAATATATTGTAGGAGTTCAGAAAAAGAAAATGCAATAACTTCTTAAGTAGTCTGGGCCATTTTCCTCTCCTGCTTCCCTCCCAGAGAAGTCTGGACACCTTTTTATTTGGAAAGGTGCATTGTGACATTTTCTATCATTCCTTCCACCTATTAATAGCTCTGGCTGCCCCAGGTGCTCATTTTCAAGACGCCCTCGGAGAAGGGGGACTTCTGGCAGCCTCTCTGAAGCTGACAGCTTTGGGGAAATGGCAGGTTTTAATTGATGTATTGTGGGCACCGTGCTTTCTCTGTCTCTTTAGAAAAATGTGATGGGTTTAGTATCCTCCTAGGACCTATAGATTTTAATATGTCAATTATTCCCCTGTTATTGGGACTTGCGTGTTTGTGGCTGACTGATGGTCTTCCAGGTACCTTTTTGTCTCTGTGTGACACTGTGCACCAGTGTCAACATGGCCTCTCTTTGAATAACCTCTCTAGACAGGAAGCTGCCAGCAAAGCCTGTATAGATCCTCATCAGAACAGCAAGTCTTAGAGATACTTCTCAAATGAGCTGCCTACCATTGGTTAATAGTTACAATGAAAGAGACTGCAAAGCTAGAGAAGAAAGCAGGAATGTGAAGTACCGAAAGGTTCCATTTTCAAATAGTCCTGGTAGCAGATCTCTGGCTCCCCCTCAGTGACACCACAGTCCCCAGGCCAGCAGTTCCATGGGCTTTGGCTACAGGAGCCACCCCACATGATCCTGGACTGTTGCCAGCTCTGGGAAGGCATCAGGGTATTTCCCAAGAGTCTCTGGCAATGCCAGCCCTGCCATCATTCTGCCCAGTGAAACCACAGCCTCTGTGTCCACTTCTGTGCAGAGTTCCAGCTTAGCCCTGAGACTCTTCTCCTAATATGCGAAGTGTGGGGTGGGAGGGGACGGGTCTCTTGCTTCCTTAGTTTCCCTCAGCATTCTAATAGACCTTAAAAAACACAACTGCTTCATGAAGGTATAATTCACATACCATAAAATTTATCCATTAAAAATCTACAGCTTTGACTTTCTATCAAATACATGGAGTCCTACATCCATCAACATCCTCCCTTTTAGAACATTTCAATCATTGAGAAATGCCCTACTGCCCATTTGCTGTTCATCTCTGCCCCACTCCCAGCCCTAAGTAGCCACTGATCTACTTTTTGTCTCTATACCATTGCCTTTTTCTGGGCATATCTTACCATTGGAATTACATAATATGTGGCATGATGTTTTTCAGATTCATTCATCTTGTCACATGTATCGGTAATTCATTCCTTTTTATTGCTGAAGAGTACTCCATTGACATGGATAAACCATATTTGCTTTATCCACCAAGTGATGCACATTTGGATTTTATTCCAGTTTGGGGTTATTATGATCTTATGAACACTCACATACCTTTCTTTACATGGACCTAAGTTTTCTAAAGTCTTAACTACCACATATTAGGTGCTAATGTGCCCCCAAACTATGCTAATCCCTTTCAATGCATCATGTTTAGACTTTACAACCCATGAGACAGGAATTTTAATTGGGGAAACAAGGTTTATAAAGAAACAACTCCTTTAAAAAAATGTGTCTGGGGCCAAAATCCAAAGTCATGGTCTTTATGCCAGCTCGTCTCAGTAACAGAAAAGCAGGCATTTGTGCTGAGTTCCCAAAGTGAGCCCCATTGTCCTCCCCAGCTCTAGCCATACAAAAATGCCTGATGTGGCCTCTCTAAATGGATTTGAGGTTCGCTAATCTGCCCTAGGATTCTTTCATGTAGAAATACTCTCTTCTACGTTCTAGCAGCCCCAGAGGTCACTTTTCACCCAATTTTCACATTGATACATAGGTCAGTGCAAATGTATTCATTATTTGCTTTATGCTTAGCACCAGGATAGGCACTATAAGGGTACAAACAACCATGGTCCCCTGAGGGTGGTACAATGCAAAGACAAGACGCATACACACACATCTAAATTATAGAGAATCAACTACAAATGTCCTGAGAGCTTTGATTACTTAAAAACCTGTGCTAATACCCAAACCACTTAAATTCATATGGCACCTGCCTATTTCCGTTTTGAGTTATGTGGACACTGTGGAGCTAAATTACTAATCTACAGAGCTGGATTTTACACAACTAATGAGCTACTAAGAAGATATTCTGTGGAAACATAAAAAATGTTAGCATCGTTTAAGGCAGTTTATTTTTGGTGTTTCCCAGGTAGTAATTGGGTAATCTACAGTTTCCTCTAGAAATACCTATATACATCTCATAAATCTTTATGAACTACCAACAGTGTTCCAAGTACAGCACAAGGCATGCAGGTATTAGTAGGGAGTAGAATAGAGTTCTCTGACCTCCTAAAGCTTGAACTCTTATGGGTAAGATGAGTGCACTGAATGTTTTTGTCCCCTAAAATCCATATGTGAAAGCCTTGATCCCCAGCATGATGGTATTTGGAGGTGAGGTGGAAGGTAGTCAGGTGTGGATGAGGTAATAAGGATAGAGACTCCAGAATGGAATTAGTGCATTTAGAAAGGGTTGAAGAGACTAGACCTCAGCTCTCCACCTCATGAGGACAGAGTGAGTGGTTTTAGTCTACAAAATAAGGAAAGGACCTTCCTCTTAAGACAACCATGCTGTCACTTTGGCCTCAGACTGCCAGCAGCCAGAACTGTGAGAAACAAATGATGGTTATTTAAGCCTCCTGGTTGGTGGTATTTGTTATGACAGCCAAAGCTGACCAAGACAGTGAGTAGCAAACAGATAAACCATCAAAACTGTGTAAAAAGCTACGCAAAAAGGGGATGTCTGGAGGATTTGTCTATGTCTGTCAGGGGCAGAAGGCTCATGCCCAGATCTGCATTAAAACAAAACAGAACATAACCAAGCAAAACAAAAAGCCAAAACACAGCCCCTCAAGCCAATGTGTGGAGGAAGAATTAGCAGGAGCAAGTCATATATCCCAGTGACTTAGAACATGAGGCTGGCAGGAGAGATGGAGAGAAAGATACATTTAAACATGTAAAGCCCTTCCTTCTGTGTCTTTTTTAAATATTCTGCAAATCTTCCATAAAGATTGGCAATTTCTCTATCAAGCCTCGGTAACCTAATATATCAATTCTCCATTTTCCCTGCCCAACTTAGTGATAACATATCTTCCATTAACCTATGCTGAAAGAGCCATTTCTATTCTAAGAATCTATTTATGTTCTCCTATAACTTTCTTAAAGATATGCCTCTGGGCTGTAATACCTCAAGCTTATTCCCAGCTGAAATGTGAATACTTTTGCCAAATTCTAGTAACATCTATTGGGCCTTTTCTGAGTCATTTGACTATGAGGGTGTGGGGAGGACTTTCCTGTAGGGAAAGAAAACTACCATTCCTTTCATTTGAAGGGACTAACGTGGAATTTGCCTTTTGGTTACTTGCCATAGATTTGGTCTTCAATATCAACAGTATTCTATGATTTTTATTTTCAATTATTTCATTAATTAGTAAAACAGGTAATCCCAGTTCTGAAATTTATTTTAATGAGTGTATGTTCCTGTTCTTGTCTGTTTTTTATAATCTTGAGAGGCACTGCTCTTATTCTAGCTCCTTCTGTATGTTATCAATTCTTTCCACAATTCTTTATGAAGCTTTTCTAATTCTTGTTAGTTTCTAGTTGTCAGAAACCTTTAGTTATGTGATCATTTTTACTTAAAGATTTCTAGGATAAAAGTCTAGTTTTACCTTTCACATCCTATCAAACTGGCTGTTTGAAAATGTGCTATCCTCTACTATTTCCTACTGAAAAATTAGTTTGTTTTCCTTCCAATTCGTTGTAATCATTAACAAAAATTATTCCCATTGGTCTATTTCCTGTTTTTCTTTAATTCTCTTCACTCATAAGAAGGGTATATAAAATTCCCCCTACCCCACATGGAAGTTAAATTGTTTTATGATGTGTATTGAAAAGAATTCCACTAAGTTGCAGTGACCTACATTCAAGGTGTTGATGTGTAAAGAAATTTCAGTCTGTAAAGGCTGCTGTTATTCATTTAAAAAAACAATTCACATATTTGTATATGTATTTATCTTCATTTATTTAAAAGATACCAAACAATGGTACTGATTTTATTATATATCTATTGGAATAATTAAGTATTACTTTTACTGGAACTCTAGAGAAATTGAGAAAAAAGTGAAAAAATATTATTTAGGACCAATGCCATAGAAGGCATTATGCTAAGAACTGACAGGAATATAGTAATAAGTAAGACCTGAGTCCTGTCTCTAAAGGACTTATGCTTTAGTAGGTTAGGGAAAAAAGGATGTTCAGATAGCCATAATAAGATGAACTTAAGGAAGTTAAAAGTTCAACGGAAAGAGAGTGCTCTCTATGGACTGAGTAGTTCTATGAATCCTATGCTGAGTCCTGTGACCCACATCTCCCAGGTCAGGATGAGAGGGGCAGAAGCACAGTTAAATCTGCCTATGACTATGCATTCGCATTTGATACCTGTATTTTTGAATGAGTGTCTTTGTTTTTTACCCCCAATCTTGGGGGTGTATATTGTATTCTATATTGTAAGTAATGGAGATTATTTTTTAAGCAGAAAAGATATATAGGGGCTAATTGCAGTATTGGTTCATTATTCAGTGGGAAAGTTGTCAGCTTACCTGGAGAATCCTAACAAAACAGCCAAGTGACAAGTAGAACTAAATGACAAACTGGATATAGAGCCTCTAGCAGAGGAACTGGCCAGAGTAGATGCTCTATAAATACAATTTCTCCACCCTTTTCCCCCTGCCCTCACTCCAGACTGGTTTAGTCCCCTGCTCTTGTGTGTTTCAGTTGGTGTTGATATAAACATTCTTAGAGTATTGTGGGCTCCAGGGCCACCCACAGTTAGGGGGTCCAATTCTCAGAGTCATGGTGTTTCTCCTTGAACTTGATGTACTGAAGAATTGTGGATGACAGTGTTGCCCTAATGATCCTGCAATGGTCCTTTTCTTTTGACTCCAACTTTTTTCTGAAGTTTTGAGCCTGATTATAAGGGGGAGGAGTCCAAGTGTGGTACATGTCTGCTGAGAATGACTGATATACCAGAGAGGCAGTTTATCAAAAAAGGCCAACTAAAACTTTGAAAATACACTATAATACAGTAATACACCTACACTTTGATCCTCTCTAAACCTTTGGGAGCTTCTTAAAATATTGAGCTCATTAAACAGCCTGGGGCTTTCTTTCTTTCTTTCTTTTTTTTCTTTTTTTTTTTTTTTAAGTAAAAATGATGTGTGTGGCTGATGAAGCATTATGGTAGATTCTAACTCCCCCACCCCAAAATAAGTCTGCACTGATATTTTATTTTCAGAAGAGAATATAATTCCTCCTTTGGTGGCACAGTTCCGCTCCTTAGAAGGTTTCTGAGAACTTAGGAATGTAACATTTTCTGATACGATTATATCCTATTTCACCAGTGGATCAGGAAATATGCCTTCAGAAGGTCTTGGAGAAAATTTATAGGATAGAATGATAGTATGTAACATCAGGGAAACTTGACTTGAATATGATATGAGGAAAGGCTTCCCTAAAGAAGTGAACTGATTTATAGAAGGTAACCAGAGGGAAGGGTGTGGGAGGGAGGGGGAGAAATCATACATGTGGACAGGGAAGGAAAATAATGTGTTCCCATAACTGAAAGGAGGATAGGGTTGCTGGGGCAGAAAGAGGGAGTAGGAATGAGGAGAGACACATGATAAGAGTGGACAGGTAACAGATCCTACAGAGGTTCCTGGACCCTCAGAAAGTGGTATAAACTCTGTCCTCACAAAAATGGAAGTCAGTGAAGAATTTTTAAGAAGGGGATATAATCATGAGATTCTTTTTCAAGTTTTATTTATTTTGTGTGTGAGACAGAGAAAGTGAGAGGTGGAGGGGCAGAGCAAGAGGGAGAGAGGAGATCCCAAGCAGGGTCCATGCTGAAGCGGGACTTGAACCCACAAACCATGAGATCATGACATGAGCTGAAATTAAGTCTGATGCTTAACTGACTGCTACCCAGGTGACCTGAAATTTGTTTTTAAAAGATCATTTTGGGGCACCTGGGTGGCTCGGTTGAGCATCTGACTCTTGGTTTTGGCTCAGGTCATGATCTAACAGTTTGTGAGATTGAGCCCCTCTGTGCTGTCAGCACAGAGCCTGCTTGGGATTCTCTCTCCCCCTCTCTCTTCTCCTCCCTCACACACACTCTCTCTCTCAAAATAAATAAATGTTAAAAAATAAAATACCATTTTGCCTGCCATGCAGATAAAAGGGATTGGAGGAATAAGAGTGATACTGAGAGAACCAATGGGAGGTTGTCAAATCATGCAATATGCTATGATGGCAGAAAGCAGCATGCTTTGTCCTGGTCCCTCAGAAGCTTACAATTTAGTTCCATAGTGGACATATGCACATAGAACTATTACAGTGCAGTATGTGATGTGCCATGAAATTCAGCAAGATAGAGTGAGAACAGGAAAAGGTCACTCTGAGCAGAATCAGGGAAATCTCTTCTTACATATTGAGCGGGATCCAAAGACTCGTGTGACCTGAGATTTGCCTTGCCTTGAGTTGTGCTTGTCTGTTGTTATTTTTATTTTAGTTACAACTGCTTCCAGGATATGAAAATATTTTAAAAGTAGCATTTCTACCTTTTTTCAGTTTTGTTTTTTTAAAGCTACAAATGCACATTTTATATTCAGGTTCACCTTGTCTGTGTCAGGCAAGGTAGAAATTGGTTTATTTTTTTTAAATTCTTTCCTTTTTTAAAGGAATAAGTGAATTTTTAGGAAGGAATAAATGAATTCCCATTTTCTTGCCCAAGGTCATCTGTCAGTAGAGTTAGGAAGGGTTTAGAAACAAATCTTCTCTTTTGGAGGACATGGTGCTGCTGAGTCAACACATCAGCCACGCAGGCCCACACTAATGTCTGTGCCACTGAACAAAGACTTGATGCCTTCAGCCTAAGAAATTTGGGATGGATTGCAATTAAAAAGACTTACACATGGTCTTCCTTTAGTTCTCGGGCCCCTTCTTGAAACACCCTTCGAAAACATCACTCTAAGCATTTATCACTGCCCACACCTGCATACGGCCTGATTTTAATAGGGATTACCCATCAGCTGCACTGATTTGCTATGATAGAAAAGCTATTGAGTTCCACTGGTGTATCTCTCTTGAAGAAAAATAGGCTGGGGTTATAAGCAAGATCATGAGAAAGAAAATGCTGCTTGGCCATGTAGAGAGGCCTTGAGCAAGTACTAGCCCATGGTTTCACAATGGCTCAGCCCTATCTTGATGTGAGCTTGGGGAAGTTTCTGAGTATCTTGGGAAAAATAAGGTGGTTAGGCTGACTGATCACCCAAGTGCTTGGCAAACTTAGTTCCAGATATAGATTTCCATCCAGGAGAGCTGTGAACTGATTTTTCAGAAGGTTCTTTAGCCGCAGGATAATAAGTATTTAGTTATATGGGTCTATACACAAGAGAGTGTATCCTTCACACTGATATCAAGGTGGGGGGGTGGGGGGAACCTCCTTTAGAGCTCTATTTGAAAAACACATTTTGGGCCAAGAGAATGAGTGGCTGGCCATGTGACTATGAATCGACTATACCTGGTCATTTCTAAGATTAAGGATATGGCATATCTAGCCTAAGAAATAGTCTTCCAGAAACTTGTGTTCCATTTGATATGATGCAACTTAAGGACGCTAACAAATACGAAGCAAAGATTATAAAGATGAAGAAAAATATGACCGCTGCCATATAAGGAAATGTTGTTTCAAACAAGCTTGGCTTGGTCTTTGCAAGACCTAAGGATGCATTACAGCTGTCTCAAATCTTGTGAAGAACTATCGGCAGAAAAGAAATGATACTTCTCGGGGGGCCTGGGTGGCGCAGTCGGTTAAGCGTCCGACTTCAGCCAGGTCACGATCTCGCGGTCCATGAGTTCGAGCCCCCGCGTCAGGCTCTGGGCTGATGGCTCAGAGCCTGGAGCCTGTTTCCGATTCTGTGTCTCCCTCTCTCTCTGCCCCTCCCCCGTTCATGCTCTGTCTCTCTCTGTCCCAAAAATAAATAAAACGTTGAAAAAAAAAAAAGAAATGATACTTCTCTGGCTGTGCCTTTCCTAATAGACCTGGGGTAAATTGTTTGAAATTGCAGGAGCTTAATTTGTGCTCAGTGTAGAGATGAAACTTCAGACAATAGTATCTAACCAAGAATGGAATGGGACCTAGTCTCTCTTGTGTGCTGAGTAATCAGGAAGAGACTGAATAGCAATGCTTGTGAAATCAATGATTGAAGTGTTTTTGCCTTTATTACCTCAATACTCAAAACAATACTTTGGGGTAGTCTCTATTATTCCCATAGTACAGATGAAGAAACTGAGGCATGGTATGGTTAAGCTGCTTGCCTAAAATCACCCAATGAATAGCTGACAAAGCTGGGGTTTGAACGCAGTCAGACCAGGTATAGACTCTACAGGCTTTACTGTGCTGCCATATTGCCTCTGGGCATCACGTGGGGATGCTGTGAATGTGATTTCTGCCCTGAGTTTGCAGGGTGGTCTTTGACAATCCCACCAGTGGTAGAGTGAATTTTGTGGTGCCTCACATAGGCAGATATTGTGGTGGTACAAAACACACGTGGTTCCCACACGTGTGCCTAGTCGATCATTCTGCTGTAGCTATGCCAAGACATCTAGTTGCCTTCGGTACTCCATCTGGCATTGGGGTTCATTGTTTCTGGATAGAATTTTCTTTTGTCTCAGATACTGATGTCATCTGTGTAATCCAGTTCAGCAGCCATGCCATGCCATTCTTTAAAAATAAAATCACAAAAAATATCCAAAGATATCACAAGAAAAAAAAACTCTGCTTTCTGGGTATAAGGGCTACAACTAGATCTTGCTTCCAACCATGATGGATAGCTGTTTATTGTCTTCTCCATCAGAAACAGCACCTTGTGTGAATGTTTGAGAGATCTTGACTTAATCAGCCCTTTGCCCATTAGGAAACACAATGAGAAATGGAAAGTACTTTCCAGTACAGGGAAAGATAATCCCTTTCAAACTTGATAAGATCTATGTAAAGGTAACTGACCAAGAAGGAGCACTGACCCCATTTCGTATACAGGTGCTTTAAAATAATTTGACAACAGGTAGTTAAAATGTAAGTATGCCATGCTGTCAATCACACTTCGTCCTTCTGGATTTTAACGCTTGTTTTACTTAAGGGAAGATGATATTTGACCATTTTATGGCATCCATCAACAGGAATGTGCACATGGTTTCAAATAAGGGTTTTCAGCCTTCTGAAACCAATTACTTCTGCCTAAGTGGAAATGCCAAAGCAGAGATGTGTCAGCAACTAAGAGAATAATTTAGAATAATAATAATAAATACACGCAGTGATGCCATGAAACAACAGAAATGGTGCACACCTACACTCATACACACATGCACAAACCTTTTAAAGAGGTATTTCAGAAAGTCCGTGTCAAACAACGTTAACCCAGAGAGATGCAGAAATGTCAGACACATTACATGGGCAGGACGTGCAGTTGGCATTTGGCTGCCAGCGGGGGAGGCGTCCTCCTGCAACTAATTCCTCAGGAACCTCATGCTGAGTGTGTCTACAGGGAATGGAGAGAAAAAGGGAGGAGGGGAGAGCAGATATTGTCTATTATGTTCTTGCTTCGCAGCTGGAGAAGGCCTCCGCTGTGTCAGGCTGGGATCGCTGGTGATTTTCTGTAGTTAGAGGGGAACACAAAAGGAAGAGCTTCCCTTTCCCAAGCCTATGCCAATGGTGGGCCAGCCTCTCCTGCTAATCAGTGCGGCTGGCAAGACTGAATGCAAGCCAGGCCGCCCCTCATCGAGACTCGCCAGTGCCTCACCTCAGCCTGTGAGTTTTGTCCACGGGAAGGTTGTGATAGACTCTCTGGGTAAAGGTTTCTTGAAGTGTGTGCAGCTGGAGCTTTGCAAGGACCTCTCCTAATGGACAGAGTAGGTGGAGCCTTTAGCTGAACCCTTTAATGAGTACCTAGGAAAAGGTAGGGGATTCAGCTGTGACACTGGTTTTGCTCCACAGCTCTCAGAGTAGCAGTGAATTCTTGTCACTGAGTGTGATTTCTCATTCTGATCAGGCTGTCGACATGAAATATTTTTCTGCTCCCTTCATGGTGGCTGCCAGGTAGATCACTAGAAAAATATTCGGTGAAAATAGTCCTAAAATGGGATTTATTAACTGTAAACATCTGTTAAGTCAAGCATCTTGTCTCTGTTGCTGAAATACTCTTACAAGTGATTCTCTGTACATCTGTCACATTCTTTTTACCCTTCAGAGACCTATTTGTGGTAGTTCTCGGTGTACTGATTAGTTTTTACCCTTGACTATGGCTCTATGTTAAGACGTTTTTAAAAATAGGCAAAACGAAGAGAGGAGAAATGATTCATTCTATTAATTGAACTTTTCCTCAAAACTTGGCTTCCTGTCATGACCTGTATCTGATATTTAGTATGCTGAACAGATTTTTAAGAAACTCCTGGTGTCTTTGTTGCAGGCGGCTGGGTTTGTTGACAAATCTTCAGGTGCACCATTTGCCTTCAAAGGGCATGCTGCTGTCATATCAATTTAAATGGAATAATAGTAATCATCCCTTGCATTTTAGGTAACTTAGGTTCTACAGAGCGCTTTTACTTATATTGTCATAAGTATTTGAATTGATCTCATTTTATCACATCAAGCCTGCATAATCAGTGTTAATATTTTCATTTGGTCCATTTTTTTAAGTGAGGAAACTAATGGCAAAGGACTCATCCAAGGTCATCAACTAGTAAGTGAACTTGTTGCTATTTCAACCCACTCCAGGTCCCAAGCTTTCGTTTTCTAGTGCATATGACCTATAGGTGGTACTGGTTAGACTGAGATTATATCATCTATTGGGTTGAAGGTGCTTTGGTAACAGAAGATAAATATTATTGTCACAACCACACAAAAATAGGTTCGTACTTGCATACTGTTTTTTATATATGTGTGTATGTTCATTTTTTTTCTTTTCTTTTTCTTTTTCTTTCTTTTTTTTTTTTTTTTTTTTTTTTTTGCTCTTCAGGCCACTATAAGAGTAGTCGTGAAATAGGTCAAGTTCAAAGTGAGCATTCCTTGCCTTTCTACTACACATGCACCCCTATACATACTTGGCACCCTAGGTTTAAGGGTCTTGAGGTGAGGCAAGTTTCCTTCTTATTCAAGATGAAAATCAACAGAAACCTAATAAAGGGTTAATATTAACTTTTATGAGTCTAGACAAAACAAAGGAATGATTCTACTATGGTGCAATTTCGTTTACATTTATTTTAGTGGGAGAGATAGGGGGAATCAGGGGAGAAATTTGAATATCCTTGAAATTATCATACATCAGTTACTTCAGCCTTTGAGAATAAGCAAGTGTGTCCCCAGAAGGGCAGATGCCCTCATCGAGAGTCTATGATGTCTGTCTCTTCAAACAACCTCAAGAATTGGCCAGAAACCTTGTAAACAAAAAACAGCTCATCAAGGACCTAGGAGCAAATTGCAAAGACTACTTAGATAAGCCTCATATAATTCAGTAGTATACAACCTTCTCTTCCCAATTCCACCCCTCCTTTTCCCCAGCCAAGGCCTTACCTCCAAACATCCACATTCAGTGCCCAACCGCATATGTCCATTGGTTCTTTGAGAGAACACAGGCATGGGGCTTCAACTTTGGTGATACAGAATCCCACAAAAGCATGTGAGGCATCTCTTTTAAGATTCACCTAGTGTACTAGGCAGTACTTTATTATGTACCCCTCTTTCTGCTTCAGAAAGAGAGCAAGGGATTTTGTGTTACATTAATTCCTTTGCCAAGACAATTTTCATATTGTCAAGCCTTCTTTTAGACTGCTAGGCAATGTCCTGGTTACTTTCTGGAACAAATTCCCTCCCAACCTCAGCCACTCGTGCTTTCATTGACACACATATGTAGAAATAATGCAGAGTATCCCTCGAGTTTGCATTGTGGGGGCTCTGTTTTAGTCTTACTTTTTGAAGTTATTTTGAAAATCTCTTGAGAAATAGGTGGAGGGTAGATTCATAAAACCTTGAAATGTCAGAGCTGGAAGGCAGTGTAAATTACATGTGGTCCAATTGTCTCATTATAATGATGAGAAATTGGGTCCCAGGGAGGTTGAGAATTGTCCCAGTTTATCATGATAATGGCATGTTACATATTTCCTATGTGTCCTTCTTATTGCTCTGAACCCTTCAAGACCTTTTCCCTGTCCTTAAAACTGACCTGATGTGGGCTGCAGCAATGGACACCCTTGTTCCTTAGCTGCCAACTGGCTTACTCGATGGAAGGAGATCAAAGGGCAGAGGAAAAGGAGGCAGGGGCACCCATTACCAGCTTCCTCCTGGCCTTGGCACCAGGATTTTCCTGTCCCGGAGACACACATCCTCTCAGGTGGCCGCCTTCAGACCATTTTCTCTTTCTGGGCTCCTCCAATCCCTCCCTCTCCTTGCCCCTGCAGGACTGCCAATGGCAATGACTTCTCTGTTTTGCTAGCCCTTGGGCACTGCACCATCTCTTCTGGTTTCCCAAACCCTGACCACAACTTTTTAGAGGGTGCCCTTCATAAACTCTCTTCACATTATGCAGTTTAGATGCTATCTGCTCTGTGCTGTGACCTTGACTGGCACAGTAACAACTCCAGCTAAAAGCATAGCCCAGCTGGTTCTACATAGCCATAGCCCTACTCTTAGTCTTTCTACCAGAAGGTTTTTACTCTGGAGAGCTTACTACTTGGCATGAATACATCTTTTATAAATACAATGCTTTCCATAGGGAGTAGCAATAGGATGGAGTACTTGAAAGTATGGGTTCAAAGTCTTGGGTTCAAATCCCAGTTCTGCCACTTACTGTTGCTTAACCTCTGTATCTCAGTATTCTCTTTCATGACTAAAAGGCTATGGGGAAGATAAAAAGATACCAGTGCATTCAGAGAACTTAGCACACATAACGTTCAGTAGTAAATATTTCTAAGTGCCCAGCACATGCTAAGTGTTCCATAAATGTTAGCTTTTATTAGCATTTGCTATTTGTTAGGACTCACATTCTATACATGGAAACAACTTGCTAGCACTCTGATTCTGCAAATGGAAAAAAATTGAAGATTGTCCTGAGCCTTTCACAGTGTCATAAAATTTCCTGAGGATAGAGTCATTGGCGCCCAAGAGCTGAAGAGTGATGAGGAAGTGGGAAGGGCAGATTTTGGGGGGAGGGGGAGGTGAGTCACGGAGATGTAAGGACAGATAGAACAGGAATTCAGACAGCGCTGTGATGGACAAGCCTGGATGTGCAGGGAAGCTTTTGTTTTGCCTGGGAGGGACGTGAATCGGCAGGGTGGGTGTCCAGTTCCTGGATGGCTGACCTGGGAGGAGACCATGGAATGTGTTGCTTGATATTACAGCTATGTGCTTGGATGTTCCTGCACCAAGAATAACTTGGGGACTAGTTTCCAAAGGTACTGATGAACCCCCACCTAGAGACAGGATTTCTTTTGCTTCAGAGTATAAAATAATAAAACATTGTGTCCCTATTTTTTTAATGCTTTTCATATACTTATTATTCCTTTTGAATCTTTTATGAAAATTCAGGAATGTGAAATCAGTTACACTTGAGCATCATTATACTGGATAGTAGCCATGGGTGTTTATAGAGGGTAGCTGGATTGTCCTAAACTACCGGTTCAAGTAGAAAGTGACACACAGTTCTTTGCCGATTCAGACTCCATGTGGTACATTTTATCCTCAGTGGATTTACTCCTTGTCTCCCCAAGGGTTTGGTAAATTGTGGTTTTTCTTACCTAGATCCAGTGCTTTTCTTCTATTTTTAAATATGACACTGTGACATGCCTCTGAAAGAACAAGAAATAAAGTCATCTCATCTTCTGTTGCTCAGGACAGTGACAACACTCTGTTATTACTTTATGTCAGACAAGGAAAGAATTTAATACACTGTTAGAGGCCACAGGAACATAGAAGGATGTCCACGGTGCTATACGGTCTTTGTGAGTTAGACCTTGGTGCTAACATCCAGTTTCAGGGAGCCCAGGCTTCTCCAACTTGTTTGCTTTCTCCCTGTTTTCTCTTTCACTTGGATTATAATTTTGATTTCTGGCCCAGAAGCTAATTGCCCCCAGAGCCAACAATATATTTCTTTGTAGGTAGCCATTCTCGGGATCACTTGTAAATAAAGGAATGACCTACAGCTGGCTTCTTGCTGCTCTATCCACACTGCAATTCCCACATCATCTCCACCCAGAAGTGGCCATTGAATGCCTCTGTGGCACATATATCCAGGACTATGCATGACCAAGATAGTCAGTGAATGCATCTTCCCTTCTACATTCCATTTTACCTCTTTTGAGTCATTTTGAAAATGTACTTTCTCAATGAGACCTATCCTGAATATGCTGTTGAAAAGTAAAAATCTCTCTTTCTCCCACTCACCCCCTCACTCTCAAACCCCCTTATGCTGTTGATTTTTATTTTACTTTTTTTATTTCATGGCACTTAGGAGTTTCTAACATGCTGTGTAATGCTTTATTATGTCTTTTTTCTTTGTCCTGCTAACACATAAATTCCACCAGGGCAGGAAGCTTGGTGTGTTTGTTCACTGATATATCCCATAGACCCAGAATGATGCCTGGTACATGGCAGGCTCTCTGCCAATATACTGTATGATGAGTAAAAAAAAAAAAGTGTCCTAAAGAAATTTTGTTATCTAAGTTTCTGCAAGAAATTTCTTAACTCCAGAAAAAGGCCCAGTGTTGTGTTTCTCCACCTTAAGGTATATAGCCTGCTCTTAGGAAAACTCAGTGGAAAAAGAATGTGTTCTATTAAAATAACAGTATCGATGCAAAAGAAAACTTTGTCTTCATAATTGATAAATATTTTAGCTTTAGATTCTTAACAAATTGAAAACACAGGATTAAAATCACCGAGTGATGCATGAACCCACAAAAATTGCTCTCCAGACAGCAGAGGACCTATGTGGCCTAATGCAAAGAATCAGCATCCAGCCTAAGGCCCTCTAAGGAAACTAGACTTTCCCTACTTGGCTTCCTGAGCTTCCCGACAGTTATTCAGAGCTCATGGCCTTGCCAATCCTCCTCCCACCATAGAGGCATCCTACAAATACCTTATAGCCCTTGGGCCAGAGACAGAAACACAGAGACAGTGTCAGAAAGGCCATGTCCAGCACTATCACTGATTGGAAAAGTTTAATCAACTTTGACTCACCCATATGTTTCTCCCAGTGGGTTAGGAGTGTTTCCGGAAGCAGTTCCTCTGCCGGAAAGAATCCCGCAGATACAGAAGTACTGCCTAACTAGGGGCTCGCTTGAGAAGCATGCTGTTCTTGATTCTCAGATGGCTTTCTGGAAGAGAACCAAAGTGACTAATTTTCAGTCTCTGTCTCATACTCACACGCACATGTGCATGCATGCATACACAGATCTAAGATATTCTACAAATGAGTGAACCACCTGACCAGCTCTTCAGGAGAAAAAAAAAAAAATCCCCTCTTGCCACATCCCCAGACACCCTTATTTTACTCTTAGGTGGGAGTAAAATAGGAGAACTTTAGCTCCATCTAGGCATCTGGTTTTGCTTTTGTTTCTGTTTTTTTCATCTGCATAAATCATTGGAGCTTCTTGAGCAGATACATGAGACTACATGAAAGATGAAAAAGCATGTGTAATGTCTACAATGGCCAATCATTTTTCCAGAGAGTTACTGGCCTCCCGATCCTCTTTTCTGCTTCCGTTTATTCTTCCTCTGTGAGACCCTTTCCAACTTAAGTGGATGCCTCAAAATGCAGAGGTCCAATTGTCACCATGCAATGGTGAAGTTAGGATGAAAAGCCGATTTTAGATGTTCTCCTGTTATTGATCTCTGTTTATCGGAAGGCTTTTGCTTGCTGGTTCACTGCTGTGCTTAGGCAAAGGTTTTTACAGATTTCCTGCCACGGCATATTCAATCTGTTATAAAGTAGCATCAACATTTAGGGTGCTGTTCCCCTTTATTTGACCCAGTTTTAAAAACCTCCAACTAAAGATGCTTCAATTAAGTGAACACAGAGGTTGCAAAGGATCAGAATTCTTCCTACCATTGCTACCAAAAGAATTACACTAAGGACTCTACCTCTTACCTTCCAAAAGCTGCTGTCTTTTGGTCTGAAGAATGACTGCCACACAAGAAATACTGTACCTAAATCCAACTGAAGTGTTGATTTTTTTTTCTTTCCCCTTTATTTATTTTTCAATTATCACTGATTATCTAGTTTATAAGTTCCACATTTACACTTTTCTCTTTGGCCTGCCTTCTCCTTGCAGAGCATTTCCAGAAGCCAGGACTGAGGCCCCTAAGGCACACATCATTAAATATTGGTGGTCAACATTGCAAAAGTGTGTATTCCAGCCCTCTCAATGAAGGCAACCCCTACAGAGCTCACCACTTAGACAAAAACATGGTCCAAGAAAGTGAATGCTTTACAGACTTTTAAAAAGTACTTGAGATAGACTGGTTCGTGTTCCATCCCGTTAGGTTCTTTTGTTTCTTACCTACTCAGACCATAGGAGGCATAACTCTTACCAGCAAGCTTTCTTAGTTCCCAAGTCTGTCATTTAGTTCTTCCCATTATATTCTTTATGCTGAGAGTTTAAAATTGAAGCTTCAAGCTACCAAGTGATTGGCACTTGTCAAGTGCCTCTGGGCATAGCAACCACCTGAGATAGTGAGGCACTGCATGCAGAATGGGGCTGGGATGATGATGATGATGATGATAATGATGTTGTTGTTGTTACTGGTGGAATGGGGAGGGAAAGAAAAGAAAAAAGAAAGAAGATGTCTTGCATGGGCACAAACACATGATCTTCAATTGCTCAGTATGTTTCAATGACCAAAGTCATGCTAACACCAAATGAGGGGGGTGGAGCTTGCTAACTCTGTTAGCACCCATGCTTTGAGTAAGTGATAAATGACAGTGGGTACTTGTAACTTTTCATTTAATACCTAGAATTTTTCTTCCATGTAGGATGATCTTCTCACTGTAAATTGTCTGTTTACTTTAATTAAGCCTTTGTCAACTCTCCAAACATGTTGAGCTTGACAGACATTCATTTACTGCTTCCCTCCCCCCTTTTCTTTCTTTCTCTTGTTTCATTTTAACTCTCATCTTTGTCTGGCACAGAAGCCAATGAATAACCAACAAATGACATAGTGTTAATCAGGGCTTTCTTTGGGGAGAGGTGTCTTCATTAGTGAAAGTCACAATTTCCAAACCACTCTTGCTGATGGGGCTATGCTGTGTCACTTTATTTTGCCTTCATAGAGTAGGTATCTTTTGATAGATTCTGGCCAACAGGGAGATGCTGGAAAATTCTCAACTTAACATTCCTGCTCCAGAGAAAAGCAAAAAATACATACGGTTGTGGTTAAAATTGAAGGACTGCTGAGTTTTCCTTCCACTTCTTATAGCCTGATTTTATCCCGCAAGCTGCTCTCTGTTTCTTCTGTCCCTGTCCAAATTTCACTCCTCCTGGGAGATTTTCAGTGACCCCGGCCCCCATGCCACCCACAGTTAAGTAAGGTTCCTCTTCCCTGCTCTCACGGCACCATCTGTTTTTTTCCATCATAGTGCTTCTTATATCCTATTTAAATTAATTTAGCAATTTAATTTAAATTGTCTAGATTGTCAGTTCTCCAAGGAGCAAGAGGCTGTCTTACTCATTGTCGGATTCCACCTGGCAAGTAGTAGCTTCTCAAGAAGTAAGCCTCTGTTGGATGGGATTTGTAAGCTTTGTGATCTGAAAGCTGGAAAGAGTGCACTCTCTTCCCTTTGTGTTTCAGTGAGCTCACCAAGTCACATGTGGCAAATCTGCCTGCCTCTTTAGATCTAAAGAGGGCACTTTCTTAGGTGGAACAGGGGCACCTGGAGACTATGGGCCAGGAGGATTGCCTCTTTGCCTCTTAATTCTATCACCCTCATGCAGAGAAGATGAGGGCCAAGATGCATATTTATGATCTCTGGATGAATGTGCCTTCTCCACCTGTCCATGGGGAGCTCTGCCGTGAGTCTCCCCATCCACCAGCCACACTGCTCCGCTCTGATGGATGGAGCTGACTGGGCAAATTGCTATGCTGATGAACCACTCAGCTACCTGAGCAAATGTTCCAGAGACATCTCCAGGGATAAACCACATTTTAGAGAAGGATTCATCCACAGCCTGGGGTGAGCCTTTTAGCCCTGAGCTGGTCAAGTATGGCGGGCTAAGGAATATGAAAGGACTTAAGTATCAGTGCTCACTTTTTAGCAACCCTGGGTGTCTGTCCTTGGGCTGGTAAGAAGCCTTATTGCATTTTTCGCTTTTCCCAGAAAGTTATTCAGATTGAGACCTAGAGGTCTGGGTGTCACTCTGCTCATCGAAAGAAGGAAACCAAGATGCTGAACGAAAGCACTTAAAGGAGGGATTCATTACCTTAAAATATGCAGATGGAAAACTGACATTATTGTCAATGTCAGAAGTCACCTTTCTGAATAAACAGTCACCTCTGGGCACATGTGGGGCTGTGTTTTTCTCCGTTTACAAATGACTGAGTATGCAAATGCACGGAGGTGGAGTTGAGCCCCCAAATGCAGGGTTGTCTTGTTTCATCTATCCCTAATGAGGAACACACAGGAATCTGTCAAGAAAGGCATCACAGGCTGATTTGTGCCTTCTGAATAGAGGGGATTTCAGTGGTAAATCTGCCAGCTGGTTTTGTGCCTGAGTATTACATCAGTCTCTCGTATGATCTTGCATCCTGTGTAAAATGCAATATTTTGGCCTAATGGGCAGGATTAGCAAGAGCTGGGAAGCCATAAATGAAAGTTTCTTGTTTCTAGAGAGCAAGTTAGAGCTTTTATATTATCTGCTGCAGAGCTCGGTGAATTTAAATGTATCTCTTGGGCTTTAGTAATATTCGTGTTAATGTCAAAATTGATCCCATTGTTATTGAGATGTGTGGGTTTTCAGGCCAAAGACACACAGTGCCTGTTGCCAGGGCTGATGAATATCTGCATGGGATATGTTTCTTCCTACCTTTTCCCAGAACTGTGTGAGGTTATCATTGTGGCCTGCTCCTGAGTTCTGTTTCCGGGCCTGTATTTTTCTGTAATTTACTCATAAATGTAATTGACATTTACTAAGTACCTACTGTGTGCCAGGAACTTTGCTCAACTCTGGGGATGTAACAGTGAGCAAAAAGATCTGGGCTCTTATCCCAGAGGATCCCTAACTAGGTATGGAGACGAATAATAAAATATACAAGAAAAAGACCATAATTGCACATTGCTTCATGGGGAAAGAACAAGAAGAGAAAAAAGGGAATTATGGAGAGGGAAGTCACTAGTTCCGTTGATGGGGAGATGGCAGTTAAGCTGAGACATAAAGGATGAGGCCAAGCCAGTCTTGGAAATAGAGGGAGAAGAGCTTTCAAGATGAAGGAATCATTTGGAGCACCTGGGTCGCTCAGTCAGTTAAGCATCCAATTCTTGGTTTCAACTCAGGTCATGATCTCACAGTCATGAGATCGAGCCCTGCATGTGGTATGCTTGGGATTCTCTCTCTGTCCCTCCACACTCCCATGTATGTGTGCTCTCCCTCTCTCAAAAATGAACTTAAAAAAATATGGAGGAATTAGTATGTGCAAAGATCCTAAGCCGGGGAAAAGTCTGACATGTTTGAAAAATTAAGTGTACATGAGCATGTCTAGAACAAAACAAGGAGGCACAGTGGGTTGAGTGGAAGTAAAGAAGCTTTTGCAGAAAACACATCATGTCGAGCCTTACAGCCCTGGTAACGGATTTATTATTCTATCCTAAGTGCAGTTAGAAGCCATGGAAGGGAGATATTTTTGGTTCAGTTTACATCTTTAAAAATGATATTTAAAAAAATTAGTGTGGAAAGGTTGTAGAGAAATGGGAAACTTTGTGATTATTTATGGGAATGGAAAATACTATAGCTCTGTAGAATACGGTGCAGTGGTTCCACAAAAAAAATGAAACATAGAATGACCATATGATCCATTGATTGCACTTCTGAGTATATTCTCAAAAGAATGGAAAGTAGGCACTCGGACAGATATTTGGACACGTATGTTTCAGCATCATTGGACACAATAGTCAAAAGGTGGAAATAAACATTGGGGTGCCTGGGTGGCTCAGTCGGTTAAGTGTCCGACTTCAGTTCAGGTCATGATCTCACGGTCCGTGAGTTGGAGCCCCACGTCAGGCTCTGTGCTGACAGCTCAGAGCCTGGAGCCTGCTTCAGATTCTGTGTCTCCCTCTCTCTCTGCCCCTCCCCCATTCATGCTCTGTCTCTCTCTGTCTCAAAAATAAATAAACATTAAAAAAATTTTTTTAAAAAGGTGGAAATAAACTGTTCCTCAACAGATAAGCAAAATGCAGTATACCCATGTGATGGAATATTATTTAGCCTTGAAAAGGATGGAAATTCTGACACATGCCTGAACACAATGAACTTTTTAAAAAAATTTTTTTAATGTTTGTTTATTCTTGAGAGAGAGTGACAAAGAGCAGGAGCAGGGGAGGGGCAGAGAGAGAAAGTGAAACACAGAATCCAAAGCAGGCTCCAGGCTTTGAGTTGTCAGCTGATGCAGGGCTTGAACTCATAGACCACAAGATCATGACCTGAGCTGAAGTCAGATGCTTAACTGACTGAGCCACTCTGGTGTCCCTGAACACAATGAACATTGAAGATACTGTACTGAGTGAAATAAGCCAGGTACAAAAATAAATATTGTATGATTCTATACTTAAAAAGTACCTAGAGTAGTTAAGTTCATAGACACTGAAAGTAGAATGATGGTTGCCAGGAGCTGGAGGAAGCAGAATGGGGAGTTAGTGTTTAATGGAGACAGAGTTTTCATTTGGAAGGATGAGAAAGTTCTTAAAGATGGATGGTGGTGATGATTGCATAAAAATGTGAATTTAAATAATACCACCAAACCGTACACTTAACAGTTAAAGTGGAAATTTTTCTGTTTTGTTTATTTTACCACAATAAAAAAGCTACAAAAAAAAAACCCTCAAACTATTTTATGCTAGAGAGAAAGAAGGAAAGAAAACAGTAAGAAGATTTTTCTCTAGTTCGGTATTAAGACAATGGTGGTCTAGTGGCAATACAGATGCAGAGGATGTGTGGATCTGAGACCTATATTAAAGGGAAAAGCTACAGGATATTGATGGATAACATCACAGTTCTTTACAGTTAGAACTCTGATACACTGGAAGCCTTTAGACCACACTTATGGGGGTAAAGACTGGCAAAATCCCTTTGACTGGCAGATGTGTTTAAACTTGACATCTTGGTGCATGACAAGGAAAGCTTTATTTTTACACTCTTCAGTAGTCTTGGATGGAGTATGGGAGCTGTTGCTGTTGACGTGTGAATATTTGCCTGCACTGTCATATAGCAGTCATATGCTCTGCATGAACATGGCTTGTCTTTGTGATTTGCAGTGATAACTAGCATGTGGCTAGAGTTGTTCATTCTCTTCCTTATTAGTAATGCACATCTTCCATTAGCATATGCAACTAACTACTCCCTTCCCCTGTGCAGTGTTGACATTCATTGTAATGATTTATTATCCAAGCTAAATAACCCTCAATATGAAACAACAAACATGCCTATGTTTTCCATTTGTTTTGTTTTCTCTTGTTTGCTTCTGCTTAAGTAGGTAGTTCTTTATGTGATAATTATGTGGTACAGAAACAAGCAGTTGGAAAACCCACTAGAAAGGTTAAGAATGTTCATAAAGTTTATTTTTAAAGATCAAAAATCCACCCAATTTTAGTGGCATCTCACCTTCTGCCTTGGAATTTAAAAAATAACTATATTATTAAGAAAATGTTTGCTATGAGCAGACACTCCATATCAGACTTAATGATTTCTGGATGGGCCATATTTGGGCTTCTCCTGGAGCCCCCAAAGCCCACAGGAGTATTGTTCTGTTTGCTTGGGATGTTTCTAGAATGGTGTGAGCCATGAGATTACAATGTGGTAGAGACTGGTGGGGTGGTTCCAATATTCTGCAGTCCAACTGCCTGAGGTGTATCCCAGCAAAGCCACTAACTGACTCTGTGACCATGGATGATTTACTTAAGCTCCCTGAACCTCCATGGTCTCATCTAGAAAATGGAGACAATAGTCACACCTCTCTCATGAAGTTCTTGTGACAATTAAGATAATAAATGTAAAGTTTTGGGAACAGTTCCTATCTCATAAAAAGTTCTCAGTAAATATTGGCTGTAATGATAAGTGAACCACAAATAATATTGCCATGAGAAAGACATCATATATGAAAATAAATGTACGTAAAGGCATCGTATAAAAATATTAAAAGAAACATATACACTGAAGTCATTTTTGTATGAATATGTGTATATATGACAGTGAAATTAATGGGCAGAGTGATGTATAGTTTATGGAGTGCTTGGTGTTAATGATAAATTTATGTAGTTTATGCTGCAGCTATGAGAAATCTTAGTCCATAAACAGTTTGATGTTTAACAAAGGCATATCCTCACCCACTCCAGTCATTCCATTTCTTACTGGATTTATACTGCCCATTTTAATCAATGTGAGCCCTCTTAACATCATTTTGGACAAGGAAGTCTTTTCATTGGCTAATGGCAATTCCCATATCTTAACATCACAGACAACTACTTGCATTAGATTTCATCCAGTTAAAGCTCCCTTACCTGGAGTACTGTGGCAGTTTTGTTTTCTAAAGAAAAAGAAACACTAATTTTTGAGTTGCAGCTTAAAAACCTAAGCAGGTTATTCTTGCTGCAGGCCTTTCCCCAATAGAAAATTGTTATTGATGTTTTGTAAGTATCACATTCCATTCAAAGGCAAAAGGCTGCTTCCACTTGCCATTTTTCTAGTGATTTTTTTTTTCTGCCCCATGTCTGCAAGTCAACACTCCTGGGCTCAATTAAAATATGTATTTAGCCACTGGATTTGCAGAGAGATGATCAAACTTGAATACTAATACCTGGGCTATTGCCTATGAATACAAGGATAGTGCACATTGAGGGATGGCTTTCAAGACAATGGCCAGTGAACCTAGGATGCCTGGCAATAATCACAGCTCAGTAGAGGTGTACAGTTGGATTTTGATGAGTTTTGCAGCAAACAGTGTTGCTCATTAAAATCACAATTTGATTGAGATCATGTCCACCTGAAAAATTCAAAGCCACCAAAACTATGCCACCTCTTGCCTTCTCAGTGCCTTAGTGTCCTACCCACAGGAAAGACATTAGTTTTTGCCAACCTCTCCTCTTAAGATATAACACATAGTACCATGATAGCAACTACTACTTACTGAGTTCTTACTATGTATCAAGTCCTCCGTCCCTAGCTGACATTGGAATAATGGTCAAAGGCAGGTTCAGCTCCTAACTCACATAGCTTCCATTCTAGGGACTAGGGAGGACGTGATGTAGTCCTGGGAATCCCTGAAGCATTCCTCTGAGGAAATGTCAACTGGGCAGAACAATGAAGGCTCAGTGACTAGGAAAGAACATCTGAGGCAAGAGAGGCACGGTATGTTTGGCTGCGAGACAGGTGGGAGCATGGACAGGTGAACAACTGAGAGAAGTTCTGGGTGGCTGAAGCCAGGGAAAGCAAAGTCCAAAATAATTCTAGAGAAGTGATAAGGATTAGTTTACCTAGGATGTGGTAAGAGTTTTGTCTTGACTTCGCAAACCAGCTCTAGTACAATAGTGGGAACCATTGATAATATTTTCCCAGTGCCTCAGCACATTAAAGCTTAAAGTGGTCACATAACTTGATTCCCCAGGTAGGAAGTGGCAAGATTTAAACCCATAGCCTGAGCCTATAACCAACATATATTATGCTTTGTCTGTAAGACTCATCCATAACGTTTTCTAGGAGTTTTGACTCAGTTTTGTCATCCATTATCAATGTGATCTTCGCATACAGTGGCTTACTTAAGTCTGATTTTGGTTTGGTTTGCATCCAAAGCCTGGGTGGATCATTTGGTTAACCTACAGAATCATGATTTATGCTCAGGTCATGATCTCACTGTTTGAGCCCCCTGTCGGGTTCTGTGCTGATAGCACAGAGCGTGCTTGGGATTTTCTCTCTCTCTCTCTCTCTCTCTCTCTCTCTCTCTCTCTCTCTCCATCTCTCCATCTCTCCATCTCTCCCTGACCCTGACCCTCCACAACTTGTGCTCTCCCTCTCTGTCTTAAAATAAATAAATAAATATTAAAAATAAAAAGCAATCCAAGCTAACTGCTGATAGACTAAACAGGGAACACATATGAACTTTTACACAGCCATTGTTATCTTTACCCTAAATCTTACGTCTCTAAGGCCTAAGAGGGAGCTTAGAAATTTAGGGTTTGAATACTTTTTGGTCACACTGGGCAGTGCCATGGCTGAGAGAGGATGGCATAGCTTTCTCAGCTGATACCAAGTTGTGATTCCAAAAGAATTTAAAGGGAGAAAAAACAGCATTCTATTAGAAAATTATTTCAATGTATTTTAAGGAATAAAAATAATCCTTTGATATTTAACAGAAGAGTAGAAAAGGAAAGGAGAGGGAAGCAAAAGGAGGGAAGGACAGCAAAATGGGACAGGAGAGGAGAGGAGAAACATTGATAGATTATAAGCCCACTTCAGTCTGTCTCTGTGTGTCTGTCTCCAACTTTTGCTTTGAAGCTTAAACACTTGATAGATGAGCCCAGCACTGAAGAAAATGCCCTTTTTTTATGCACGAAAGCTTGGTAATTGCTGCAGAAAGATACTTAGTGGCTCATAATATTCATGTAATCAGATTAGTTGTGAATCCTACCTCAGCGGAGGATGTTGGAATAATCCAATTCGCGCCTGTTTACCTTGTCTGTGTGAGCAGTTCTTTTTCCCAATCATTTTATCCTTTCTGTTGGCCTTAGTGGGTGCTATCAACAAAGCCACCCCAGTATCTCTGAGAAGTCAATTGCCAGAAGAGAAAAAAGAAAAGGAGAAGATTTAATGTTGGAGGAAATGTGGGTTTTTGTTTTTGTTATTGTTTTTGGCTTTCTTGGTATCAGTTGAAACAACCCTGAGGCTCTCAACCTATGCTACTAAAATTTTGTTGGGCAGTTGACATCTCAATTCATGGACGACTGCCTCATGACCAATCCTCTCTGAGCTTTGAACATATGGCTGTGTCTGATGGCTTCGCTGATTTCACCAGAGAGAGTTTTATAAGATCTCTATTTGAGGGAGCAGCCACTATACAGATGAGTGATACACTCCTGGAATTAATTATAGCTTGCCAAGTTTGAGGATTGATTCATTCTAAACCCAGAGCCAAAAACTCATCTTCAAGCTGGCATGTTATTTATTATCTGGGTCCAGCTCCCCTTTACAGTCCCTCGAACCCAATGCCATTTGTACTTTGCTATTGATAGTGGACTTTGTACTTGAAAACTCCTTAGTTTGAAATTCACTTTCTAATCATAAATACGTAAATAGAGTGGGGGCCATAGATTCCCAGGGACTGATAATTAAGAACTATTTTACCTTGCAACTCCAGGCTTCCTCTTTTCTGTGGAGGCTTCCTTTCTTCCTGAAATGAAAGTGGCATTTCAGCCATCTGGCTTAGGCTGCTGTCAATAAAAGAATCCAATCACATTTACCCACATTATAATGCATGAATAATGAGCTCAGTCTTTATAAATAAATATATGCTCCCTAGAATATAGGAGTGGCCTCCAGTGTTTCTGATCTTTCGTCAAAGAAATAATACTTGAACAAATAATACATCAAAAAAACAACCTAATAATTCCTGGGATCTAATGGGAGAAAGTAGCATGAATTACTGGTGATAGCTGCCTGTCAGTCTTGGAAATCTACCTAAAGGCATGTCAGCTGTGTGAGGTTTTCTTCTTACCAATGCCTCACTATCAGGACAGCTCACTTATGGCTTGATTAGCTGCTGTTTCTTTCTTTCTTTCTTTCTTTCTTTCTTTCTTTCTTTCTTTCTTTCTTTCTTTCTTTCTTTCTTTCTTTCTTTCTTTTTTTTTTTTCTTAAGGCAGCATGGCTCTCTACTCTTTTGGAAGTATATCCTAATGGGTGTTCTCCTAGCTTTCTCTGGGGAAAGGGTACAGGCCAACTTGTTTCATTTTGTGTTAGGACTTCAAAGTCTGACAGTTTCAATTACCTACCAGACCTGGTATTTTCTTTGAATAAAACACTTACCAAGTATCAGACCCACTTTTTCTACAGTTCCTAATACAAAGAGTGCCCTATTAATAATTTGCTTTGTATAGATTGCCAACATACCAAGTTTCAGCACCTACTATAGCCAGGTTTGCCTGTTAAATAGAATTAGTCTCCTATTAATCAGAAGAATGAATAAAACTATTTCCTATTCTTTATGTTTAGCTTCTTTGAAACTACTGACAAGTCTTTTATTTGGGAAGCATATTTTATAGAGGAGAAGCCTTCCTAAATATGATTTAATTTTTTTCTTCCCTTCAGAGAAACAGGATTTAAACTTTTTGCTTGTACCCTCCAGAAATGGCTCAGCCAAACAGTCAAAATATCCCCACAGTGAAAAAAGAAAGCTGTATTGTTTCAGAGTCCAGATCTGCCTCTTGTGATAAAGAGATTTAAATCCTTACTGTTCACCCAGTGCAAGCCAGTCTCAGCCATGGAATATACTGAAATGATAGAATGCTTTCAAGTTTAGCATTTTTTGTGCTCTATGGTTGGAAATTCTGTTGGAGAAATATGGTTAGACTATTTTGACAATTTTTAACCTGCTTAAATTGGATTTTTTAAAGTGCACAAATTGATGTTCTGCCTACTTGGAGAATGTTTTAAAGATACCAAGACTTCAAAGAAAAACAGTGAGAGCAAATCAGATGCAAGCATCCCTGTATCCATCCTAGAAAAATTAGTTTAGAATTTCCTAGGGCAATGCTAAATTAGAACGATTCTCAGGCGTCAGGGCAAGTACCACTGGTAATCATCTTTTTTTTTTTTTTTAATGGGGGGGCAGTTGTTGGCTGAGAAAAGGAAAGATATTTTCACAACTTGTGGGAATCGCTAAATGACATCAACTTTATAGACATTTTTCAAGGATGCAGTTGGGAATTCTTAGTGTCTCTGCTACTACTGCCATGGAGAATTTTGTTGGTTTCTGGTCCATTAGAATTTGGGGTGTCAGGTAGCTTTTCTTGTCCTTCCTATTCTTCCCTGCCTTCCTATTTGGTCATCAGATATCTTCCTCTTTCTTACTGAAGGAGAAATGAGGTCTCAAAAACAGCAACATGTATTAGCCACGATATCAGCTCCAGAAGCTGAAAGCATTTTTTAAAATGAAGCCAGAGAGATGGAGTGATCTGCTTGATAATAAAGCTTAGCTTTAATGCCAGCTCCATGCTGTTACAGCATATTACTAAACAGCAAGAAATGTGGCACAGATGTTGTGGCGGCCATATTTTACACCATCCAAAAGGTCATGTCGCTTGTTATTACATTCAGAATCAATATTAAGTGAGCGTTCCAAATTTCAGCTGTCAGTTGAATTTATTGCTGCAAACCAAAGCTGAAGGGTTCTCGACTGTGATTCAAGCAAGCTAACAAATTAACTAATATAAGGGCATGCCTAGAAGAAGCAGGTGACCCACATGCCAACAGCAGAAGCTGGGTTCTTACATGGCTGCAAGAAAGGCTGCCCCACTTGCCAATCAGAACAACTGCCACCTTGATACTTTTAAAAGAAAGGAAGGGAGGAAGTTGGGTTCTCAAGTGGACAAGATCTGCTGAGACCAGCTTCTTTGTATGAAATGTGTTATATACATATCTGTCTGACAGTGCTCAGTATAGTCAATACACCTTGGAGATAACTTGAATTTCATTGCCAGGTATCCAAAGTTTACTCCACCTAAGTTTACTCCATAGCCATCTTTAGACCTAGCTGTAGAAACACCAAACCAGGTGCTAATTGGGCTGTATTCTTCATCTTTCCACTTACCATCTCAATAGCTACATCAAGGATAGTCTTTCTTAGCTTTAATCAGCTCTAGGAAAAGTACAAAAACACCTTATAGGTGGACATTCCTTTAATTAGTACAGGGACAGCCCCAGTTTCCTAGTACAGTATATTAAAGCAAATTGGGGAATTATAATTTACTGAGAAGAAACTCTAGGTAATACCCAATCATTGGATCAAGAGGGGTATACAGAGTCTCAGAAATGCCATGTCAGTGTATTCTGCACAGAATGATAGGTGAGTAAGTGAAGGATTGTCGGCTGTAGTCTGCAAGCCTGTAAATCCAGACACCCATGATTTTCTCTGAAATTACTTCTAAAACCTATCTTTAACACTGTATGTCTGTGGTAGTCTCTCCAGTGCATCTGTTGAGAGAATGAATGTTGCCCAATGAGCAAGTGGTCCAAAGGACATGCTGGGCCTTCTGCACAATTGAGATCTCATAAGATCTCCTCACCAGGAAAAGTGAGCAAGAGGAAACCAGGTTGGGTGGTCCCTTGGCAGATGAGATTTCTATCCTGAGAATTTCCAGCTCTTACTGGAAAATCTCCTGAGATTTTAGATGCTTCAGTGAGTTTCCAAACTGCTAGTAACTCAGAACTACATTTAACCAAAACCCTCAATGCATCCTTGACAAAAGTGGTACTCACTTTTGGATATTTTCTCTTATCCTGCCTTCTGTTACAAATGCAAGTAATGATTTTTAATTGACTTTACTAGGAGTGTTTAGGAAAAAAAAAATCTGTAATTCTAGTAAATAAGTACTTCAGTCAAGGACTATTCATTATTCAAGATTCAATAAACATTTTTTGAGTACCTACTCTGGGCACATTCTGTGTTCAGTGCTGTGGGATAAAAAGATAAACAAGACATGGTCCCTATTTTCAGGGACTGGGAGGCAAACAGGTATATTGGAGTAGGTATAATGCAGTATAGCAATATATAGTTTAAAATTCTGTTAACTTTTGACCCAGCAGGTTTATCTCTAGGATTTTATCCAAGGAAATGGTGTGCAAATTTATATTAAATAGCTATTAGTTGTTTAATGGTGACTGGCAGTAAGTAAATTCTCAATGACTATTCAGTGAATAAATATTATAAATTACTTATAAGAGCAGAAATAGGAAGTTCTAAAGGTGCAACAAAGAGAATAGGTTAAATATGATATCTGTACATTAAAAGATTTTGAAGGAGTTTTATATTTTGTAAGAATATTTGATGGCATAGAAAATATTTTCTAAAGATATCATTAAATGCAAGTGTACCAAGGAATATACGTAGTATGTTTCTAGTTGTGTGAAAAGAAAACACACACGCAGAAGAGAAACCTTCATATCCTTTATGACCACACCAAGTGATTGATGGTTTAAAGCAGTAAAGCAAAGAGTGAAAAAAAAATCAATCCGTACATACCTAAAAATTTAAAACATAGGAAAGTATTTTTTTCCACTGATCTTAAGGGGAAGGCCAAGCTTTTTCTTAGAGTATGGACTTGTTTCTTTCTTACATCTACCACTCCCATTATTCAGCATGTATAATTCATTTTTCAGTTCTTCAAAATAAAGCAAAAAAAAAAAAAAAAATTAAAAGGCTTGCAAAGAAGTCTGAATCCTGAATCCTTCTAGATGTTTACATATTCCCCATCATTTTTTTTCTCTTGGATCCGTAACTAATTTGACAATATTATCTGTAGCAATTTGCATGCATGTTGTTTTTTTCAAAGCACAGAACTTAAGAAAACACTTTATGTTAACACTATTTTGTTGGTTCATGCTATATTTAACTGAATTGTGAAATTAGATTAGAATGCAACTGGCATCAATAGGTTTGGGACAAACATAATTTGCAGGCGCAAAAGGGGAGAAAGTTATTACAGAGCAACCTACAAACTACATGCTGTGGTATGTTGGTTTGATGTACAGAGGAGAGAAGAGGATGGGCTGATCCAGTCCAAAGCAAGCTGATCAGGGAAGGTCCAGGTTGGTCCTTTAGTAGGGAGAGAGATGGAAAAAATACTACAATGTGAATAATGCTTGTTGCTGGAAGAGGCAATGATACATTTGTATTCTTTTTCTCCATTTCTGTATCATTCAGACTCTTTACAGTGAATAAATGTACTTTCATAGCAGACCGATCACTCATTAAATTAATTAATTTTTTTAAACATTTTATTTTATTTTTTTTCAACGTTTATTTATTTTTGGGACAGAGAGAGACAGAGCATGAACGGGGGAGGGGCAGAGAGAGAGGGAGACACAGAATCGGAAACAGGCTCCAGGCTCTGAGCCATCAGCCCAGAGCCTGACGCGGGGCTCGAACTCACGGACCGCGAGATCGTGACCTGGCTGAAGTCGGACGCTTAACCGACTGCGCCACCCAGGCGCCCCTAATTAATTTTTAATAAATGTTAAAAAAAAAAGAAGAAATGTGCCTGTGTTGATATGACATAATCCGTATTTGAGAAGTGATAGGACAAATTTGTTTGTAGCATTGTCTTTGCACTTGGGCTCTGTGGCTCTGAATCTTAGCCCTGCAACTTTTTACACGTGCAACTTCAGGAAAACTCACTTCAAGCCCTCTGCAGTGCCCTACTTTATATAACTGCAAAATATAGATAATAATAGAATCCAACATCCTGGATTGTGTGAGGATCCAGTAAAGTGTACCAAGATTTTGGAAGTGTGCTTCATACAGAGGAAGCACTTAAACATGAGCTTGGTCTTGCTTTACTATTATTTTCCTATGTCATCAAGGGGCTTAATTTCTAAATTGTGAACCAAAGCTCAGCTTTATATGTCATTCAAGGGAAAGTGCACGTAACTGAATGTTCGAGAGCATAGGTATGTTTGTCTTGATGTTGGACGGCAGGGGTTGGCCTATGGGACAAATCTGACCTACTGCCAATTTTTATAAACACATTTTTCTTGGAACACAGCCACACTATTCATTGACTTACTGTCTGTGGCCCCTTCCAAGCTGCAACAGACAGAGTTGAGTAGTTGTGGCACAGACCACATAGACAGTAGAAACTAAAATATTTACTATCTGGCTTTTTATAGAAAAAGTTGGCCCACTCCTGCTGTAGAGTCCATTGAGGATAGTATTGTTGTAGGCTAGAGGAAGAAGAGAAGACTTTGTGAGCTAGAAAGGGGTGAGTGAATGTGGATACTCAGATGTGCACCCATATCATGTATGTGAGGAATCTGCTGAAACCAGTTAGTGTATATTTGGAAGACAGGTGTTCAAAAGAAGAAAAAAAAAAGTTTGGCTGAGTAGAGTAGAACCAATGTGAAGATCTTTGTCCATGGCAACAAAGGTGTTTAGAGCTAGCATGCTGGGCAAGAGGGAGCCATTACAGGCTGTTGAGCAGGACCAACACATGCATAACATGGCTCAAGGGAGATTATCTGCCAGTGGGCGGACTGCAAAAGGTGAACTTGTAACTGGAGAGTACATAAGTACCTGTGAGAATAATGTGATGAGGAAATAGGGTCTCAACAAGAGTGTGGTGGTGAGAAAGAATAGAAAATTAAGTTTCACATAGTTCTTTAATCCTTATAAGAACTCTCTCTGCCATTCTCACAAAGAAAACACTGCAGGTTTCTTCGCAAGGAATAAGCTCAGTAGTACACAGTCTATAGCATAATTTATCAACATTAGCAGAATAGCACAATCTTTCCTACAAAAGGAGTTAAAATAATAATTCCAAAATAGGATATTGAGTCTGGGTAAAAACCTACATTAGACTCACAAGGCTTTTCTTGAAAAGTCATATATACATATATGTGTTGTGTAGGCTACATAAGCTTTAGCGTATGGAAATGGCATGAAAGCCATCTTATTCCATCTGATTGCTGTGATGGCCCGATCTGGGTGCTTACCTGGCCAGTTATCAATGTCTAATGTGACTTGCACTCAACTTAGCCCTTAGCTAATGGTTTCAACAGTGTTAACGCATATCAGGCTGTCACCCAGAGCTTAGGGTATCTTTAGAGTCCTTTATTGTAGTACTGAATATCATAGTGGTAATGAGGTGGAAAGAAGAAAGTTTCCATCCTAAATGTGAAGTGAAAAGAAAGCATCCAGCATGCAACCTTGTAAATGCCAAGTAGACCAGCAGGGGGTTAGGTGACAGCACTGCCTGCTGGCTGGAGGGGTTTTTGTACTGTATCTCAGAGGTCCTCTGTTAATTATCAAAGGCTTCATTGACAAAAGGTCTTTAGCAACCCGGAACCAAGCAACAGCCTAACAGTAGAGATGATGTTAGAAGAAATACTCACTGCCCTACCAACCAAGGACCTCTCTAAAATTCATTAGGGGTGGGGCATAAAGGTGGACATGATCCTCCTCAGTAGCCTAGACTACACATTGTGAAATCACAAACGTACTTTCTTCATTGTCCAAAAATTCCCAAGATTGGGTGGGCACTTGCACTGCAGACTCAAAGTGAACACGTCTTATTTCCTATTGTCCTAGATACAGCGACTTGACTAGCACCCACCCTTCTGTTGCAGTCCTGGCACCGGTAGACTTAGAACAACGTTAAGTAGGGCAGGAATTACTTGAATAACTGAGTTTTAAGATATGTATTAGCCAATGCCCTCTTCTTAATGCTGGAATCAGGTAACACACCAGGACAAATGTGGCTTAGATAGACAGATTTCTGAAATGCTTCATAAGCCCTGGCATTACAAAGATCTCTTACGATCACTGTTCACAAAATCTGTCCTGCTCCCAGCACAATTTGATAGAAGGCTGCATCGAGCTGGAGCTGGGGCAGCAGGGGAGGGAGGGAGTAAGGAAAGAAATATAGCTACCTTTATACTGTGCTGTGAAAGGTGGTGAGCTACCCTTCAGTGTTCCAGAGAGGCCAGGGCCAAGCTTCAGGAAGCCACAGAAGAATCTCAAATATCTCAGATTTATAGAGATGTGGGAGAATCTCCCAAATCATGAAACAAGTACCAGTGGCAATACTCCAGGGGAGTAGCTGGGTCACACAGTTGCCATTAAGTACATTGAATCACATGGCAAGAGTAGTGTTTGGTGTTGACAGTCTTATAGCCTTCATTATCTCAAGGAGAAAACTTCCATTTGATACTAGCATGCCTTTGTAATATAGTTGATCTTTATTACTCATGGCTTTCATACTTGTAATTTGCATGCTCACTGAAATGTATCGATAACCCCGAAATCAGTACTCAATGGCACTTTGATCCTTAGGCTGGGTACATGCAGAGCAGTGAAAGATGCCTTAAAATGACCCTGGGAGGGCACCTGGGTGGCTCATTCTGTTAAGCCCGGCTTAAGGTCATGATCGGTTAGGGTCATGATCTCAGGGTTTGTGAGTTCAAGTCCCCCATCATGCTCTGTGCTGATAGCTCAGAGCCTGGAGCGTGCTTCAGATTTTGTGTCTTCCTGTCTCGCTGCCCTTCCCCCCTCTCTCAAAAATAAATAAACATTAAAAAATTTTAAGATGGCCCTTGAGTGCAGAGCTGGAGGGCTATCTAACGATCATAAGCACAAGAAGGCTGGGGTGTGCCTTATGGAGAAAACACATATGGTGGGTAGGCTTTGTTCAAGCAGGAGTCACAGTGCTGTTGGCCATGGGTTCAAGGTTCATGAATCAACAATATCTATTAAATAAGATGTCTTTAAACAGAAACACACATAAAACAAAACTATATATTGGTAGGTTGTTGAAAATGTGGTCATCAGAGACTGATGATTTTTTTTAGCAGAAAACAAAAATTTGTGCTGAAATTTTATAATGTCTTGAATAGCCTAACTCTTCCATGAGGTTTTTTTTTCTTTTTCTTATAATTGGGGAATTATGGCTTATAATTAGTGATAGCCCCCAGGAAACATGGCAGATCTAAAAAATATATGATGAGAATATTTTATTGAGATCTAAATTTCTATTGAGCCTAGTGATGGCAAATTTGGAGGACAAGACTTTTCAGAAGATGTTCTGTTCTATTAAGCTTTTTTCTTTTCTTATAATATAGACTTTAGAATTAGCAAATTGACCCTGATAGGAGCCATGTTGGAAATGTTAATGGATTTGAAGCACATGAAATAGTTCCGGTTTAATTTTAACTCTAACCTAGAATTTCAAGAACCACATTTAGGAGTAAGAAGTCCACTGCACAATTTTTTTCTCTTTATCCCAATAACCATTTCTATTTCTATATTGTATTGATAAGTATGGATGAAAAGTTATTTATTTATTTTTGAGAGAGAGAGAGAACAAGAAAGCACGAGCAGGGGAGGGGCAGAAGGAAGAGAATGAAAAATGGAATAATATACTGGTGAATAGCAAGGACACTTTTCCTGGGTTTTGTGAGCTGCTCTAATAAATTCATCAAGCTCTACAAGGGGGTCATAGGACCACACTGGGTGTGGAGCCTGACACGGGGCTCAATGTCACAACCGTAAGATCACGACCTGAGCCAAAATCAAGAGTTGGACACCTAACGGACTGAACCACCCAGATGCCCCAATTATGTACTCATTTTAAAACTTATTTCAGTTGTAGCAAAAAAAAAAAATCTTATTTCAGTTGTATTTTCAGCTTATATATAACCTAATCCATAAAACTATAAGGTGTCTCATTTGTAAAAGGTAAGCCATATATATATATCATATATATATATGATATATATGATATATATATACATACACCCACATACACAATTTCCTTAGAGATAAACACATAAGGAATAAGACGAGGAAGGGCCACATCTGGGGATTATACAATTTAGCTCTGTGGCAGCCACTGTAACATCTAAGAAAGCAGAAAGACATGGGAATAATGAAGGAAGAAACAGGATATGGTCTTCCCATCACTTTCTGTGGATTGAGGCCAGTTGTTCTGATAATCAGCCAGCAATAGCATTTTGTAAGATATTGTAAATACTTTGCTTTCCACTTGTTTCTCATACTGTATGTTGGTTTTTGCTGTTACCTTCTATTTATGATATAAATACTATTGTGGAACTTCCTTGTGTTATAAAGTAGCAATATTGTGTTTTTCTCAGGTAATTTATTTAAGTGAAATAACTGAGTTAATTTAAGGAAGAAATATAAGTAAACGATACTATGTACTAGGAAATATGGTAGTAAATACACACCCATAAAACAATGTGCAAAAGGGGTAGGCACAAAATAGGTTCTGGAACCCTAGAATGGTGAAGGCATTGATTCTTCTCCTTTCCTACTTACTGTCTCCACAGAGTCCAGTTCTGTGGCAGATGGTAAAATTAACAGAGGTACTCTGATGTGGTTCTGGGGGGATGCAAACAGTAAATGGAAGGGTCTGAGTAGGTGGCCAGTCTAAATTCACGTTGAAGCCTCCACAATCTAGGCAGTATTTGTGAAGATCATAGATTAGCAGTTTTCTATATTGGTACTAAGTTTTCTTATAATTTAATAGGAGGCTTCTGAATTACTGTTAATAATATTTAGCTCACCAAGATTGGCCTTTGAGACACGAATTGGCCAGTGGCCCGATCAAGCTGGTTCTCCCATGTGCAGCCCTGGGAAGAGAGTGAGCTCACACCTTAGTAAGACATTGAGATCACTTCCAAGTTCAGCTCTTTGCAGCACACTGTTGTGTAACTTGCTTTATCGTAAATGCAAGAGAAAGGTTTTTGGCACTTGGAGCAAAAGATGTAAAAACAAAAAAGTACAAGGGAGCAGTCAAACTGAAATGAGAGCAATTAAAGAGACAAGAAGTCCCCTTAGCTGCCTTTTGGGTACTTTTTTGATCTTTTCACCAAGGAATTAGTAGCTTTTAATTTTCCCCACCTCAGCTTAAAATACTGCTGGCGGAAAAGAAATGAACATTATGGGAAAGCTGCTTTGGATTAAAAAGCAAATGTTGGTGAGTCAATCAAGTAGCTGTCAGATTCCAGGAACACAGAGCCTGCTCACCTAGCCCACTGACCAGCTTTATGCTGGACAACAAAAATCTCTAATACGGACGCACTTTTCTTCACCATATTTCTAATCAGTTGCATGCCTCCAGTTGGCTTGCTTTGTGGTTTTTTTTTTTTTTTTTTTTTTTGGTTTTTGGTTTTGGGGTTTTTTTTTTGGCATCATGTGATTTGCAGCTTCTGCCACTTAAAAGGAGGAAAGGTGATTGTTTACTTTTCAAAGTAAGGGGAAGGACAGTGTTTGTGAAATTGAATGGAAGCTCAGGTTCTGTTCCCACCATGGCAGATGAAAACATTGATCGGCTCCAACTACAAACCGGAGGGGTTTTTTGCTCTCTCTCTTGCTTTTGTTTGTTTTTCCTCATTCCCCCAAGATAGTTTTGTTCGCCAGTACAAATGGGGTTCAGCTCACCCAGGAAGTCTACGAGAAGGGTCACATTAGTCTAGGGGATGGTGAGGTCCAGGCCTGGGGCTGTGCAGGGCAAGAGCAAGATGTGTTTATGGATGACCACTGAATGCCGCAGGGCAGGTCCACACGGCACTGGCAGCAGCTCGCACCGATGGGAGCCAGAGCACATCATTTCAGAAGGAAGGGTTTCTGAACTCCAGTTTAACAAGCCCTCCACAGCATCATTTCCAATCCCCAGGAAACTCATTAATTCAGTTGGATGCCATGGCAGTGTGCACTTATGATAGAGAGGAAGCATAGCACTCTTCAGCAACACCAATGCCAAGGCAGCTCCTCCATTATCCCAGCCTCTTCCTCCACACTGACCTGACCGAGAGATGCTGCTGGCCTTCCCAGAGCTAGCACAGGTGTGATTCCAATTCACTATGTTGTTTGTAATGTTACAAGAAGGGCTCTTTGCCTGCCAGCATATCTCCTGGTCCTGGTGAGAAATCATACAGATTTAGCAAGGCCTTGGTCAAGCTAGTGGTGGTTACAGTAGTACATCCGACATATAAAGAGCATCCCTGTGAGTGAATGGGGGAGAGGAAGGAATTCTGAGAGAAACTGAGTAAACCACAAGGCAGAGTTAACTGGCCCATCAATTATAGCTTTGTAGAGTTTTTAAAAAAATAAATTGAAGGTTAATTCCATAGAGAACGCAGACCAGAACCGCAACAGTGTCATAGTTAGAATAGTAATTATAAGAATAGATGCTAGAATCACATCTTCAAATTCTGGCTCCACCACCTGATAATTTTGAGATTTTGGACAAAACTGTGTCATCTCCAAAGCCTCAGTTTCCACTTCTGTAAAAGGGGGAATAATAGCAACTTAAAAGGCTTAGTCTTTGTTGCCAGGGGTTGGGGGGGGGGGGTGGCTTGTTTTGGGAAAGAGATAAATAAAGCCATGTGTGTGAATACAGTGGACACAGAGCCTGGCCTGTAGAATGTGGTGGAAACTCATTGCTTGCTGCTTCCTCACCTACCCCTTCTGTTTTTCCTTGTCTTCCTTTGGTTAGATCATTTGAAGAAGGAATTGTGCTGTTTACGGAAATCACTCACCCTTCCATTTTAGGCTAAGTGACATACTAAAGTAATGTGAATTGTGATCACAGGTGTATCCATTGGCCAAAGGATGGCACAGATCCTGTCTTGTGGGAGTTTACATTCTGAGTACTCTCTGATCACCTGCTTTTAACCTTCTCCAGAATGAGGAGTTAAGTGAGTTTTGGGTGCCAGGGAAATATAAAACTATGTTTTTCTCTCAGCCAACCACTGAATACAAGATTGTGCACATTTGCATTTGTCACTGTAATTCTTTTGTTCCAAAACGGGGTGAAAAGAAGGTCAAAAGGGATGTCGTACATTGGAAGGAAATATCAAAATGTGTACCAGCCTCTCTTTAGAACATCACACAAAATTGAGAGTTTGTGTTATTTGGGTTTTAATTCAAGGTAGAGAATCTAAAATACCAGCAACAAATGATTTGTGACTCCTACTCCATTTATTCAACTCCAAACTATTTCAATAAATCTAGGAATTCATCTATATCCTGTTAAATTAAGGTTTTTCCATTTTGAAGGAAATAGTGCCAAATTGATAAAGTCTTTTGAATTATTCTCTCTAAATATGCTTAATCTTCATTAATGCAGCCCTGCATGGTATTTTGAGCCAATGTGAACTAACAGGAAAATTTTTCATGTATCTAGTTCTTAAAAAAGACAGGATTTCTTCCTCCTCCCCCTTCCCCTGCCAATATACAGTCTGCCAGAGAATGCGTGTATAGAGATTTTATGTACATACAAAGTTTTTGTCTCCTGGTCTCCTGTCTCAGCCCACCCTCATTTCTGGATATCATATGATATGGTTTAATGTGGTCCCAGAATTTTCTTTATTTTCCCTAATTTTCCTCTCAATTCCATGGGAAAATAAATCAACTATCTCTTAACATGCCCTTCATTTGGGGAACTCATTTAGGGTAGTTCGTTTCTTTCCTTTTGTTTTTATTTGCTGATGTGGCTAATGAAACTATATGCATTTCAATTCCCAGGCCCCCTGGATTCAGACCTGGAGAGTAGCTAACACACAATTGATTTCCAGCCCTGCAGGAAAAGGGGAAGCAGTAGAGAAGTCAGATGGATTGATCGCTGAGATACAGACCCTGTGGGATGCTTCTATATCATCCACGTCTTGAATGTATGAACAGTCCTCTCATCAATAGGAAAATCCCCAGGATAGTAACTTCATAGGGTTCAAATAGAAGTATAATTGGCAGGTGTGCTAGCCCATGTTCAACCCTCTTCAGATATGTCCTACCATAATAAACTGCCAAATTTACAAATTTCAGACTTCAGAAATAGGCAAATCTGAGGTAGAAACATTGAATAGTGGTGCTTAAGTGCCCTAAAAGGGCATTAGGAGGGATTGCAAACCCAAATACCTAGGAGTACCAGGCAGGCAGATGTAAGACAGTAAATGCTAAATTACTGTTATTTTTAACTAAGCACAACACCTATAAATACCTGCCTGCTTACTTTCTTAAAAGGCAGGCTAGAGGTAAGGGAAATAGAATAGCCAAACAAAACCTACTCATGGGTCATCTTGGCCTATAGGCTGCCAGTTGTGACCACCGAATTAGTCTCACTCATCATTTTACACAATAGAATATTAGAACCCAGCAAGTGAAACCCCTTACCCAAAGTGTCACGCTCAAAAGTTTCCAAACTTGTCACACACTCAAAAGTTTCCAAACTTGTCACTTTTCTCTTTTTTTGTCTCTCAATGTTATAACCAAATGCCATGCTTATAATTCAAATTGTAGCTTGGAAAACTATCCCCTATTCCTCAGGTCCAAGCTCTCTGGAATGCTATTTGCTTACATAATTAGAGAGAATTATCTCCCTTTAAAATAGGAGCGAGTGAACTTCACTTGGTTTCAGCAAAATTTTAAGGGAAATGTGTTGCCTCACACAACAAGGAAATTCCAGTTAAAGGCACTACTGGTGGATGGGTTGGGGGGTTCCTGGGTGGCCCAGTCAGTTAAGTATCTGACTCTTGATTTAGGGTCAGGTCATGATCTCGTGGTTCCTGGGTTGGGGCCCCACATTGGGCTCTGTACTGACTGCACTGACAACATGGACCCTGCTTGGGATATTCTCTTTCTCTCTGCCCCTCCCCTGCTTGCTCATGTGTGTGCGCTCTCTCGCTCTCTCGCTCTCTCGCTCTCTCTCTCTCTCTCTCTCAATCTCTCTCTCAAAAATAAACAAATTTTTTTTAAAAAGATAAGGTTGGATCCAGATGCTCAAATCAGCTTAAGACACATTCTTTCCATCTCTTGGCTCTTCTCTTTTTTTCTGTTGGCGTCATTTTTAGACAGACTCCATGTATAGTAATAAGTTCCACTAGGTCTAGGCTTACGTATCTATCTGTATAACAACCCAGCCAAATTATAGTAGAGCTTCTCTTTCCTACTGAATATAAATAACAAGATCCTGAGATTGAATCTCATTGGAATAATGTGGGACCAAGGCTCTTCCCTGAACCAATCAGTATGGCCAGGAGAAAAGAGTACACAAATTGGCCAGAAGGTAAAGTCTCCCCAACGACCCTCCTGTCCTGGGAATTAGTTGGAAAGATTGAGACAGTGTTCCAAAAGAAGGCAGGCAATGCTTCTCTGTTCAGAGCTTATCTCCTGCCCATGTGCCTGGAGCATAGCTGGTTGGAAATTGTAGTGCCATGTCTTAAAGTCCCCTGAATGTTTCTGTCAGAAGGCACTTACTAGGGATAAGTACAATTCCTAGTGAGTCAAATGCAAAAGTTTAACCTAAGAATCTTTGTCTCTATTTTCTCCACTCTTTTCTTAAACATATGTTATTAAGCACTTACTTAGTATCAAGCACTTTGTCAGATAGTGTCTCACAACAATCTCACAAAGTAGAGGGGTGATTATTCCCAGGGGGAAATAGGGAGCATTTGGTGTTCAAGGTTCTCTATGGTGTTCTAGTGAGTCATGAGATTGCGTGTACAGGAGGGGCTGGGAGAATAGATGGGGTGGGTCAGTAGGCCAGCCCTGTTTCAATCACAGCAATTCTTTTGTCAGTCTTCTATTTTTAAGTTTTACATACTAATTTTTTAAAAGCCATTGGTGCTTAACCTTTATTTTCCTGAAAGTCACTTAGCAAGTAATGAAGTGATTTTACTGCTATTGATATGATTACAAATGACAGAACTCTCTTTACTCGAGAGAGAGAGAGAGAAGAAAGAAAATATATTGACTGAGATGATAGGGTAGAAAAGTTCACGAAGGGCTGATTTCAGGGGTTTCTATCTTGGGTCATTTCTGTTCAAGATCAGTTCCACTTTTGGACTCCATGTAAAAGCAAGATGTATATCTGTCATGCTTCCCTTTCTCACTTTGTTTAGAGTCTGACTTTTTCCAGGCATTTCCAGGTACTCATCTCATCTTTTAGCTATCTCAATAAAGACAAAGTGTATCTTTTGCAGTAGTTCCAAGAAACATCCCATCATTGAGTCTTTGAGTCTTATTAAATCTGTTTCACCCTGCTTCCATTGCATGCCTATTCCTGACATCGGCGACCAGAGGAATTCCATGCTTTGTTTGTCTGTAGTGGAATCAGGTGCCCACCTGTGCACCTGGGAATGGAGGCAAGGCTTTCAAACTACATGGGTCCAGAGCATGGGAGAGATGGTCTCTAAAAGGAAACCAGGGGGTTGTTAGTGGAAGGGGGCAGGCAAGAATGTTCACCAGCACTGCAATATATAGAGCTGGAGTCATAGACCTTTAATTTCAAATGAATACTCTTTCTAATATATTGTGTTGTCTCTCTTTTGTCATTAATTTGCCTTAAAGGTGTTGGTGTGTATGTTAATTTTTTGTTTAACCTTTTTTTTAATTTTCCCATGGCAATCACGGGGATATAAATAATCTGTGGCGGGTACATGGTCCATGGAGATACCTGTTTTGCCAAAAGTGGGTTCATATTATTCTTTACTACACTGTTTGAGAAAACACAGGTATAGTAGATGTCAGGTAATGGATTCAGATCCTGGTCACTATTGAGTATCTTTGTATGGTCTTGATTCAATGCTTCGCTCCAGGTTCCTCCAGGATTTTTGTAAGAATACATTGAAGCCATATATAGATGTGTGTGTGTGTGTGTGTGTGTGTGTGTGTGTGTGTGTGTGTATCTTAGTTCAGTGCCTAGCTCATGGAAAGTATTGCTTTTCTCTTTTTCAAGTGATCCACCCCCACCCCCCAGGGATCTTTTAAGTTAAAAATGCCTTAGAATATGTGAAACCTAGATTAATTTACAGTAAAGGAATCTGTTAAAATATTTCCTAGATTAAATCTGTTTCATCAAGAAAAAGTGATGGGCACCTGGGTGGCTCAGTCAGTTGGGCAACTGACTTCGGCTCAGGTCAAGATCTCACGGTTGGTGAGTTCATGCCCCACGTCGGGCTCTGTGCTGTCAGCTTGGAGCCTAGAACCTGCTTCTGATTCTGTGTTGCCCTCTCACTCTGCCCCTCCCCTGCTCACAATCTGTCTCTCTCTGTCTCTCAACAATAAATAAATGTTTAGAAAAAAAGAAAAAGTCACCTGACTGATTTACTGTGACGAGAGTATTCTTAGTAATTGCTGGCAGCATATACAAGCAAAAAGGAAGTATCAAACAAGATCTTGAAAATAAGGGAAATATGTAGATCTTCTGAGAGTCAAAATAGTTCATCATGGAATAGACCTTCAACAACACTTTGCTTATAGATCATGTCTTAAGGTAATGGTAGCTATGGTAGCAGAAAATATTGCATCCTCCTGGTTGTTCAACTTAGAAGAAAAACGTATTTATTCTCATCACAGTCCAGTGGATTATTCAGGAAGCCAAAATCCTTCTAGTTGGTGTCTCTGCCTTCACTTGGATCGTCAGCATCCTTTCCATTCAACCATGGGAAGTACCACTGTTTCTTGATCAGTGACCTATCACTTCCTCTCTCTTGACATTAATAGTTATGTGGCCCTACCTAGATTCTGGTAAAGCTGACTGATGGTGTCCTAGGAGCAACTCTTGACAATGGAATGGGAGGCACAAAACCTTTATGAAGCAGCTGGCCCTGCCACCTTGTATCCCACTGCAAAGTACAGTGTCGCAGTGCATGATTTTGTGAGCATCTCAAGGAAAGTGCTGTGTTTCATTTAACATTGCATCCTTGTTGCCCAGCATAATACCTACATAAATGTTTCCTGATTGAATAAAGGAATTAATGAAACAAACTGGCAAATAATCAAGATAGGCCTTAAAAATAATTGCTAGGTAAATAATTGCAACCATTTGAAATCTATATTTTCATCTTCCTAGTCTCCATTCTACCTCTGTTTGGAGATAAAAAGTATAATTATAACCTTAATAGCATCCAACTGAATCAAGAGCTACCCAGTGCAGGAAGCTAGAACCACTTGTATGTCAATGACCATTTTAACTTCCTCCCAATTCCTGGCCTTTCCACAAAGCTAAGCCCCCCTCTTTCTTTGGTTTGTGGAAGAAGAGCCAGAAGTAATCCTGAGCAGGTGGAAGGAGCAGATTGCGGTGTTTCTCCTCTGGACAGCCCAGCCAATTTTGGCTGCCCCTGGCCATGGGTCTGTCATTTTCCAGGCTGGTTGGACATTTTGAATGTCTTGTTATTAATGATTATTTTACCATTAACATAAACTAATTTGGGTTGTCTTTGTTCCTTTTCAGTTATGTTGTTTAGATTCCAGCCAACTACTTTAAATGAGCCACTTTAGTGTGTGCTTTCCTTTGTTTTTTTCAGGGCCAACAATGTTCTTTGGTACCCTTGCCTGTGAGGCAGATTTGAGAGGTGGTTAAGAATATGCTATCTACTGTCAGACTGCCTTAGTTCAAAATCTTGGCTCAGCTACTACCAGAAGGGTAAAATAGGACTTTAATAATAGTTCTTACCCTAAAAGGTTATTATATTAGAAAAAAAGTACTTAGTACAGTGCCTAAGATATAATATGTACTTAATAAGTGTTAACCAGTATTATTTTATTGTAATTATGTAGGTATTCATACTTGAACATTTTTAAAAGGGGACTAGATCCTATTATAGTTTACAGATAAAAGAAATAACATCCTGGAAGTTCAGTTTCTCATTGCCTGGTTTCTTGATTTAACCTCTATCTCGGCTCTTTGAGTGTATTTTTTTGTTATTAACAGACAAAATAAAAAGAGGACTTTTTTTTTTAAGATATGATGAAGCCATGCCCTGGCTTTGATTCCTGCACAGAGCTTCCATTCATGTCAGTGCGATTTCTCTGCATGGATTGATGGCAGAATACGGTCTGTTTCTAAGACTGTTTAAAGCAGGGCACAAAAGAAATCACACTGGCAGGGTCCACAGCTGGCAAAATGGGAGAGACTAAGCCGGTGAAAGAAGCTGTTAATACAGACCAGAAAATTTTTAAGCTAAAAAAAGGAACATGCCCACTGAAAGTCTGAAAGCAAAAAGTTTTATTTGGGTAAAGCAATGTTCGACTCTGCATGATTCCTACTTAGAAAATGCACACGCTTGCCTTCTCCAACTGCCAGAACATCATTTTTTAACACAGAGGAACCAAAATAGAGAAAGGAATAATGGGCTTTCAGATAGTCCATGCCCAAAAGCAAACCTAGAAACATAAATGCTGAAGTGCCTGGACCCGTCAGAATGTAAAAGAGGGGGTTCCTGTAACCCCTCTATCGCAGAGATTCCTGGTTCAAAGAAGACGGTTGTGAAGAGGCAGTCCTGAGGTTCCAAGCCTCTTGTCAGTGCACCTTTCTCTATCCTCATCTGAGCCCTGCAAAGACCTTTTTGCCTGAAGTCCCCAAGTGACAGTCCATCCATCAGGCAAACATGGTCTAAAAACACAACTTCTCCTTCAAATTCTTTCCATATTGAAAATGTCTTGCCATCACTGGTAGGGCAGATATTCTGCAATCAAACTGATTCTCCCTTTTTTGTAATCAGTGAAAAATATAACTTGGCCTTTCATTTTTCACTCTAAACCCTGGAATAGGACTTGGGATTTCATGGCCAGTTACATCTCTGCCAAAACTTCCTATTTCTCTGTGTCTGTACTTTATCAGTAACTGCCCACAGGATGCATTTGGCTGCATTGTAAACCCCAAGTGTGTAAGCATAGTCTGTCAAATATCCTTAGACTGTATCAAGCAAAGCATATGTCTTTATTAACAGTTCTCTAGTGGTGCTTTAGCTGTCATATCTCAATTTTTGCATAATCTTTATTTCACTTTAGTACATTGTATAATAAAAACATGCATTATATCTTATATGTGTGCACATGGATGCATTTTTGTATGTCTCTGTATTTTATGTACAAAGTGATACACACCCTACATATGAGAAAATGGAAATGATCCACAGAATATAGACAACTGCTTTACAAAGAGTAAATTTTCAGTAAATATGCATCAAATAAATGAATGATAATAATGATTGCATAGCACACCGGGGAAGCAATTGGAACCCTAAAGATGACCAATAATTCTCAAATTCTGCAATTAGGAATCAGGAAGAGAGTTGTAGTCTTGATTTCCAACCTCTTTTAGTATGTAAGGGAGCAAACATACTTTTTGTGATGCACACGGTGCTTAAGACAATTTGGAACTCCTGGCCCACAATTAAAACAAACATCTAGATTTCCAATTACTTATCTTGCATTTTTCCTTTGAGGACAAATTACAGTAAGTTCATGATGACCTCATTAGACCCTGCCCAGACCATATGTATAAATCATAAGTCAGACACACACTTCTGGCTTGAAGGTCACTATGGTGTCCTGTGGGCAACTTGGGGATGAAGGCACAGCATGGTGGCACATGTTGGAAGGACACTCCACTCCACCACCAATTCCCAGGTGTTTGTTCATGACACAGGTGCAGAGACATGTTTGGAATGCATCCCAACCAGAAGCATGCATCAGGAGACGAGACTGTTCGTGTGTGGCTCCAGGGGGTTGCTCAAGACTTGAAGACAGCATGTTTTGTCTACCTCACTGACTATAATAGTTCCTTGGGAGCCACAAAGAGCAGTTGTCTACATCCTTAAGTTAGGGACTTCCTCCAGAGCTAGTGTTTCACACAGTAGAACATAATGACTCCCTGGGAGTGGTTACCAGAGGTCATGTTCATCTGCCTGGAGGTCTGTAGTGCCTTTTTGTTTTTCTTAAAGGTGGTTCATTTTTACCCCCATGAGGCATTGTTCTGTTAACAGGTATTTACATGATAATATTGATGTCAACGTGTGCAGTATCACGAAAAGCATTTTGCTGTATGTCGAGTAACGTTTTCACAGTTTCTGCAAGAGCCTTCTCCTCTGAGGTTTCTATCCTTGATTGAGTTTTCCAATTTGTCTCCTCTTCTCTTTTGCAAGTCCTGCTGCACAGAAAGCATGCAGGGGAAGTAAACCTTTAATTTTTACACATCCACTTTTCCTGGATTCTCCAGGATGTGCAGCAAATATACGTTACTGTAGGCTTTTAGAAACAGGCTGGAGAGAGAGTCTCTCCTTGCTGTTAAAGCCTCTATGCTGTTTTGTTCTACGTAGTTAGAATTAAATCCTAGGCTGAAATTACATATTCTTACCTTCCCTTCTGAGCGGGTGTAGTACAACCTGGGCTTTGAGATCAAGAAAACACCAAGTTCCACCACTTTCTACTGTATGATCTTGGGCAAATGACTTAGTCTCTGAGGCTCTGTTTTTTCATCTGTAAAATGGGGATTACAATAATAACAGTTTCATGAGCTGGTTTAGAGAATTAAGGGAAAAGAGAAGTATAAGCAGTATATAATCATATGTAATATGTTACGTGAATACTTGTTAAATGCCTATTATTATTTTTCAACTTCTACCTCTTCTTAGCTGTTCTCTTTCTTTCTCTTTGCTAAATGCATGTGTAAATAGGTTTTATCTCTCATATCACAGTTTATTCTTAAGAAACATCAAGAGACAAGCAAATATGACCAACTAGATGGTGCAAAGTATTATAATAACCTTACTTTCTATTACTCTTCAGTTTCACTTCTGTATCCACCTTTCTGCTCGCTTGGAGAAAAATATTAGAAAAATGTTAATAAGCCCTAAATTTGAGAAATAAGAATAGAAAAGTGATAGACAGTGAGGAATATCGCTTAGGGCTTCTCTCCCCAACAATTATTATTCCTGAATATTTAAATTCTATTTCTATCCACCTATTTAATTGAGGAATATATTACAGTAGATGTGTCACCCACCAGTCCACTCAGAACCCAGATAAAATCTTAAGCTGCTTCTACAAACACATTATACAAAAGCTACAAGTGGCACATGTTTGCCAAATAAAACACTTGTTTGAGAAAAACAAACGTTTTCTTTGGGCATGACAAATTACACGTGTTTATTTCAAAACTGTTGCTTCGGCTGATGAACCTCAAGGGAAAAAAGTTGTTTTAGTCCCGGCAGCTTAGGGGGAAGAGGTTGGCCGTTCAGAGGGTCAAGACTTCAGTGATTGCTTTGCTAGGAAAATGGGGGAAAGGAGGAATTATATTTGGAATGAATCCTCGTCCACATGCATTTGCTATATTCCTGGTTAAAAATGAATCCGAGAATGTTGAATTCCTTCTATGTGATTGTTTCGAGGTTGATGTGAGTGCATACGGCAAGGCTCTAATTAGTAGACAAAGGAGAAAGCTTGGAAGAGTTGGAAGGAAAGAAAAAGAAGTAGGTAACTGTCCTATGGAGAGATTTCACATGAAGGTTGAGTAGGAGTTAGATCCATGTCACACATGGAAATACCAGAGAAAAGAAAAAGCTAGAAGGTTTGCAGGGAGAAAATTCGTGGGGAAAGGAGATATTAAAGCAAAGCCATGGCAGTGGAAATTTAAAAAGCAAGCGTGCTAAATGCAGGGTGGTGTCCTGGATTGAATCCTTGGATAGGAAAAACTGATCAAGTATGGAGTTTCATTATTGCTAACATGCCAGCGTTGATGTCTCATTTTTGACGAACTGACTATGGGTATCCAGACATTGACATTAGGGGCCTGGGTAAAGGACACAGGTGCCCTTTGCACTTTTTCTATAAATCTGAAATGAAACTGATGGAAAACAAAAAGTGTATTTTATAAAAGAAAATCAAGAGTGAGGGATACTGAGTAGAATTGTGCAGTAAGCTGACCTGGAGTTCTGGTTGGTGAGGGAAACTACCTCAACCATGGACAGGAATGTTAGTGCCATATCAGTGGGGACTGAAATGCTGGACTTGAGGGTCTTCACCCTGGTGTACAGAGGAACAAGTTAGAAAGCTCTGTTGGAAGAAACTGTTTAGGAGAAAGATAAGATTTTGTTTTTCCCCCTAACATTCTGGGAATACATTATTGGTGGCCCATAAAATATTTTCCAAGTGATATGAGGCATATGAGTAGATTTCTAAAAGACAAGGGAAAAACTCACTTGGATTTGTGTTTGATTCTGCAAGGGAATGACCTTGAAGCAGTCATCCACAAACCTCCTGTTGGTAGAAATTCACAGTGAAGAGTGATAAGGGAGGGGGGAAAAGCCTCAAAGGCAACTGGGAGTGAGGGGGTCCAGGAGCCAAGAGAACATCCATGAGGCTCTATGGCTCCACAAGTCAAGGGAGGTGAGGAATTCAAGGTAAGTGTGGACAATACTGTTAAATGCATCTAAATCTAGCAAGTGAATGGGAGCCATAGAGATGTCACTAGGGTGATAAATAATGGCCATCAAGACAGCTATGTCACTGAAGTATTTCTTCTCTTTGAGAAGAGAAAAAATAGAAACAAAATACACATCCCACCCCTATGAGAATTTTTTTCTTTAGAAAGAAAGAAATAAGATGTTAAATAATGGAAATCTGTGTATGAGTAAGAAGGCATTTTGTTGTTGTTTGTATTGTTATTTTTGAAGTTTATTAATTCATTTTGAGAGAGCGTGTGCATGCAAGTGAGCACATAAGTGGGGGAGGGGGAGAGAGAGAATCCCAAGCAGGCTCCTATAAGCACAGAGCCCAACAGAGAGGCTTGAACCCACGAACCGTGAAATCATGACCTGTGCCAAAATCAAGAGTCCGGCTCTTCACCAACTGATCCACCCAGGTGGCCCTGGACTATTATTTTTAAATAGTACTTTTTTGTGAAAGATAAAGAAAAAAGAAGGAGACACTACAGATGCTAGAGAAGGTAATGAAAAAGAAGGAGTTTCCTTTAAACTACAAAAGCTAGAAAAAAATATAAACAGAGACATCTGTAAAGGAATTGGCTTTGTCTCAACGGACACCACCACCTTTCCTCATCTGGAGCTATGTAACATCCTAACGCATCTGTTCACGTCTACTTTATCCCCCACCCCCATGTAGTCACAGTTTAACTGGAGTCTTATCATATGGTATCCTTCTCCCTCTGAAAACCCTTACACCATTGTTCTTTGGATACAGATCAAAATCCTACTAGGGGCTCTAATCTAAACTCCTGTCTGCCTCTCCAGCTTTATCTCACACCATCCTCTCTCCTCTGCTTCCAACCATACTGGCTTGCTTTCCATTTCTCATAAACACTATGGTTTCTTTTTCTCCAGTCTTTGTAATTGTCCATACTATGTACTTTTTTTTTGCCCTTCACCTTCTGTCTTAATCTCCTCATCCCATAGATCTTAGCTCAATTACCAATACCCAAATGAGTCTTAAGTTAATTCTCCCATTTATACACTCCTACAGTCTCTTGTTTTGTTTAAAAGCATTTCTTGCAGTTCGTTCAGGCTTTGTCGGGGGGGAGGGGCGGGGAGGTGCCCACAGGCACGTACATTTGCAGGCAGAATTTTGTGAAATGTTTGTCTCCTCCCATTCAGATGGAAGTCGCCATGCCTTCTCTATTCTCCACAGCCTAAAAATAGCATCCAGAACATGGAAACTGCACATCTATTGGAAGTTGATGCTAAGCCGGGTTGTCCACGTGCAAGTCTTTTGGTGGCATCTCTGGAATTCTCTCTGGCTGTTTTTCAAGGTCCTAATGCAGCTTGCATCAGCCATGTCCTCCCCAAGAGTAAATTTTTTACTTCATTCCTGTCTCATTCATAGTATTAGTACAGTATTTGCCAACGGGAGGCATAAATTCTGCCTACAGGAGGCAAACAAGGATCCACTCTCCAGTTTGTCACAATCTCCTATTATATACCACACAGAGAAGTTATCAGTGCTGATGAGAAAGGGGAATCTCTACCTGTTAACCTTAGCCTGACATTGACAGGTGTTTGACCATTTTGCTGTGGTGGGGACTTAGCAGAGGTTGGCATGTGGAAATAAGTTGCCGGTGTTGTCAGAGCTCCTGATTTTTTAGCCAAATTTGGCCCAACACCCTTCAGTCAGACGCAATGGTATGTGGGAGGCGCTGCTTGACCCCTGCAATCCTGACCTCTTGTTTCTTACAGCATCCCAGTTAAAGCTTCTTTGCATTAACTAGGACCCATTCTAAATGGCATCCCCTTTAATGAGCAGAAATATTTGTCCCTTTTAACTGAACAGCTCAGAGAAGCAATTAGCATTTAGGGAATTTCTTGTTTAGAAATAATGCCTGCATCAAATTACCCATTATGGACTAATTTGAAACTGGAAGATAGATGCTCATTTTTCCTCGTGCTAGCACCTGCAAGCATTTCTGGCCGTGGGGCTTCACAGCAGCTTTATTGTGAGTCATCCTATTTCTTCCGTGATAGGAGACAGAGTGGTGGGTCTGTAGAAACCCTTTAACATCAGTGTTTTCTGAGGAAGGAGATTACATTCCTTTCAAATTGCTATTTACCTGTCATTTCAGATCTGAAGGTAGTGTATGTTTCACATGTAATAATTAATTCTCTCATTGCCTTTGAGATCGCTGCCTGTTGGCCACTGTCTAGGATATGAAGAGTGATGCTGTGTGTCAGGAATGAGTACCGTGTCAGAAAAGAGAAGGAGGGGAAACTTCATGCTGACAGCTGCAGGGCAGAAAATAATCTACTTTATTAGCTTAAGGAGGAAACATGGATCTCACAAAAAGAGTTTCTGACCCCGCAAAAGCTGAATCGTGCTTGATTTGGGTCAATGGGTGGTTCTGACACCATTTTTATAATACAGATACTTGATAATATGGATAATAGCAATAAAAATGAGTGTTGATGAAATTTTAGGGACTGTGCGAAGTCCTTCCATGGTTTATTTCATTTACTCATCCTGACAGCCCTGTGTACTGATGAGAGAATTGACGTGTAGAAGGACTCAGTTAAACACTTGAGTTTATTCAGCTAGTGAATGGGAGAGCTAGGATTTTAACCCAGGCAGGCTACCTCCAGGGCCAGAGCCTCACCACCAATAACAACATGGGTGCTAACCTATCAGTCACTTCTATCAAGACCCGTTGCTACCAAGCCCAATGTTCCTCAGCTTTCTGCAACTTAGAGATTGTAAGTGGGTCACTCCTTTGAAAAGCCCCTTGTTAACAACAAAGAAACCACCGCCAGCCACCTGCTCCCCATGCAGATCTGTGTAGCACAGAGCTCGTGTTCTGGTGGTTTAGGACACAGTCCTAATGTTTAGTAACAGGAAAAAGGACAAGAACTTCAAACTGTATAGCACAGAACCAGGCACTGAATGCCTCCTTTGATGAAAGGAGCTGACGAGGCCCACAGTGGACTGGGGATAGGGAAGCTGTGTGCGGGAAGCTCTCCCATGGGCGAGGCGTATGACCCATGCCAGGACAGAGCCCAGAAAGGAGTTAGATGGGGCAGGGGCAGTAGTGTTCCCGGAGATCCGCAGACTCCGCACTTTTTGCCTGGGGCCGGCCCTGCTTCAAAGTGAAACTTCCACAGGAAAACTAAATAAAGGAAAGAAAAGCCAAACAGAACAAATTCCCATTTAGTCAGCTTTTACTGTCCTCAGAGGCTCTGTGTTTATGCTAGATCTTAATTATGCTGCTTGTCAAAGACACACTAAACTCCACTGTGGTTGAGGGAGCTGTTTTATCTTTTTATCTTTACAGTCAGAAAAGGACTTAGTATGCTGAACCCTACCCTTGATGAGCTTCAAACCTGGAATAAAAGAACATTTCTCTCTCTCCTTCCCAGTTGTCCCCACCTCTGAGCTGCCGTCTGTGAACACCTAATGAGGAGGCTTTGGCGGTCTTATGAATAGGCAGAGCCTAGGTGACCATGGACAAAACTGGGAAGACCATGGGGGCTGCACAAGTGTCCTCTGTACAGCCACCCGTGGGCGGCTCGCAGACCCCAGGCCGAAGGCCTCAGTCCTCCAAACCTCCCTCCACAGTGCCCTGAACCCAGACTTCCTGGGGAGGCACTTCCCTGGGCCCTCGAGGCAGCATAAGAGTGGGGAGCACTCCCCTGGGCACACTCAAGGTAATACTGGGGGGATTACTTGAGATTTTAAATGCATGTCCTTGTGCATGACATGACTGAATCACACAAGGATGCTATTTCCTTTTCGACCCTGTTAGACTCCTTCATTTGAAATCAAGGAGAGTGTCTTCAGCATTGTTAGAATCTTGTTTTGTTTTCATTGTATCTATTTTTACTTTTGCTTCCTGCTTTATGGCAGGTCATGCTTGTTTTACATTTCTTGCGATGATATAAAATTTTCTTTTTCCATGAACACACAGAAAATAGTAGATTCAAGGTCCACTTAAATGGTAGATTCTGGGGCCCCTGGGTGGCTCAGTCACTTAAGTGTCTGACTCTTGATTTTGGCAAAGGTCACAATCTCACTGTTTGTGGGATTGAGCCCCTGGTCCGGCTCTGTGCTGACAGCATAGAGCCTGCTTGGGATTCTCTCTCTCTACCCCTCCCCCATTCATGTTTGTTCTCTCTCTCTGTCTCTCTCTCTCTCTCTCTGTGTGTCTCAAAATATTTTTTTAAAGTAGATTGCAAGAAAATTAAAGGGTAGTACACAAAATGTAAAGATTGCAAGGGTTTGGGAAGGACTAACTTCTGACAAAAGCTTTAATCCAGAGACCCTGACTTACACCTTGCTCTCATTCACTGTGAACTGATAGGTATTGTTTATGCAAATATCTTCTCAAATGTGTGTATTTTCAGGGAATCTTAAAAACTGTGACACATTCTTAATAGTAAAGAGTAGGTCTAGCAACAAGTTCAGGTTCCTAAAGGCAGGATCAAAAGGAAGGATTTTGGAGTGGGCACCTACATCCCCAGTCCGTAGACCATCATCATCCATAGATTACCATACTCTTGGATAACAGTTGTTTGTGGGGTATCAACCTTATGGAAGATTTTGACTTTGTTTTTCTTTACCAAAACTCAGATGCCTGGGCCGCACCCCCAGAGATTCTATTTCAGTGGGTCTGGCTTGGGGCCAAGTTATGTGACTTTTAATAACTATCCCAGAACACAAAAGAGCACTCTCAACTTAGTATTTCCACTGGTAGAATTTGGCCAGTGTTAGTACCCAGTGTTGTGTGCAACCCCAAATGAGGTAACACATGTGACCACATTTTGTAAAATTGCAGCTGTCCTGTGTTGAGAGCCCATACCAGTATAAGAGCAGTAACAGTGTTACTCCTTATGATACTAAATACAAAAGTTCAACTTCCAAATTATGCAGCCTGTGTCCACCGAACAGCTAAGTGGCTTGTTAATCCCTTTGGCCCCTCTTGACCCCAGGAACATTTTTTAGAAAAATTGGGGTGATCATATTTACCTGTGTGAGGTAACACATCTGACTTGGAAAGTCCCTTTCTTTCTGCATAATGTATATGCGTCTCTATGACCAAAGTAATCTCTTAAAAACTTTATCTTACAGAATGCCACTGATGTCATATAAGAATTTTGCCCATTCCTACTCAAGGGAAGTGTTAAGTCAGGTTTTACTTCATAGATCAGAAGAGCACCATACATCCCTCTGGTATGAACTTCTCTTCACTGAGCCTGACAAATCTGTTTACCTTCTGGTCTCTGGGAAAACCAATGGGGTTTGTCATGGAACACCCAAGTCCAGCACGTGCTATGATTCATTTCTAATCCCTGACATTATCCAGGTGACTTGCTCAAGCCTGGCTCACACAGAGTTCCCTTTCAGCATAGACGTTTCATAACTAGCATTATCCTGCCATACGCAAAGCCTTGTGAAAATATTTTCAACAGTTAACAAGCAGAGCCTGCAGTTATAATATGCTCATTAGGCTGCCTGTTAGTTTTCAAGTCTTGCAGCACACATAATCTGCTACTTGATTTCTGTTGAATTTCAGTTCTGTTGGGCATCAGCACAGGAATGTTGGCAGCCCCGTGGGCTTTGCCAAGGGCTGCTATCTTTATGTGTGTTTTCCGCAAGGCAGTGATGGTTGTAACATAACACACCTACCCTATTTGCATCTCTAGTAACTCTTTGGAGGTCCCTTCAATCATTTCAGGGACTTCTTGATCCCCTAGTGAACGAATTCCTTCAGGGACCAAGTTAATTTTAGATGACACTGGGAAAGTTATATCCAGTAGTCCCAGTAGATGAGTAGGCTGATTTCTAGAGTTTATTAGATCTTCCTTTATTCTAGACCTTACTTCTGTGTGTCTTTAAACTACTGCCTGGAAAAACAATGCTCTAATTCCAAATGATCAGCTTGCAAGTAAAGGACTTGAACCAAATAAGTACAGCCCCCTTTTTTATCCTCTGGATTAAGAGTCCTGCATTAGGGGAAAAATATTCTGTCCCCCAAGTCAAAGAGTACCAAATGCTAAGGGAACTGAGAATATTTTGGCAATTTTGTATTTTGTAAAGAAGTCAGTGTGGCTGCTGAAAGAATTTTTTTTTTCTTGGTGGGTGGTTATACTGCAAAAAACAGTGTTGGGGCACCTGGGTGGCTCAGTTGGTTAAGCATCCAACTTTGGCTCATGTCATGATCTTGCAGTTTGTGAGTTCGGGCCCCATGTCGGGCTCTCTGCTGACAGCTCAGAGCCTGGAGCCTGCTTCAGATTCTGTGTCTCCCTCTCTCTCTGCCCCTCCCCCCACTTATACTCTGTGTCTGTCTCAAAGATAAATAAACATTTAAAAAAATTATAAAAGACAGTGTTTATTCATCTCTCAGTCAATAAGTTAGTGCCTGGAATGTGCCTGACAGGGTGCAATGAATTGAAAGTGTAGAAAGTAAGACCTGTTTCATTTCTTTCTTTTTTTTTTTTTTAACATTCATTTATTTTTGAGAGACCGAGAGAGAGCTTAAGTCAGGGAGAGGCAGAGAGAGAAGGAAACACAGAATCCAAAGTAGGCTCCATCCAGGCTCTGAGCTGTCAGCACAGAGCCTGATGTGGGCCTTGCACTCATGAACCTTGAGATCATGACCTAAGATGAGGTCTGGTGCTTAACTGAGCTGCCTAGGCAACCCAGACCTGTTTCATTTCTTAATGGAACTAACAGTGATGAATGCCAATCTTCTAAACAGATAAGTACACTGGAACAAGATAAGTGGCACTAATAGAGCTAAGAAAAGAAAGAAGGGTTGAAGAGAAGGGGGCTAAGACAAAGACCTCACAGATATATGAGATCTTGTATTGTGGGAGACTCAAGAAGAGTCGGCATAGAAACAGAGAACCAGAGATCCAGGAAAGCCAGAGTGATGTAAGGTAGGTTGGAATCCAATACTGGCAGGGAAATGTGTCCTAGGAAATGATTATGAATGTGGCTCATAATTATGATTTGTATGCATGGACTATTAGGGACATGATGCTTCTGTACATTGATTTAGCTTAGAGGGCTGGGTGGGGCTAACAGATAGGGCAAGGGTGAGGACAATTAGGCTGAAGAGGAAAAACCCCAGTAAGTATTGGACCCTTCATTTTGAAGACTCTTGTGACCTCAATGAGGAGTGTGGTCAAGACCAATCCTATCTTCACACTTAATGAATTTCTTCCAATACATTTGTCGACCCTTCCATGACTCATCCATGAAAATATCTTTTGCTATGTGTTAGTAGGATCATTCAATGAGATGATGATATGGGATAAGCACCCGAGAGCTTAGGATGGTTAAGCAACTTATTTTGACTATATTCATTGAATTTTTTTAATTCCTTAAAATGTGTGGTTTTCTTAAGAATGAAATAAGTTTCAGAGTTTCCCTCCAGGCATCTCAGCATACTTGTTGAGGCATGCCCAGCATGTTCCTTACAGCCTGAGGTAATCACATCAGTTATATACCAGGCAGTGTATACATTATTTGAAGCTTCTAATGGTAGGTTTCTGTGTTGCCTCTTCTGATCATTTAAATGGGTCCTTCCTGACCCCCATCAGAGTAATCAAGCACTCATGTTGGTTTGAGTAAGTGTACATGCATTTTAGTACAGCTAATGATGTCTGAACAGGGTTTAGACTTGTCAACCTTCTTTTTTTTTTTTTTTTTTTTTTTCACTATGAGACTAGTGGTTATTTCCTGAGATGCCAACTATTAACTTGTATGAGTCCTATGATGGGATATTAACCCCGAATATTCAAAGAAAATGAAATGACTACCAACTGTAGGCATGTACCAGTCGAGACTTGAAGAGACAAAGTTAAATACCTAATGGAGGAGGTATTAGGAAGAGCCTCAAGTATAGACAAGACAAGCAGCAAATCAACAATTGCCAAAAATCACTAGTTTGGTCTTCTCAAAGTTTCTGCCTCTTAGAGAGTCAACGTCAAATATGTTTCCCTGGGCCAGATGGCTCATAGGTGGTCCTCAAGGACTAGACAATGACCTATTGCTCCTAGCATGGGTGGTCTGGCACCTATAATTCCACCAATCAGGGGTCTTCCAGGGAGGAAAACGTCCTAATTATATTTAGCTCTTTCTTACCTTGTTTTCTGTGTTTGAACAGATAAGTATTTGATATCAGATATTAATCAATGGGAGGTTTAAAGAGAGAGTGTTAAGACATCTTGCAGGAGTCTCAACCAGGAGGAAGTGTCTGTAATGGAGACAGAAATGAACCAGTGGTAGATTTTTTGTTTTCCACATCTCTTTATTTGCTAATGTGTTTTCTGTGTTGTTGTTGTTTTTTAATTTTTTTAATCTTTATTTTTTTTTTGAGAGAGAGTGAGAGACAGAGTTGAGAGCAGGGGAGAAATAGAGAGAGAAGGAGACACAGAATCTGAAGCAGGCTCCAGGTTCCGAGCCATCAGCACAGAGCCTGATGTGGGGTTCAAACCCACAAACCATGAGATCATGACCTGAGCTGAAGTTGGACACTTAACTAACTGAGCCACCCAGGCACCCCTGTGTTTTCTGTGTTAGTATCAGACCCTGAAGCAGAAGGCACCAGACCTATAGAGCTCCTATAGAAATCCAAATTTTTCATTACCTGGACACAGATCTGATATTTCAGGGTTTGTGAAAATAATATTACTGTTTAGAATAGAGGTATAGAATACCTAGGGTTTAGAGACTAAACCTCATTTTTCCTTTCTTCCTCCCTCCTTCTTTTTATTTTTTTTTTAATTTTAGTTGCCACATCTCTTTATGAAGGTATGATTTGCATACTAAAATAATTCACCCATTGTACGTGTACAATTTAATGATTTTTAGTAAATTTATACAGTTAAGCAGTCATCCCCCAAATCCAGTTTTAGAGCACTTCCATTGTATCAGAAAGTTCCTTCATGACTGCCCAATTTATTTTTAATTAGCATACAAAACCTTCTCCCAAACTGGCTGATAGATAATATTCTTTTATTCGAAAACCAAGGAAGCATGTTTTGTACTATCTTATTCTAAAAATGTATTTAAATTTATTTCTTTAGCTTCTCTTAGGCAATTATAATTACTGTGGTATGAGAAGAAATAGAGAGGGGAAAAGAATGGTCTTTTATAGCAGTGAAGCATGGTTTGCAGAGCTGTTCCTTCCACCATAGTTTGATGTTCCATACTGAGGTTTAATGAAATGGAGCTTGTTATCAGTGGCAGGAAGGAGAAGAAACTACTTCTCGGGCTACACGTGTCTTAAGTTATTAAGCCTTTAGTTGCCAGTAAATCGGAGCAATAATAGTAATCTCTGCTACTTGTTGACCATTTCCTATGGTAATTTCTTTAAATAAATTATTTTATTTAACTCTCACCCTGGACTCTCTCCCTTTATAAAGATTAGGAAACTGAAGTTCAGAGAAGTGAAATACGTTTTTCAAAGTCATTCCCCACTAAATGGTCAAGCCAGAAATCAAACCCAGGTCTGTCTCAGTGCCCCCCTCCCTTACTTTAGAAGTTGCACTTGATCCCATCTCTGGACAAATGAATCAAGGAGCAGTCTCATTGTCAGAGCTCTGCTTCTATTACCAGGAAAGCAAAATTGAAAACATGGGCCCTAGGGGAAAAGTAAGCCAACATCACACTTAACAAACACCCAGAAATGGTGGGAATTAAGGAATGATTTCAGGCAAGAATGCTTATGGCCTTGGGAGTTCTGAGATGTTGTCTTTTGAACTGTGCAATATTTGAGGCTGAGTGAGGGGGTGAGTCTGTGTTTGGACAAGCTGTTGCTTGACTCACCTTTGGTGATTCTCCACCTGGGAACGAACTTCACTGATCTGTGGTAATGCCTGGGGAGGTCTCATGATTTGGTGGCTTGAATAAACTTGGAATAGGTCATTATTATATAGCACCTTGGAGGGTGTAAGAGGGACATTGTCTGCAGTGATGTCTCCCTCACCTAACTCTTCAGTGTGTCACTATTTGCTACCTTACAGATAAACACTGCCTTGTATTAGATTGTCTTCATGTATTTGTTTTATCATCTATCCCTGTGGTTCTCAAATTTGGTTAAGCACAGCAGTTCTGGGAGCCACCTAGTAAAAGGAAAAGTTTCTGGTCTCCTGAGAAGAGTTTTGATACAATAATCTTGACTAAAGGCTCAGGTACCTGTATTTTTATAAGGCTTTGCTGAGATTCTTGGAATGAACTGTATTTGGGAGTTGCTGGTCCTTAAAACTGTAAATCTGTAAGGGCATTTTGTTTTCCAGTATCTAGCTAAGTACTTGGCACAGAGTCAAGTTTAGTAGCTATTTGTTGACCAGTGGAGGGAATTGATGAATATGAGAAGTTTCTTGAGGTCAGTGATGATTTAACTTACCTTCCACAATGCTAATAAGTAGCAATCAATGACTATTTACTGACGGATTTCTTTTAAAACTGTGTCTTCTCCTATACCTTTGTTCAACTCTAGGGAGGTAGCCATGAATATGCTTTAAGTCTTGTGTTTTGAAAAACCTGATTACTCTTTAGTGAGGTGAGGTGGTGGGTATAGCATCCAGGAACTGATCTGAGTAGTTTCAGGGGTTCACTTACCCTAGAAACCCAAGGAGAAAACCAATTCCCACATTTTGCAAGTTTATTTTGCTGTAGTACAATGAATAATTGTCCTGAGGGGACTAGATGGCATCAGAGAGTATTAATCTTAGATTTTCATTTCCTGTAAAATAACTTTCCACTTATTACATTCAGTGAGAATACTTTGGGTTTCAGGAAATATGCATATTTTATCACAGACAGTCCTAAGTGTGCTCCCAGATGTATCTGAAACTCTGGCATTAATAGTGGCAGGTGCAGGCAATTGAGTGAGCAGGAGGATGCCAGTTCAGGCTGTGGGAGGACTGGAAGTACAGGTAGGACCCAGTCACCTGGAGTCAGCACAGCCAGCACATCATCATCTAACTTTTGGCTCATGAAGCTTCTAAGATTGTTTTTCAATAGGAAAATACTAAAAATCAAAATGACAGTAATAATAATAATGAATGGGCTAGCATTTATCAAGCCCCTGACTTTTTCAGTTATTATACTAAGCTCTTTCATGTATCATGCTTTTTATTTTTTAATGTTTATTTATTTGTTTTGAGAGGGCAGGGAGAGGGAGGGAGGGAGGGAGAGAATGCAGGAGTGGGAGAGTGACAGAGAGAGAGGGAGACAGAGAATCCCAAGTAGGTTCTGCACTTTCAGCATAGAGCCCCACATAGGCTTCGATCTCACGAACCATGAGATCATGACCTGAGCCAAAATCAAGAGTCAGGTGCTCAACCGACTGAGCCACCAGGTGCCCCATGTATCATGCTATTTAATGGACTCTTTGAGAACCCAATGAAGTAGTGTAGTAAATTACACATGTAAGCCTCTCCACCAAGACTGAGTTTAAGAAAAAAAAGAAGTATTTTGTTCATAGAACTGAAATTAAGGGGTAATCCAGGCAAGTTAGATTTCAGGGGCTCAGACCATATCATGGGACCCTTCTTTTCCCTGTTTGGCCTTTTCTGATAGCCCTCTGGCAACTCCAGCTTGCATCCTCTGAAGATCAATTTCCCATGGAAAAGAAGATTCACTCTTGCAGAGTCAGAGAAGTCCATAACACCGCCCTCACTGCTGACACCCATTGCCAAGTTCAGGGGACCCAAGATCACCTTTGGTTTTAATAATTTGCCAGAAGGACTCACAGAAGTCACTGAAAGCTCTTATAATGATAGCTATGGTTTCTTACAATGAAAGGATACACACTCAAGTCACCAGAAGAGATCAGTGGAACAGAGTCCAGAAAAATTAAAAAAGCAGAGCTTCCTGTCATACTCCTACAGTACAATCATGGACAGAACTAACTTTTCCTAGTAACACTGTGTGACAATATGCACTGCATATTGCCAGCCAGGGAAACAAACCCTGGTGTCCAGAGATTTTATTGGAACTCAGTCACAGAGACATAGCTGACCATCCATGTGGCTTAGCTTTAGTTTCTAGTCCCTCCAGAGGTCAACCTAATCCACATGGTTCAAAGCCCCCACCATAAATCACATTGTTAGACTATCCAGTATAGCCCAAGGCCCCCAGGCAAAGACACTAAGGAGGCAGGACATCCCCAGGACTTAGAGATTACCTACCCCTCAGGAGCCAAGGGCAAAGGTCAGAGTTCTCTTTGGGTAAAGTTAATTCTTTAGGACACAGTTCTCCAACTTTTCTAATAATAGTCCTTGCCTCCAGTGTGGACTTGGGTCCGGCCCTGAACCAACTGCTGTGTCATGGAGAGGAAATCTGCAGACATGGGAGGCCTAGGGGTAGGACTATACAGCTGGCCCACTACGTAAACCAAACCAAGGAGTGTTGGTCCTCAGAGAAAGTTGGACATTGATCAAGCTCTTTTCAGTAGTAAATAAAAGGATGAAAGTCTGTATTAACTTATGAAAAGACTACACACAATAAATAAAACACCAAATTCCTTTTATTTTGATTGAATGGCAAGTCATTAGCAAGTCCATGGGAAAATGAACTAAAGGTGATTTAATAAATGTAGTTTTTAAAAAAGAGACAGAGGCTCTTAAAATATGACATGTGTGACTTAAGAAAGGCAGAATAATAACAAGTTGGTGAATAGGCTCTGTATATGATTGCTCATGCAGTTTCCCACCAGGAATGCATTGGTCTGTCTCTCTTCCCTAGGGCAGCATGAAAACCTCCTAGAGCAGTGGTTCCCAAGCTTTCCGTGCATTAGAATCACCTGGAGAGCTTTTAAAATTCTAATGCCCAGGTCACACCCCATACTAGCGAAATCAGAATGGCCAGGAAAAAGGGAAAAAGGATCCAGGGATCTCTAGTTTGGTAAAGATCCCTAAGGATTTCCATGTGCAGTGGCTTGGAAACCACTGTCCTAGAGTATATTAAAACAACACAAACACTACTATTCTGAACACTAGTTTCCAGTATGGCCAAATTCACCTGATTAAATGAACACTGACCAATCGTGAGTCAGAAGAACTGTTCTTGGGGGTCAGCAGGCTGAAGTGCCAAACCAGAGTTGGCCATGTCTGGGTTCACATGTGGCTTCATATTCACTACATGTTGGACCTTGAGCAAGTGTCTTAGCCTCTGGAAGTTTCAGTTTCCTTGTCTATGAGGAACCGCTGCTACATGGAACTTGGGAAAGAAACAGAAAGTGGCTGGCATAGCTTATGTTTGCTCCCTTCTTTTTATTGTCACATTTATTATCAGGGAGAAAACACACTTAGTTTTGTTGTCTTTTTTTTCCTCCTGCCTTTTAGATTTTGTTGCTTTGTGTTGTTTGGTTTGATTTTTAACATGTCTCTGTAAGAGTTTATTTATTTTTAAGTTTATTTACTTATTTTGAGAGAGAGAGAGAGACAGCACAAGTAGGGGAGGGGCAGAGAGAAAGGGAGAGAGAGAATCCCAAGCAGACTCTGCATTGTGAGCGCAGAACCCGATCTGGGGCTGGAACCCACAAAACCATAAAACCATGACCTGAGCCAAAACCAAGAGTTGGATGCTCAACCAACTGAGCCACCCCAGTGCCCCCTATGTAACATTTTTTTAAAAAATTATATCTCAGTTGGGGTGCCTAGATGGCTCAGTCAGTTAAGCATCCAACCTCAGCTCAGGTCATGATCTCACGGTTCACGAGTTCGAGCCCCGTCTCAAGCTCTCTGCTGTCAGCGCAGAGCCTGCTTCAGATCCTCTGCCCCCTCTCTCTGCCCCTCCTCCACTCACTTTCTCTCTCAATAAATAAACTTTAAGAAAAATTTATGTCTCAGTCAATGATGCAAAAGTTTGCGGTGTTCTTTGTTGTTAAATATATTTTTTACCTTAAGTAAGTATTGAGAGACCGTGGAGGAGGTGCCCCATTTATTCAGTCATTTATCCAAACAATATTTATTAAGTATCTATGACAATATTTCATCAATTCTAAAATGCACTCACTTGCAAAATAACTCACTATTATGTATGAATAAGAAAAGAAAAACCTTTGCCAATTAAACTAGAACATGCCATCAGTTGCAAGAAGAATTCTGATTTCATAAATGTTAAAATGAGTAAGGAAATGTACTTCATAGAGTGAGTGAAATGTGGTATCCTCCAGGAACTCAGGCGTTAAGATACAGAGAGAGCTATACATGGTACAGACTCAGTCATCAGAGGCCAGAAAGGACTAAGATCCACAGATGGCCTCAATTCTTTTCTCCTGAGAAGAGAGTTGATTCCAGTTTGATTAGGAGAAAATTCTTCTGTATGGCTCTTTTAGATCATTAAATGTCATACACTGATCACTGTTTCACCTTTGAGAAATACAGTGACCTGTTTAAATGGTCCCCATGTTCAAATCACTTTTCTTTAAACACAGCCAGTTTTAAGTGGCTATACATCATCCCACCCATGGATGGGAGAGTGAAAATGGCTCATTATTTCAGCAGATCACATAAGCTGTGATACAGGAAGGCAAGAGGCAGGAAGTTAGAATTCAATTTGATGATCACATGATCTTTCTTTCTCAAACCTCCCTATTCAACAGAAGATTTTGTGTTGTGATCCCAAATGGGTCAAAATGCAAGCTTGGGAAAAAATTTTTTGAATAGAGCCCTTTGCTTTATTCTCTCTATATATTTAATACAGATATGCCCATTTCTCTCTCCTTACATTAAAGTCTGCTTGCCCAGAAATGTGCCTACGTTTACTAAGTGTGTGTGTGTGTGTGTGTGTGTGTGTGTGTGTGTGTGTGTGTAACTGGCTATTTATGTCCCTGAGGAAAGGCAAGATATTTGGAGTGACAGGTGGACAATCGGTGATTCTGACTCATCCCATTGAAATAAAATCTTTGTGCTTAGTTTGGGAAGTTAGTTTTTTGATGACAGAAAAGAAGTGCAGAAAAAAAAGAGCACGAGACAAAAATAATAGCCTCTTCAAATCCAAATGAGAATCCTACTAATAGCGACTTGGTGTGCCATGCTGGGGCCGTGTTCCAGTCAACAGAGCTTTTCTTTTGAAGGTAAGCAATTTAGAGAATGAATCTACTCTACTCTCTGGGAGGAGGAAGGGTGCCAAAGTTAGATCTTTAAGGAAATAATCTTATTAGTCCCTCTTATTAAGGAAGCCTCTGCATTGTGTAGACTTTGAACCTGCCTGATAAAAAGTAGGTCTTGTCAAACAGCTCACAGCTCCTAGTGAAAAGGTTGAACTTTGTTGGTTTAGATCATCCAATCCAAATGCAAACATGTTTCTAAGCTTCTGTTTGCATACTCTGGGAGAAAAAAAGACTTTCTCATTTTCTCTGACTCCAAGGAGATGGCATCTCCCACCAAAATTACTAAAAATCGCTGTGTTGATGGCACGCACAGAAAGGCAAAAGTTTCTTGCACAGACTGAAATTTAAAGCCTCCCATCATCTTTGTTTGGGACCTTTTTTTTCCTTTCATTTTTTTTTTTTTTTTTTTTTTTTTTTTTTATAAATCTCTTAAGAGAACCTGGCCCTTGAGTTTCTCGACAATTACATTTCGGAGCTGACCCCCGTCTGAAGTTGTAAGGCTGAGATTTTGACAGCTTTGTCATTTTCATAGCTGTGAGGGTTTATGTCAGGCTTACAGGATTATTGCTCTCCAGGAATACTTCGCTGCATAATCAAGTGGAAGGTCAAGAGATAGGCAAAACAAAACAAAACAAAACCCTCTAATTAAATCAGGAAGGGCTGACTTGTGCCTTTAAAAGAAAAAAAAAATGCCTCCAACTTCATGCTTGCATCCAAGTGCAACAATTGGCCCCAATGAGGGGCCTCACTTGTCACAATAGATGAGAAAAAATTGCCACTAAAGTGAGGGGCTGCTTGAAGAACTAGCTTCATTCTTAACTTCTACGGTGCTATTAAGGCCCTTCTCAAATCAGATTAGAGAAAGGCACTCTACCACATAGCTTGATTAGAGTAATAGGGGAGAGCAAGCTCTTGTCTGGCATCTGCTACTTTTCCTCCAAAGATGTGTGGCTTCTGGTTATTGGCCTGGTATGTAATGGAACCAGAGAGTAGTGTCCAAGCAGAATCGAAAGAAAGCATATGACTTACTCTACTATGAAGAGACTTGAGAAAAGCCTGTCTCCAAATTTTTTCATGAAGGGTAACTACAATAAGGAACTAAGCACCTTGTAGAATTCCCAGTCAAACTGCTTTAGTCCTATTTTAGTTCAGCACATCCTATCTGAGACCTTTTATGTGCCAAAGATTGGTTTGATATTAGTGGAACAACAGAGTCATTGAGCTTCATGGCTACTGGGGACAGGTGAGCAAACACTATAAATATATGATGGTTAATATGATGGTGAGCAATACTAATAGCTTTTAAAAATTATTGAGCAGCTACTATGTACTAGCCATTGTTCCAAGTGCTTTAAAAGGAACAAGTCATTTAATGTAAAGATTAGACTGTGATACCTGGAGCACAAAGGACATGAAAATCCCCTGAAAGGTGGTGTTTGAGTTGGTTTTGAAAGAAGTGTAGGAATTATTTACTATTTTGAAGAAGTATAGGAATGAAAGAAAACCCTTGCTAAATAGAGACACTCTCAGATATAAAGGCCTGAGGTGTGCCATAAGGTAAGGTCTTCTAGGAAATATGGTATTCCTGCAGCATAATGCAAAAGGCAGGTAGTGGGCAAAGAGCTGAAGATAATAGAACAGAATGAAGGCTTTGTGCTGTAAGTGATGGATCCAGTGGAGAATTTTTAAGTAGGAGTGACGTTCAGATTTCTGCGTTAGAAAAATCACTCTGGACTCCAGAATTACTTCTGTCCCTGTTGAAGTAATAGCAGCACAGATTTGCCCTGTAGACCTCCCCTTGAAAACAGCCTACCTGCTGAGAGTGGGCACTGCCCTGGCTGAGGCCCTCATGTAGAGCTCTCAGGGATCAGAATTCTGGACACTTCATTTGTTGACTCAAAATGAGAGGAATAAAGATTTTTATTTTTATTTATTGGTGAATCTTACTCATGGAAACATAATGCTTCTGTATCAAATCTAATGCTCTAGTAATCCTTAGAAAGCATTACCTTCTTCAAGCAGCAACCCGAGTGTATCCCCCTAAGTGTCTGACTACGTCTGTGGGAATGACAACCCCTGGACAGTTGGTTGGAGCACACATTAACTCCCCGATGCCTTTGCATCAAGCTTGTCTGAGGCCATCTGTGTCTCATACTTACAGGTCAAGGAAAACCATCTTGGTGAGCAATGCCTGTCTTTGACGGTCAGTAGCGTGACTAACTGTCCAGGCAAAGGAGAAGGGCAGTGGCAAGAGGGGGACAGAGAAGCAGCAGTCACTTGTTTATGGGTCACTCTGAGGTGTCTAGGTGGGCACAAAGAATGGTGATGGTGTCTCCAAGACTTAACACTGCAGAAAAGGTAGGCCACAGGGCAGGAGATGATGAAGTTGACACTCATTTCTTCCCTAACCATTCTGCTTCAAGTTAAACTCTCCTTCATGTTTATGTAAACCAGCTATTGAAAATATAAAGGTTTACATCTGCACTGAGAAATGTCTGTGCCTCCTTGCCACCTTTGCTAGGGTCACTGGCTCCCACTTGTTCTTGAGCAGGGGCTAAGCACTTCTGTCCTGGAGATTATGGTGAGCATCCCTGTTAGTGGGAGTGGGGATGAAGTTGTAAGACAGTATATGACTCTGAAATGTGTCTTGTAGTGAAAGGAAAGGAGTTAAACCAACCCAGTTTAATGACCGGGAAGCCCTTCGGAGACTGGAGGAACATTATATAATTGCCCAGGGTTCTGAGAGTTGCTTTACCAGAGAGCTTACCAGTTGGACACATCATACAAAATTGAGCAGAGCCCAGGGAACCTCTGTGCTGTGGTGGAGAGGGTATTAAAAGAGCAGGGAGAGTCTGTTTCTGTTCAAAACCTGGATTTTGCTACTGAGATTACAACTGGGGCATTATTTTCCCTCTCTCTTCTTTCAAACAGTGCCATGGTACAAGACAAATCATGGGTTGACAATAAGCCAGAGAATTGAGGCCCCAGCAGCAGGATTTCCAGCCAACCCCCACCCTCTGACTGCATGCCCTCACTGCACAGATTTCTCAGGAACAGGGCTCTGGCCCCCTTGGTCATTTCAAGCCTGTAGAGCCTTCATAAGTTCTAACCACATATCAGCTTTCTAAATTGAGAAGGTGACGAATTTTTAAATTCATGAACCAGTGCTGTAATATTTCCACCATCCTACACATTACAATGCAAGAAGGCAACAGATAAATTTTCGCAGGACTGTGAGAACATGAAATATTGATGGGGGAAGGGAGCATGGCTGCGGTAGTGAGGTTCGCCTACAATGAAGGTAGCACTTCTCACTCTGGCTTCTCATTTTCCATCTCTCTCTTCTGATGGGTAGGACGAAGTGAAGGAATTCCTGGACCCATGATACCCAAGGCTAGTTCAGTGAAAGCTCTTAGAAAACTGTGCAGTGAAATCTGTATAAAAAGGTCTTTATCAAGTCTCCAGGGACCAATTGCTAATGCAGCTAATACACATTTGATCTATACAGATGATTTTCCCTTTGTCCCCAGGGGAGCCTCTACAAACACTTTGGATTTACATGGTGCCAGGCCCAAGTAGCCTGTTGGAAAATAAATAGCATTTTAACACATTCAGGCATCAGTTCCCAGGATGAAAAGTAGCACGTGGGCTCTTCTCTGAGTTTTCTATCTGGGCTATAGGACATAATCAAACTTCATTTTTAGAGCATTTCTTTTCCTGGTGACATTTCACTCTGAGGCACTGCATTCTGAAGAGAAAAGGGCACAAAGTAGAGACTCTGCTGGTTCAAAACAAAAAGAATAACATTTCATTTAGGACAGTATTTCCAAACACACGTTCGAGTATCATGTGGGTGCCAATGAGTATAGGACATGTACACAAGACATCCGTAAGGGGCACCTTGTTGAATACCTAACTTTGATAGTAATCTGTTTAGTGTAATACATATTAGAAATTGTGTGTGTGTATAACCACACACAATTGTGGTTATATATAGTTAGCACTTCTAAGCTGAAATTTCATAGATATTATTAGCTAGGATGAGGTAAAGTTGGAAACAGTATCTTTCTTCAGATTGACTTATTAAGTGAACTAAAGAGCCGAGGATCAGATGGAATGGTGGCTGCAGTGGTTGCAGGGAAGGACTGGATAGTGCACAAGCCTGGAAGGCAATAGGAAAATGACTAACACTTGGGAAATGCTGATCTCGGGAAATTCCCCACCTGTCTAATTAATAGGAGAGTCAGGGCCAGCTGCCCTTCCCAGGCCAGTGGTGATGAGTGTGGATCGATGAGCCTGCATCCCCAGGCAGAGACAGACCATAACTGATTCCCTGTAGCTCAACAGGATTTGAATCGCAATTCCCTGTTATCTGAAGTCCTGTTTTCCTTGTGGTTTTAAGCAGAAAATTGCATGTTCATGGTGCCTCCATCGGATGTGTCATATCAACCCTCCTCACAATGAAGTGATACAAGACAGGATACTGCAGGTCACTGAGGAGACACGCCTTTCAGAGAGGGATTCCTCCATAAGTGGGCTCTGCCCTGGGTTTGTAAGCACAAGAGGAGAATGTGTAACTCTCTTACGATGTGTGAGCCCATGATAGAAAGATGATGATAGCAGAGCCTAGCTACGGAGTCTTTAGTGTCGCCCAGCCACTGCCCATTAACCTCCAAGAGTTAGGTGAGCCAGGTGCCATTATTCTCCCTGGTATATTTATGGTGGAGCTAAGTTAGAGACCTACAACAGCAAGGAGATTCAAATCCAGTTCTGTCTGACCAAGAGGTTGGGTTTTATTCACATGGCAAAATACGGGGCCGCTTTCCAGCTGTGAACACTTTGGGGCAATGACTGTTACCACAGCTGTGGTGCTGTTGACAATGGGCATTTGAAAATCCTCCAGAGCCTTCTTTAGAATAGTGTCCAGAATCAAACTTCCTCCTTGGAAACAGAAATCACAGAATAAAAAAACATTGACCATGATCTTTTTTCAGGTATGGCAAAGTGTGGGAAAGTGGGGGGTTGGTTGGTGTAGGAGAAAGAGAAGAAATAGAAAATAATAAATACATATAAAAAGGAATTTATGGTGCACATGGGTGGCTCAGTTGGTTAAGCATTTAACTGTAACTTCGGCTTAGGTCATGATCTCACAGTCATGAGATAGCGTCCCAAGTCAGACTCTGCACTGACAGCGTGGAGCCTGTTTGGATTTTCACTCTCCCCCCTCTCTGCTCCTCCCCTGCTTACTTGCTCTCCCATGCTCTCTCTCAAAATAAGTAAATAAACTTTAAAAAAAACAGGAATTGATGTGCCAAGGTTATCTTCCCAGATCCGTAGTCCTAATGTCACAGGGCCTATGATACAGTCCTAATGACATGAGGAAAATACATACTCTCCTTCATGTTTCTCCTTATGTGTATTATGAGGGGTTTGGATTAAATGACCATGTAAGACCCATTAAAACCCTTTGAATCTACATTAGGGTAAATAATCCATTTTTATTTTGCCTTTGATGTATGGTGTTGCTAAAGCACTAGGGAAACCTTACCTTCACAGGTGACTGAGTCTGGAAAAGGACAATAAAGCCACATCATCATAAAGGATACCAGGAAAGTTTATATAGGATATCTCATTCTGGAGAGGTCCTGACACAGGGAACAGGGCCCACATTCTACCCCATCCCTGTTCTCCATGTTTGGACTCTGTACCAGAATCGTTGTTGCCTTCTTGCCCATGAACATACTTGGAATGTTGTAGAATAAACCAACTTTCTGAATCAGTTTCTGTATACAAGCAAAATGTTGTAAATCCTATCCCTAAATAGCTTAACTATAACCTCAAAGAATACAATGACTGCTTTTCTTTTGCTTCACTTAAGTTACTCAGATGAGGCTTATATAGTTTCTGAATCTTTTCTGCCACTTTAACTTCTTAAACCACCATTTTGAAGATAGCCTTAAACAAGTGTTCTGCCTTATGGAAACAGGAAGTAGGTGCCCCAGGCAGTTCCTTGTGTTATTCTGGAAGCAATGAGAGTTTGTCAATTCTGCCAACAAGACACACGTAGGCCTCTTAGGTAGTCTCAGCAGTACATATTTAGGGATATTCATCATTAGTAATTGAGTTTGAGCTTCCACAGGAGGAAAAAAACAAAAACAGATTTTAAAGATCACCAAGAGTACCTCCATATTATTTACGGAGACCAAGAAAAGCAAGTGTCCTAAAACTAGCATTCTAACCCCACACATTATAAAAGTACAAATGACTCAGCAAAGTCAGAGTTAACACTCAGATGAAGTATACCTCGTTTGAGGGGGAATGTTCAACTTAACACTGGTTATTTTAGTATCTACCATGGAAGGAAAAATAAGAGAAATGTTAAGCTAATGAAGCAAAAGCATGACTTACATTAGAAACCAATTAGCTGTGGTGATCTGTGCAGTGAATAAAGCCCAGCCATGTTACAACTTGATTTGGCTGATGTGTTTCAGAAGGACTCATAATTCATGTTTCAACTAGAAAAATAGCTTCAGCATATGATGCAACATACTGCATTTTTTGTTCAGGTGGTTTGACAGAAAGCAAAAGTTCTTTGAAACTCTGAGAAAGGATCTCAATGTCTGTGCAGTCCAGCTGTTCATCGGATATAGTCACAATGCATGTGGGTATTTTTTAGCAGGTAGCCCCTATTTATTTTGAAGATGTATCATTTTGGTAGCTCTTGGTTTTATAAGCAAGAAGTGATTGTTACTTAAAAACAACTGCATGCTCAAGACCTCTTGAGATTGTTTATATAGAAGGAAGACATATTTACTAACTATATCGTTAGAGAAGAGATACATGGGCAAAATTCCGTATTTTTCGAAGACATTAATAACCTATGTAGCCTTTATAAATTATGAAGTTTAAAGAACTTTTTTCTCATTTGAAAGATTTAGAAACTTGTAGCAAAACCCTCAGATAGTAAAATGGCTTAGCAAGATTTGTGGAACCTAATTTATTGAAAAACTTAAAATTTTAAGTAATCTCTTTCTGGAGAAAAAAAATATCATGAAGTGTTGGTCCTGTATGTACATTATTAAAGCAAAATACTAAACTGAGATGAAACCAACATGTTGGATGGTGAAAGAGAAACTGGCCGTGAGTTCCACTGGTTTTATCTTTAGCCTTGTGTGGGGATGAGGGAACATTTGAAAGGTAGTCAGGCCTCTGCTTTCCAGCAAAGCTGTACTAGGTGACATGAAATTGAGGAAGTAACTTAATGTCTTTGGTCCTCCTTCTCCTTTTGCATTAAGATGCTAGTTTTCTATTAGATTAGAGTCTGTCAACCTCTGTTCCTAGTAGTGTGAGGGGGATGGAGGCATGTAAATAAGTGGACAGAGGTTTCTGGAGGATGGGACTTGAGGCCACTTTTTTTTTCTCCATCTTGAGTAGAGCAACTTTCTTCTGGATATCAAGATTCTGAAATATGTTTAGTTTACAGTTTAATCAACAGAAAAGGGTTCAGTTGATTTTTAAAATGTTGGAATTCCCTTAAAAAATAAATCCCCTCTTAATACTCTGTTTTTATATCCTCGTTAGTTTTTATTGACCTCTGTCTTGGGGCAACTACTGTGAACACATTTATTGGAGGCAAATGATAGTGATGAGTACGGCATTTTGCACACAGATTGTCAGTAATGATCTGATTGCTCCGGGACCACTTTGAGATGGGGCTCAGGCATCTGTGAACCAATCAGTGTAAGTTTTGTGCCTTTTAATTGATAACCTTTTGAAAATGCATAATAACCAAGGCTAATTCTGAGGTCACAGGATGCCAGGCACTGAATTAACTACCTTATATTTCAGACTGAATCCTCAAAATCTTAGAAGTGAGTCTCATTATCTATAGTTTCCAGTTAAGAAAATTGAGGCTCAGGGAGGCTGAACAGTGTGTACCAGTCCACAGGTGAACAGATGACTGGCAGAACCTGAGGCTTTTCCCACCTTGCAGCTCTGGAGGGCCACAGGAGGGGTCCCCAGGGGATCCTTACTAAGATTTCTAGTCTGAGGTCAGCCTCTAAGTTGATTATTGCTTCGTTATTAGAGGAATAAATGATAATATTGAATCATCTTCCTCCCAAGGAATCATCTCTGTTCTTGGCACTCTAGTTAGCTGCTTCTGAGTCCTTTCCAGGAAAAATTACAATGTGCATTGGATTCCTTAGTGGCAAGAATGAGTGGAACCACCTAAGCTGAGAGCACACTTGTACCCACAGGTGGCCAGGGCCTCCTTAAGGGCCAGTGGACTAGATGACCCAGGATTTGGGGTCTCAGGAGCCAATACTACAGCTTGAAATCCTCCAACAGGGCAATTTGTATCTGCTTTTCCATTCATCAGATCTTTGGGTGCCTCGGCTGGTGAATGATTGTGTGTGTGTGTGTTTGTGTGTGTTCTATTATGCTACCTATCATCTGTTTATTGCTGAGGGATGTTCTCCTGCACATACTGGAGCAAATATCCCATTTCTTCCTTTGCTGTGTATCAAAGGGTGTATTTGCCCCCTTTGGGCTCTATTCCACTGACCTACACTGTGTTCTCTACCATACTTTCCATCTCAGACACCAATTTTCCATCCAAGTTGTCTGAATTGGGATGGACTAAGCCATTGGAAGTGGCCATCACTTTAAAAAAAAAAAACTGGCAAACATAGGAGTGCACATTCAAAGGACACCTTTGGAGAGAAGCAGGTTGCTTTTCTGTGTTCTTGGATGAGACAACTGACTTTGCCCAAACTGACTTCTTGCCTAGATAAACTGACTTCACTGTGAGGTCCTGCCAAAGGTTGTTTCATTAAGCGGTGCCTGGGGCTTTCACAAAGTGAAGTCACCTCTGCCTGCCAAGCAGGGACTTTGTAGCTAGACAACAGGGGAGTTGCATAGCCTTCTCACTACTCCTACAGAGGAGGAAGCTCCTGTCCTCATCCTTCCTTTGCTGTGCCAGCATACCGTTCTCCCTGCCTGTGGCTAATATGCCCAGCTCATAATGTGTTGTCGAGCTACTGACAAGAAGGGAAATGGTGGACTGCAACTTGGAGAATTGTTCATTTTGCTGAAGAGGAGACGTGGGGACAGAGTCATTGCTCTACTTGGTGAAATCAGTGGTCTTCCCATCTAGTGCTCTGACTTGGATGGGGCACCAAGGAGCATTTGTTGGGTGAGCGTGACTGCTCTACATCCAGCTTGAAAGGTTAGTCATGTTGCCAAATGTGCCTTACTTAACAGCCCATTCTAAATCAATCTTCCATGAACTCATCAGAATGTTTTGGTTTTTTTTTTTTTTTTTTTTTTTTTTTTTTTTTGGAGTGTCACAGCTTGGCTGCTTCCATATCAGCACCTCCAACCCAGGGCGGTCACTTGCAGGGCATGCCCCAAACTATTCTCAGAGCTTTCCTCCCTGGAGTGTCATCTGCTCACTCCAGGGAAAGTGTCCTTTCCCCCCTGGCTCATTTGCCATCATGGCCATATTTCAATGCTCTCTTGGTTCCTAATAGATGAGTTGGGACACGCATCAAAGTGCTTCTGTTTCCTCTGAAAGAGGTTGAATCTGGGAAGGGGGGGGATATATGTGGGAATGGTTTAATTGTATCCATGAGGATTCTTAGTAATCAGGATGCCAGTGTGTGTTTTCCAGAGCCTAGAGCTGACATAAATAATGTAGCGTACCTCGCTTTGTGCAGGCTTGCTGAGGAATGCTGATGGAGAAAAAGCCAAACTGGGATCTGAAGCTCCCGGCTCCCGGCACAGCCTTTAAAATCTTTTTATTGAGTAGCCGTTTTGAAACAGCAGCCAGGGCCTTGGCGGGCTGTGTGTGCTAGGAGAAGTGGATGAAGGAGTAACTTTGGAGGAAGCTGCTTCACTTGGTTTTTGGAGAATGAGAATCTAGTGCAGCTCGGGTGGCTCCAGCTAACGATTGGTTAATTTCATTTTGCCTTCCTAATCCCAGAAGGAATAGGACAGCTCCGGCAAGGCCCTGAGAGCCGGGTAAGTGTGCAGCTGTTGCTAACAAGATATGACTGGCCCCTCAAACATTGTTAAAAGCATCTTGCTAGCCTTTTAGAGCCTCTTGCCTTAATGGTAAGAGCCAAATGAGCTTTGCGGGACAGCTAACCCCAAATGAAGTCCTGCAGCTTAAGCTCATTTAAAGGCGAAGTATGCACTGGGGAGAACAAGAGGGACCACAAATGCCACAGTTCATTTGCAGGGAGGAAACAAATGTGTCTTTACGTGGGATTTTTACAGGAGGTCTGCCAAGCCAAATTTCCAATGGAAGTCTCTTCCAGAGTTTGATTTAAAGTGTAACTCAAGCCTTGTCTGGGGCACAGACGATACAAGTGAAGGAAAAGATGGCTGGGGGAGGGAACCAAAAGGGTGTTAGAAATAATCTTCTGTTGTTCATGCTAGGGGACAGGTTCTGGGCACTCAGTGAAAAAGACAGCTATTCCTTGCTTTTATACTCTGGTGATTTAGAGAAGGACCTCAGGGAACATTTGTTTTTTTTGTTTTTCCTTTTGATTAAGGCATTTGGGGTCTAGAAAAGAAGATTAAAGCAGGATCAGTTTAATTTATTTAGTCTGCCTCACAGACATGAAGCTTCAGAATGGTAAGTATCAATTATGTTCCTATGGGTTGGGGACTAGCTGGGAGAAGGGTTCTCAAGCAGGCGTTCTAAGCAAGGACCTGTTAGCAAATCCAGGCTGTTTGATAGTTTTGGGCTAGTGACAAGAACCTATGTGTTGACACAGAAAGAGTATTGATGACTGGAAGGGTCTGTGCAGCTTACCCCTTAAGGGATGGTTCTTTCTGCTGTGGCTGGTGTGACAATTAGGGGGACTTCATTTGGATGCCTCATTCACCCACTTAAATCACAAGAAAAATGTAAAAATATTCAGGCACTTTCATCATGGAGCACATCCATTTTTTTGTCCCTTTTAGGTGGCTACATAATAGTGTTGACTTTGTTCTCCATTTAAAAAAGTATCATCTTAATGCCTTTTATAAAATTACACTTGGAAATTCTGTCTGTCGTATGATCCTCTGGATGTGATACTAAGAACTCTAGAACTTTTAACTATCTGGCTGGACTGGTGAAAAAGAAGCACTTTTATTTTATTTTATTTTATTTTATTTTATTTTATTTTATTTTATTTTATTTTATTTTACTGTTTGTCTCCACTCCATTTCATCATCTCCCTACAGTGCCCAGGTTTTGTTTACCTGCTGCTTTGAAGGGTTTCATCAAAACCTGTATTCAGCAGTCACTAGAGCCCAGCATCCTTCTCTCTGTTTATGCAAATACTCTCCCAGACCTGAATTGTTTTGCCTTGTTTTCCTGGTCAATTTCTATTGTCACAGATAAGGAAAAGGGGATTGAGATTTCTTTAGTGCAAGGATCTATATCAACAGTTGTCTAGCAATCCTTTCATTCTTCGGGCAATAGCATGCCCATCTGTGAAATGGGCTTGAGACCCAATTGAAAATGCTAAACCTCTGCTCTCTGGATGCTTGAAAAAAGTTATAATAGACAATTAGCTACAGGGTCGTCTGCCAGCTGTTTTCTGTAGGACTGAGTTTAGAAATAATTTAAGTGACCCTCCAAAACGGGTTGCCTGTTAGTTTTTATTTATAAGTGCATTAGAAAAAAGTACATTTTAACTGAGAGAGAGATAAAATGCTTCTAATATAAACAAAACTCAGTTTTTATAACCTAAGAAGTGACCTGGAGGAATGTGAGGAATTGATAGAAGGCTGTGGTTCTCGGGTGCAAAGTCACGGCTTCATGTTTAATTTAACAAAACATTAAACATTTCATGTTTAATTTAATGAAACATTAGAGCACTAGGATTTGTCACCTTCATGACAGAATGTCAGAAGTGTGGGATAGTTTCAGAATATATGTTCTTTCTGCAGAATTCACATATGACACTGGAAATGTTTCACAACCGAGAACGTAGACTTTTTTCTAGGGGTCTTTTTTCCCTCTGATAAAAGCAGGAGAAGCAAAAAGCAAGTAAAACAACAAAAACAACAGCACATTAGGCATGCACTACTAGTCTAGCTAATTTTAGGGGGACTATTATCAGGCATTTAGGCAAATCTATTAACATTTAGCATCAGCACAAACGGAATTGCATTTCTACTTTTTGTGCTTCTGACAAAATAAGCACCAGGATCTTCAGGACAAGAAAAGAATGGATGTTGGAACCATGTGTTGTGTGGTCAACTTGATTAAACCCATTTGGATTTTTTAATGAACTATTTAAGAAAGTGGGGTGAGATATTTGGAAAATTTTAAGTAAATCTATCAGTGTGACAAAGATCATTACCACTGAGGAGGAGAAGCCTGCATCGCTCGCCAGGTTTTTTTCTTAGACTGGAAAATGTGGTTGGATATTGTGCAATAGTGCTACTTTGCTTTTGGCTTGCGATGGAAAATTTTCCCTTTTTGTATTTCACAGTGCTGAAATATAGATATGCCCGACCTCTCTGTCCATATTTGGCAGATTGGTGGGACTCTTTTTTCATCTGATGCTTAAAATGTTCAGATCTTTTTGACAGGAAATAAGAAATTATGTTTGAGCAATGCAGGTGATTGCCAATTCATTAAACGTATACATATGTGGACACATGCATTTATAGACACACACACAAAATACACAGGCAAACAAAAGTTCCCCAGATTCGGCCTCGATTCATTTGAACTATCTCCTGCACCATCTCTGGAATGCTGTATGAAACACAACATAGTATTTTGTGATGGCAGGCGTGCAAATACCTCTCTGTGTTATTATATACTCAGTCTGAATGTGCAGCTTCCTCGTGTGCCTTGAAGTGGCTGAGACCAGATGCTTCAGAGAGAGAGATGTCATATTAATGCAATTCAAAGGAGCATATGGCAAGAGAAAAATCGTTATGACAGTTACTGACCTGAAGAGCAAGTAGCTTTTTTAACCTTTAAAAAAAATTGTTTTAACTCAATCCTAAGTAGCAGCTGATACTTTATTTAGTTGAATATTTTTTAACTCTCCTATAGGTTGCATTCTGGAATGGGGGGGGGGTGCAAAAGAGTGGCCTGGACTTCTAGAGAGCCCTATTTTCTTTGGTGGAGGTGGGGGGTGGAGAATCATCCTGCTGTCTCTGTGATCCCTCTCTAACCACCAACCTGACCTGTGGGTGGCTCAGAAATGATGGAGGTTGACAATCAACTCTCTTAATTTCAAAAGGCTTCTCTGGAGCACCCCCTCTATGTGTCTGGCACTCTGACAGGCCCTGGAAGAAAAAGCAAATGAGACATGGTTCTCATCTTGAAGGAACCCTGTCTAATGGGGAACTTCTGCTAACAAAAATGTGTAAAGCATAGTCTTGGGTGCTGTGGGGACTGAGGAAGGAAAACCTGTCCATGGCTGCAGGTACCAGGTGGGTGCTGAGGAATGGGCAGCTAGTCTCAGACAGCAGGTCAGGAAAGGCTTCATTGAGGCTTTTGGTCAAAAGAGGAACCTGGAAGTTTCCCCTGGAAGACAGAGCACAGAGCCTTCTGGACCCAGAAAAATGGTTTACAGATCAGGGAACTTCAGGTGCTGAGTCCAGGAAGGCTAGTTCACAAGGAAGGCAAAGGATTATACTAGAATGATTAACACAGCCTCCACAGTAAATGGCTTTCCATACTTTAAATCTGCACCACCCTATCAGAAGTCTAAGGCAGCCAGGCAATTCATGGCTAAATGGATGGCAAGGGTCAGGCATCGGAAAAAAAAAAAAAAAAAAAAAAAAAACAACAACAACAACAAAAAAACAGGGCATGGGTTTATGTGAGAGCTCCAATTTCCATGTCTAATTCGACTTAGAGAAAACATTGTGCTGGCTGCCACTGTGTGGACCAAACAATTAAATGTGAAGGTCCCAGATGGAGCCTGGGGGCTGCTAGCTTGCAACCTTTGCAAATGGATAGCAGGTCCCTGTAAAGGGATTTCTTCCTCTGGCTAACTTCAAATCAGAAAAGATTTTGGAGGAGCTTTTACATAAGCATGGACTGTCTTTGGAGAGAAAATTTCCCCCAAATTTTCTAATTTTCAAGTACCCTCCCTTGAAAATCTGCTTTTGGGAAGAGGTATTAAATACATATATTTGTTTACATCTGGATGTGTGTGTGTGTGTGTGTGTGTGTGTGTTTATACAATGGTGGGTGTGTTTGGATTCTTTCATATAGTCACAGCTTCTGGAGGTAGAAGCAGAAATGCAGGTTGAAACACCGACTCAGTAAAGACACACAATTAGTCTGTCACAGCTAATGAATGCCTTTTTGCCTAGCCAATGCAGTACATGATTTGGGGGTCTTTTTTCCTTGCTCTTAATTTTTTAATTTCCTCACCAGTCATTTAACGGTCTACCCTATAGTAACAGCAGATATGCTTTCCCTTCTCTTTGAAAGCCCTACAGAGTTCCACAGGCATACCTTTGGAGAACACAGACTCCACTTAGTGTTGACTTGGGATGGTGGAAGGGAGCCTGGCAATAACCTTTTAGACCTTCTTTGCTCTGCCACCACTCACCTCTCACCTAGTCCTAGGTCAGGAAGGGCTGCTGCTACACCAGAGCAGTCTGTGGGCAACACCTCCCAGGAAAGATTTGTCAGAGGGATCCACCCCTTCCTGCGGGCTCTGCCCTCCTGAATTGTCAGCATTTCCTTGTGAGTTAAGCTCCAGGCAGGCAGTGGGAACCCTGGGATTGGGCCCTGACTGTCTCACCACTTTTGAGTAAGATTGCCAGGCATTTTCCATTTGCTGAAGTGACTGAGCTCACTGCCCTAACTTATCTGTCTGAAGATGCTAATATTTCTCAACTCTGTGGGAATATTTTTTTTAATTTTTCTGTTTATTTATTTATCTTGAGAGAGATAGAGACAGCGTGAGCAGGGGAGGGGCAGAGAGAGAGTGGGGGAGAGAGGGAATCCCAAACAGGCTCTAGGCAGCCAGTGCAGAGCCAGATGCAGGGCTTGAACTCATGAAACTGGGAGATCATGACTTGAGCTGAAAGGAAGAGTCAGTGCTCAAGCGACTGAGCCACCCAGGCACCCCTGTGGGAATAATGTTAATGTGGACAAAGAAAAAAAATTGTGGCCAAGATATCTACTTAAACCCCTGTTCCACAAACCAGCCACAACTTCTGTGTGTCTGGGGGGCTCCTGTGCTGAGGCTCACCTTTACTTCGTGAGGCTGCCGCAGAACCCTCAGGTCTGATGGTCTAACAGTCCAGCAAACCTAGTGCTGTTCCTTTCTCTCCACACGGATCAAGTTGCAGGGTCTCAGCCCCTTTCCCTCAGGATGTGAAGACAACAAATCACAAACTAGCAAATGAAATCACCCACCCAAAAGCTCTATGCCAAGCAGACTCCCCTGAATGTTGGAGAAAAAGGAAGAGTTTCATATGCCAGCAGTAAAAAGAACTTGAAATGTCTGATGGTCTCTTTATTTCTTACACAGTCTCTGCTGTTCAAGGAAGCAAAGTCAGTAAAGATCTATCCACTTGGGGCCCCAGATCCCTGCCAAGTTCCCTGCTGAATCTTTCTCTTCCAAACCAGCCAGAAATTCAAGTGTTTCTCTCATTGTATTTATGCAGAGCAGTTCAGCCCTCTCCACCTCTGCCCCCAAAGCCAGTGCCTTTGTGAGCATGCTGGTGGACAGAAGCCAATATATTCTTTGATTCTGTCCCAACACACTCTGCTGAAGGAAGACAATCATATAGAGATTGATTTCCCTACAGATACAAGTAATACTATTTCCCACCACCAACCTTCAAGCCAGAAGGGAAAAGTTGTTAGGTTTTTGTTTTAAATAAGAGTGTTTCTGACACCTAATACTGTATGATGTATTTCATTATTCTTCTCAATGTCCTTCCTTACATGGATGATTAATTGAATTACTGATTGATCAATTATAGAGGCACTGTGGCCAAAAGGTAAGAGCACAGACTTGGGCACCCTGCCACTTACTAGCTGTGTGACTCTGAGTGAGTTACTTAGGTTCTCTGAACTCCAGGTAAATGAGAAATCACCGTAGTACCTCCCTGACAGGGTGGTTATGTGGTTACATAATACATGGGAGAGTCCTTATCTTAGAACCTGGCACATGCAATTTGTTCTTTCCTTTGTTTTCAACTTGATCATTTCATTTCCTTGGCCCAAATTTCATGATAGGGTTTTTCCTTCTGTTTCCAAAATGATTTCAGTTGGGGTTGTTGGGGTACCAGGGTTGTGGCAGAGGCCAGAGCATGCCTCACCCCACCAGGGGGAAATTGGCACACAATTATTGACCCTCCCCTTCCATCCTCAACCCAGAAGGGGGCATTCCTGCTCTCTGCCGCGAGGCTGGTTTTGGGGTTAGTGTATGTTTCTCTGAAGTACTGTCCTACTGATCTTTAATCAGAGTGCTAACAAACCCCAGTGGTTCAGAGTAACTGGAATTAGCCAAACTTTTTTTTTTCCAAGGGCAGTATTACTAGAAACACAAACAGAAATATCTCATTCATCTTCAGTGTCAGAGAATCCAATTGTTCCGCCTTGGTTTGAGTCCTCCACAATTATTGCAACTAAATTTTAATCAACAGTTTTGGTAACAATATTGAATTTAAAAGTGCCTAGCTACTAGTTAGAGCATGGCTTAGCTCGTACACGGGCACATCAGTCATTCTGTGGTGATTAACATCTATTCAGAACAGAGAATGTATTATGGGTACTAAATTATCATAGGAATTAATGCAGTCTTTTTAAAGGGCTTAAAATATGTTAATAAATACAATATTCCAACACCTGCAGCTCAAGGAACCTAAGCCATTAAATTATATTTATTATTACAGGGATCTAGGTGGGGGAAAATAGTTTAATGAGCATGAATGAAACAGGGGTTCTTTATTTAAAACTTCTTACCTAAAGAAACTGTTCCCTTTGAGGAACTCTATTATAGAATCATCTGCTATACAAAAAGTTAATCAGACACAATAATTTTTTAACTTTGAAGAATGAACTTCAGGTTTTCCCTGGGAACATGACAAAACTCTCTACTCTCTTCCCATTGAACTTGGGATTCAACTTCCCCCTTCCCTGATGCTTCTCCACCTTCTCACTGATGCTCCACCCAAGGGCCACACCCTACCCAGCTCTTTTCCACCTCAGGGTCTTAGCACATGCTTTTACCTGTCCATGATACTTATTTTGCAACAACCCATTGGTACATTGCCTGGTTTTGTCCTAAACAAATTTTAATTATTAGCTAATTTAATCCTTGTAGCAACCTAATGGACTAGGTCCCATTATCATCCCCATTTTACCAATGGGGAAAAGAGTCAGAGATTAAGTGCCTTGCCCTAGGCCTTGCTGATCTGAGGTGATCCTCTCTTCACCACAAAATTCTGCCTCTTGAAGGGTCAGCTACCACCATCTCTCAGATCTCAGCTAAATTGCTGGCCCTGACACCTTTATCTAAAATCTTCCCCACATCCTTTTTTCTCTTTCATTGTCCAGGTAACCCTTTGTGTTTTAGCCCAATTTGAAACAATTATACGTCTATGTATTTTTAGTTGTCGTTTCCCTTCTCTGTCACTGCTATCATGTCCATGAAGGCAGCAACCGCTTTTGTTTGATGCTCTACCCTCAGCCATATTAAAGTAACTGACATTTAATAAATACTGAATAAATACTTGTTTAATGGGTCCTTGAACTCCTATGCTCACCATTGACTGACTGTAGCCAGAACAAATTACATTTTTCATCTCTCTGGATAGACAGATGAAAAATATCTTCTTTTTTTAATTTTCAAAGAGTGGGGCTAACTCTTTTGTGTATTTTTAAGTCAATTGATTTAAAAAATGGCATTGTAGCATAATAATTTCTATATTAAATCTGGGTCCTTGTACGTAAAATGTTCGGAAATTAGGATCCAGTGTAACTCATACCAAACAAGTAAAGACTCCAAGAACCTTGGAGTAGAAGCCACTTGGTCAAAGTAGGCGAGCTGGTTAAGACAGTGTTGAAGAGCATGCCTGAGTGCTCTCAGCACATGGTCCAGTGTTGTTTCTGCCCCTCTGCCTTGCTCATTCAGTCACCGAGGCTGACAGCATCAAAAGAAAGCTATCAAAAACAGAGGAGCTTTTTCAGACTGACTTTTGCTGCTGCTAAGAACATTGTGCTTGGCAGGTTGGGAGCAGTAGATTGAAGCTCTCTTACTTTTTTAAATCTTGGGGGTGTTTGAGGTGAAAATTAACTGTCTGAATATCCTTGTGGTGGAATGCATTTGAAATACTATTTCCTGTTTCGAGGTGGAAGAAGGAAAATAAACAAACATACGTCGTGTGGAATTAAAAATGGAGGTCCCAGAACTACACATCATGCTCAGAGTGAGACACGAGCCTTAGAGAAACTGCCTTATTTTCCTGGTTTGCCAGCTTGCTGAGGATACGCTCTGACTACTAAAATCCCCAGCACCATGGTTCTTTACCACTTATGAGCCATGGGCCACATTGAGAATCTGATTAAAGTTTTGGACTGTATGCCCAGAGAAAAGGAATATATACAAACGTGAAACATTTTACAGATTATTTCAGGGAGTTTATGGACATTAGTTTGTCCATTTCATAAATCTCTATAGGCCCATGGATTCTAGTTTAAGAAGCCCTGGTAACATATGATATTAGTTAATTGTAGTCGTAGTAGTAAGTTCTTGCTATATCAGACACCTGGCTACCTTTGCGTGTGTGTGTGTGTGTGTGTGTGTGTGTGAATCCTTTTTACTTAATCCTCCGTTATTACAACTATTCCCATTTTATAGTGAGGATACTGAGGCTTAGAAAAGTTAAGAAACCAGAAAGTATTAGAGCCTGGATTAGAACCTAGCTGATCTGATATCAGAGTGACACAAAGGCAGGTAGAGCAAGTTTGCATACAGTAGACCTTCACAGCTTAGATGTAATGCCATGATAAATCTCATAGTAGAAAATAAAGGGTAAGCAAGACATCTTCAGAGTGTCACTCATAGCTACAAAGGGCTAGGGACTCCACCTGTAGGTCTTTGAACTCCTTGTGGAGATCTTATTGGAATGGTTTCAGGATATCTCCTCTTTCCAAGAACTGCCCTCTTTCCTCCTACATAGTGAGGAAATTCCAAGGAGTTTGACATCCTTAACCCATTGGGCTGTTCTTGTGGTTTTTATTATAGCCTGTATTCTGTTTATTTTCAGTTTGAGAATGTCTGTTGTCAAATGGGCAGATGAGTCCTGTCTGAACGTGAAACCCTTATAGGAATATTCAGAACCAACTGAATTATTAGCACACTTTATAAGAGGCGATTAGTGTGAGGTGTGTTCAGGTATTTCCCGCTTTCCCCAAGAGAGTGAATAGTGAACCGATTACAAGTTGCTTAAGAATGAGGGCACCTGGGTGGCACCATCAGTTATGTGTCCAACTTCAGCTCAGGTCATGATACCACAATTCACTAGTTCGAGCCCCGCATCGGGCTCTGTGCTAACATCTGGAAGCCTGGAGCTTGCTTTGGATTCTGTGTCTCCCTCTGTCTCTGCCCCTCCCCCACTCACCCTCTGCCTCTCTTTCACAAATAAATAACCATTAAATTTTTTTTAAGAAGCTTGAGAATGATCCTTTGACCATTTTTTCCTTTGTTTTTTAAAGGAAAGGCATACTGAGTTAGAGTTAAGAACTTTAATGGATTTATACACCTCTAAGTGTTTCTTCTTCATTGTGCTTTTCTAGTCTTTTTATCTTATAATTAATTTCCTAAGTACCTGCTTTGGCCCAGGCCCCTGGCTGGACACTGAGAATAAAAAAGTGAATCAGATAAAGCCTCTAGCCTCAAGTAGCTTACAGTCTAGTAGGAGAGCAGGATATGTGAACAAATCAGGGTGAGTGTTGTGGTGCATAGTATGCAAACAAAGGAGAGAGTGGTAAGCTCATGTTTAAAAGATTATGGCTAACTGCAAGGACAGACTTTGAGAACCAGCTAAGTATGGACAGTGTATTCTGTAGGGGCGTCTTGGTGGCTCCGTCGGTTAAGCCTCAGACTCTTGGTTTAGGCTAAGGTGATGATCTCAAAGTTGGTGAGATTGAGCCCCAGGTCAGGCTCTGTGCTGATAATTCAAAGCCTACTTGGCACTCTCTCTCTCTCTCCCTCTTTCTGCCCCTCCCCTCCCAAAAAATAAACTTAAAAAAAAAAAGTATATTCTGTGGAACAAAGATTCTCAAACTTCACTGGGTGTCAGAATCCTCCAGAGGGCTTGTTCAAACACATTGTTGGGCCCTAACCCAAATTTCTAATTTAGTGTGTCTGGGGTGGGTCCCCCAGTTTGCATTTCTAACAAGTTTTCAGACAGTGGTCATGCTGCCAGTCCAGGGAACACACTTTGAGCACACTCTTCTAGCCCTTCCAGAAGAAAGACTATAGAAAAAAACCTCCTTTTGGTTTTAGGTTTACATCCTCTTAATTGGAATATGTTTCACTTCTCTCTCTCTCTCTCTCTCTCTCTCTCTCTCTCTCTCTCTCTCTCTGTGTTTGTGTGTGTGTGTGTGTGTGTTGTGATTTTCCTTATGAACATGTGTGTTTTGATATCTCCTTTGAAATTTGAGCTCTGTAACATTCTATAAGCTTTCCTCTTTTTTTTTTTTTTTTCAAAGTTTGACTTTGACTTTTTATAGGCAGGATACTAAGAAAAATGATAGGCCACTTCTAGAATTAAGAGTCTTATAAGTTCTTTTGGATGTGAGTCTGTGGGTCTGTGGGTGTGCCTTTATTCTGAAGCCAATCTTGCACTGTGGTCAGCATTGTTACTCACAAGATATCCTTGACCTGTGGCTGGACAATTATATTAACAAGGTGGTCAAAATTCAGATATACTCTTAAATACCCTTAGGTGATCTCAGATCCCAGAGAACCTAAATTATGTTCCCAGAAGAGTGAAGAGAGGGTCAGGAGAGAAGGGGGCACTCAGGAAAGCCTAAAACAGTGACAATGTTACAGCCTCGTCATAAACAGAGTCACGTTTTTGGCTAAATGCAATGGAAAACATGAATTCATGTCAGAAAACAAGACCAAGTTCCTACATTAATGATTCTGTCTTTTTCTTTATTTTCTTGGTCCATTTTGCACAGGAAATAAGAACCTTGTGGACAGAAAGATCATCATTTGTCAATCCTTTTACAGCAATTTCCCCAGCGTTCTTTCAGCTCTAAATGCTTTTAGTATTTGTCAGTATCCTATAATAGCTTTAATGGGAGGAGGAACAACAGCAACGACAATAACAACTATTTGCTGCATAAGAATGAATCAAGTGCCTCTCCTTTCTGGACCACAGTGCAAATGATGGCTCTGTCCATATGTGAATTTCTACATGCAGCTGTGCAGTTATTGTTTGCACTTAGACCTTAAGTTGTCTGTAATTTTTATGTGTGTAGGAATGATGCCAATTGAGAGAGAGAATGGACCAAAAAAAAAATATTTAGCATCTCGGAGATGAGACAAGTCAATAAACAGCTTGATTACTAATTCATTCAGGAACACAAATAATGGCTTTCTAAACTGAAACGACCAAATCCAATAACTAACTGTTTGTCAGGGCTGTAATAATGGTATTTGTATCTCTTTTAATTGGCTTTAACCTTTCCCTTCATGTGTGCAGTATTAAAAATTTAAAGAGGAAAGTATTTAGAGGCATAGATTTACGGCACTGCGTGGATTCCATGATTTTAATGAGGTCAGGACAATAAACCATCTGAGCAGGACCTGCTGCCCGATGATGAATTACCCCCTTTTACAATAGATAGACTAGAGTAAGTGTGTGGGCACACACGCATGCTCACAGGCTGGTCCGCGTAGATTAAATGATGCTCGGCTTTGCTCTTGAGCTAGCACAGGGTTTCCAGTCACAAGGAGCATCAAGAAATGTTCAAAATGCAGAGCTACCATATACCACATGAAAAAGTGAAAGTTGCAGAACAAAATGCACAATGTTCATGTACGATACAGATTCACATGTCTGTTTATGTACATGTATAGATGTAAGGACAGAAGGAAGGAAGGAAAGAGCAAAAGAGAAGTAAGGAAGAAAAACGGAGGAAGAGAGGAAGAGAAACAGATAATCTGAAGGGAACACATGGTGGTGTGGTACAGACAAGTCGTGTGGTCTTATAGAACCGATTGTGCAATACCTTTGCCCAATTCCATCATATCCTTAGCTTGAATTTGTAGATGGGGAGAATAGTTTCTCCACAGAAATCAGCAAGTGCTGCAAACCAGAGCTTTTTGTTTCTGGATAACCATTGTTACGCTTCTACTGATGTACCACTGGACACATAAGAAACCATTCAGAATAGTTCCATCTAGAGAGTGGGTTTACTAGGAGGAATAGGTGAAGCATGAGGGTGGAGAATGAGAGAGAAGACTTCTCCCCTCTTTGCACGCATCTTTATTTGAAAAGTTCATTAAGCATTTATTACTTTCTAATACATTTAAACATTTGTTTTATCTTAATCTGCAAATATCATTGAAACTTTTTTAAAAATATAAAAATAGAATCAATCACTTTTACCTTATAAATCAGGTGCAAAGCATTTGTAGAAGGAAAGTAAAAACAATTCAAACAAATGATAGAATACTTTAGTCAAAGGACTTTAGACTCAGCCAGAAGTATGTCCTTCAATAGTGACAACTTTGTCCCTCTTGTTAATCAAAAAGAATGCAGAAACACACACAAAAGGTTAACTAGATGAGTCCAGAAGAATGGAGTGTTTGCAATCAGATCGCATCCAGAAACAAATTCTAGTAAAGAAAGTCACAGTAGCATTTCCAAAGTTCTCTTTCAAAGCTCATCTCTTCCTATTGATTGGTTGACCCAAATATTATCATAGTCTTTACCTAATCAGCAGCCTTGAGTTGACAGTGGGAAATATTGCTAGTGAAGAGAAGAGTGTTCTACTTCAGATAACAGAGCTGCCATCTCACTGAAAACATATCATCCACGTGGGCCAGCAGTCTAGCACCAACTGAAGAAATGTTGACCCTTCATTTTTGCAGCTTTCAGATACCGAGGTCTCTAGTCATCCTCAGTAAGGGGGAGGGCAAAGAGACCTTGTGGTTTCTCCTTTCTAAATCCTTGTCATTATGTCAGTTGTTCAGTATCCATGACTGTCACCAACCCCAGGTAAAATTTTCTTAGGACCTGATTGCTCTTATTTCCTAGGATTCTTGCAGATGAAAGTCCATTCCTAGCAGCCCATACCTGACTGTTGATGACAACAAATACTTAATTGTATAAACATGTCTTCATTAGTGAACAAATATTTATATGCTAGGCGCTGAGTTAGGGATAGGGATGCAGTGGTAAACACATCAAACAAGGACCTTGCTTTCATGGAGCTGATGTCCCCGGAAGCAGAGGCAGATATGAATAGGTAAATTAGCAAAAACGTACCAGTGTGAGCAATGTTTGAAAAAACATGAAATAGGGTATGTGAGAGAGAGTACCAAGTGTTTTCCGTCTACCGCTCTAGAGGTGTTGGAAGGGCAAACACCCGAGAAGTGAATGACACTATGATGTGAATGACAGCCAGAAGCCAACCATGTGTCTGTCGATCTTGTTACAAAACGTATGTTGGAAGGACTCTTTGTGGAGATTCTTCTGCTCCCACTGAGGGTTCACCCACTTGTAAGACCCAAGACCAAGAAGGACAGGTTATAGATACTTTGTATCTGTACTGGTAGCTATTTTCAAAGTAAACTAACTCATGCAGTTGACATTGCTCCAAATACTTTCTGAAAAAATGTTCAAAATTGGGATCACTTATGTATGTGAAGCTGATTCTGTGGTCTTAAATATCCCTAAGATGTTCACTGGTCAGTGTAGTGGGTAGCATCATTTCCCTGAAAGAAAGAAAAATATAGCACAGTCACAGCTTAGCGGTCATAAACTGTGACATCCCACAGTTGTGTATGTCTGTACCATTTCAGCCAAGAAGCCATATGTTGGAGGGTAATGCATGTAGGCTTCAGATCAAGAAATATCTGGGTTCAAATGCTAGTACTGCCAGTTACTCAGTGTTACTCTGAGCACTCAGTGCCCTCAGCTGTAAGATTGGGTTATAAAAATGCCCCCTTCATAGGATAATGATGAAAAATTAAATAAGGTCATGTCTCTAAAGGTCCTGGGTCAGAGTAGCCTAGAGCTTCCTTTTAGAGAAGTTTCTGGAAATATTGCTGAACTGTGTCTCAGCACAGTGAGACTATGATTGCATGGGGACCAAAAGAGCTCATTCTTAGCTTTGCTTCCTTCTTTCTGTTGGATGCAGAACTACAATTTAGATCTTAAGGTTGTATTAAGTTTTCCTGATTGGACAAGAAAATTGAGGACGCAATTGTCATTTTTTCAGCGTGATCCGTAAGAGTAGACAAAACAGGCATTTTCTGCTGGTACCCAGCAAGAGAAAAATCCATGCCTTGAATCCTTGGGTTATTTAACAGTCCTTCCCTGACTCCTTTCTCCTTGTTTCTTGCTTCTTGTAGCCCTCTTCGGTTCTCTCTGAAGCACCAGAAATAAAGCTTAGAACCAACTGGTCAGAGTCCTTGAATCACATCCCATGAACAGTGCAATTTATACAGCACACTGCATTGCCTCAGAATAGAATTGTAAGGACATGCGTGAATGCTGACTGTATTCCTAGGGGTAATGGAAGCTGCATATGAATATAAAAATAAAAAAATCAAAAACCTTGGGAGAAAAACAAACACGACAGAAGCAGCAAGATAATGTTTTTATGTTTTCACCTTTAATTGACTAAAAATATCAATATGACATATTCCTTGGACAGTCTCCCCACCCCCTCCCCCCTTTTTAATGGGAGCAGGGAGGTGGTTGGGAGAAAGAATACTCCCTGAATTGATAAAACAATGGTTACCCCTGGGAAGCTCAAAGTAGAGGGCTAGAAAGAGCTTTTTTTATTTTAAACCCATTTGCATTGTTTGATTTTGTTTCAAACCAGCCTGCAACACATTTTCAAATTGGGACTATACCTTTTAAAACAACTGAGGAGGGAGAGAGAGAAGAGTTACTTTCTACACAAGATAGCTACGTTGTTTTTAAGTAAGTTTTATTAACAAGTAACAATTACTTTTTTATGATACATTTAAGATAGTGAATTATGAATGACTGAAAATCCCCTCCAGCCTAATTGAGAACCATTATGTCTGGTAATTGCCACTGATTTCTGCAAACAGTCATTTTTCTCTGGCCTATTAACATAATTTGAATTTTTAATTGCCCTTCATAATTGTCTATTGGCGTTAACAAACAGTCCCTTTCACCAAAGGGTTTCAGACCAGCCCCTTCCCCTGTAAACACAGTGGAAACATCTAAGACTACTTGAGGACACTGTTAGGATTTTGTGGGCTTTCCAAATGAGGTGGCAGCTACTGTGACAAATGTGACATCTTTTTCAGGCCCCACCCAGCTGTGGGCTGACACACTTTCAGATTTCTGTATCATTGAGTTTGCCCACTCTGTTTTGAAGTTGCCTCACCAAAAAAGGAAGAGTGCCACACTTTAAACAATCTTAACCAGGACTTTTGTCAGAGCACCTTATCTATTGCACTGTGATAAGTGTGAACGTTCTGATAAAACAGAACATGCCTTACCATGTCCATTTCCTATAGGATTTGTGGGTGGGTGTAATTAACTTAGTGACATCAGAAAAGGGCAAGATTCCCAGTAAAGATATAGAAATAGATATAGATATCTAAATATGTATGTATCTTAATATATGTATAATTATACACACTACAAAGCACTCTGTGTTCACTTTTTTAAGTTGGGTAAGTTCAGAAAGGAATTAAGAGAAAAACATAAAGAAGAAAACTATAATCCTAGCAATAACTTACAGTATTTTTTGTGGAAGTGCATATATATGTATAATGGTATTTATATTTTCTCACATGCCTTAATATTCTTCTGAGATACTATTTGAAGGACTATATGCGGTTGAATGTATGGATTCACTACTGGTTATTTAAGCTTTCCACCCCTGATGGATGTTGAGTTTCTTGGTTTTTACAGTAAAGAAAAAGAGATAGAGTGAGTACCATGCCCATTTCACACCCATCTCTGATAATGACCTCAGGAAAATGTCCTGTAAGTTGAGTGATTCAAGGTTGTGAACATAAGGTTGAATTGCTCTTCAAAAAAGGTGTATTTCAGCATATACTCTCCTGTCACTACATGAGAGTGCTGAATTTCCTAGACTTTTCCCAGCATTAGATATTACACTTACTAAAAATCCTGGTCCAGTTGCTAATTTAATAAAAAAAAAATCCATCCCATCATTTTCTAAAGTTGTATTTATTTGATTAATAGTGAGGTCAAACATCTTTTCATCTAGTTACAAATATGTGCTTGGGTGTGTATCTGGGAAGTTCATGTTCACCTCTACTTTGTCCATTTTCCTGTTGAGGTATGTGTCTGATTTCTTATTGACACCATCAAGATTTCATGTTCTTTACACTTTTTTCAATCTCTGGAGACGGTTGTGCATCAGAGCCACTAAGTAGTCAGTGCCAAAAGCAACAGACTATAGGAGCGCCTGGGTGGCGCAGTCGGTTAAGCGTCTGACTTCAGCCAGGTCACCATCTCGCGGTCCGTGAGTTCGAGCCCCGCATCGGGCTCTGGGCTGATGGCTCAGAGCCTGGAGCCTGTTTCCGATTCTGTGTCTCCCTCTCTCTCTGCCCCTCCCCCGTTCATGCTCTGTCTCTCTCTGTCCCAAAAATAAATAAAAAACGTTGAAAAAAAAAATTAAAAAAAAAAAAAAAAAAGCAACAGACTATAGACCACAGCACACAACTTAGTTGTGCTGCTACCTGAAGGGGAGCTTTTTGTTTTCTGCCCGTAGTCACAATTTTTATGCATTTGTAATAGGTAGGAAGGAGTCGCTCATCTTTCATGAAGCCATAACCACATGAACCATAACATGAAACCATAAACAAAATTGCCTCCAAAGAGCTCTGTGGCTGTCTTCCACCTTCCAAGACCCTTTGATTCCCATCTTGGTTCTCCTGGAGAAGTTCTAGTGAAGCCCTTTGGAACCTGCACCTGGTGTTGTATTGAGGTCAATAGAAAATACACATAAGAAATACAGACTTGAGTCACTAGTCTGAAATACTAAATCAAGAGCAGTTGTCTCCACACAAGTTCATAATGTCCGACATAAAGCAATATCTAATCAATATATGGACCAGGAATCTGAAGCTTAATGATACAATAGGAGCCACAGAGATGCTTGGCAATTCTAACGTGAATATCTGAATACCAGACTCAAATACGTTTCCAAAGTTGGGAGCTCCAGGGACCATTTAAATAGCTTTAAACAAAGTTTCCAGCTGAGATATTTATGGGATTTGCTACAGGCAGCCGATTTGCTGGTGTGAGAGGAAGTCCAAAGCTGAGACATTTGTCCTAGCTTGAAAACTGTCAGCACTATTTGTATGAATGCGTTCAAAGTGGCCATGATTCTTGATAACTTTTTGGACAAGTTCAACAGGGACATCAAGGATGGGTGCTAAACTAATTCCTACATGGAAGCATCCAATGTTCGATGTCTGCTTGTGACTCTGAGGGAGACATTTATTATAAAAATAGCAATAACTAGTTATCATTCCTGACACATTCCATGCTTTCAAATTGAAACTAACCATCTTATTATTCTTCTTTCACCTCCCAGAAGGAAGTCCAGTGATGGCACATTTTTCTGTGATTCTCATCTCAGCCTCTTAGGTGCATATTCTGTTTGAAATTCCATTTTCTACCAGAGAAACTGGAAACTGTTTTCTCCATCACCTAAACACAGTAAAAGAGCATGGTAAAGATAGAAAGTAACATGAACCAGGGTTTCAGTCCTTAACTTGGCCTCCGTCTTTTTTAAAGCTTAAATAATACATGAGGACTTCTTGGAGGAAGTGTGGTTATCTTTGAGGAAATTTGTGGACACCTGATGGCTGAGAAGCTCATGATTTGGAGTCAGAAACTGGTTTGAATTCTGGGCCTGTCCCTTTCTAGCTTAAAGAAGTTAATGAGGGTGTAGGTAAACAGAATTGTTTGAATTAAATGAAATGGCATATGTATACCACGCGTGCTCAACTGTTTCTGAATGCTGTCATTATTACTAAAAGTTGGCAAAAATTATTTTATTCAACACTGAAGACATCTGTGGATCAAGTGTTTACTTTTCCCTCACTTAAGCAGCAACATCTATGTTCCCAGCTGATTCCTGCAGGCCCAGTCCTGCTTTTGTGTAGAAATTGAGAGGGAAAATGGGGAATGACTTAAAAGATGCCAGACGAATCTTTGCCCTGAAGCCGACTGTTTATTCAGCTCATTCAACTAACAAATAATTTCACTGGTGATTTATTGTTTTCCTCAGTGAAATTTTCCTTCATACATCCATAATTAAAAAGGGTACAGAGCAGTAAATCGGGGAACCTGTCATATAACATTTGTTAGCATCGAAAACCAAGGCATCATAGCTTTTAAGAAAGAAAAATGCAGAGGTTAGACAGAACCTGAGATACAGGAGTTTTGTTGTTTTTTTATTTTTTTTTTACAGAATTTTATTTTAGAAATGAAGGACTGTGTACACGCATGCGAGTGTGTGTTCGTTTAAAGAATCAAGAGCAAAATATAAGGTAAATGCAATACCATGTCCTCTGTCATTATGACCTAATTTTAGTGAGCACATGCAGTGTTTTTAGTTTCTCTTAGAGAAAGACAATTTTTCTTTTCTTTCTTCTTCTTCTTTTTTTTTTTTTTTTTTTTTTTTAGTGATGGGAAAATTTTCCAAGGATGGGAAGGAAACTGACTTACCTATGCAATAGGTCGAAAAATATTCTTACTTAAGGCAAGTACAACTCACCCCTTGCCTTTAGGAAGTGCCAAAAGGAACAATAGGAAAGAAATCATTTGAATCTCAAAGCCTGATGGCAAGGAAAGACTAAAACTTCAATTTGGAGCTCAGAGCAGAAGAGATGGGACCCTGACTTTTATGCCAAGCTCCACAGACAGATTTGGAATTCTACCGTCTAGCGTGATGCATGGATCTCATAACGATACTTCAGAAATTATGAGAGAGAAGTAATAGGAGGAATTAGAAAAAGACTAGTGTGTTTCTCCCGTACGGGTTCCACTGTAACTGAAGGTCGCTCTTTAAGAATTCTACACACATAAAAAATGAACTTGATACAAACTGTTTAGTTGATCCTGGAGCACCCTACCTCTTCACATCTCCTTTCTCTCCCCACCCCCATGCTATCTGAGAACCCAATAAATCAGCAAACAATATAGAAGCCTCATTAAGCCTCCAAGCACTGCCTAGTCTCACAAGAGAATAGCATTTTGAAGGAGACAGAGAGTAACAACAGATATAATCATGAGGAAGATAAACACCAGAATAAAAGAAACATCAATAAAATATACCATGCACCATTAAGGACCACCTCCAGATAAGATACTCAGCATCGCAGTAAAAATCACAAGTGAATTAACGTCAAAAAAAAAAAAAAAAAAAAAAGGTTTAGTCTATCAGACTATGTCAGACTGTGTTGAAAATCATGTCCGCCTAGGGAACTGTCAAGCTTTCCCAACCTCCATTTGAGGGGTAATTGTGCCAGTGACTCTGAATGCTGAGAGAGACCTTGCCACATGACTTTCCATTGCTCAAAACACTCAATTTGTTGGAGTGACTATGTACCTACCACCTAGTTGGGCTGGTCATTCATTTCAAGAACAGTTAACTTTTATTTTAAAACTACTCTCCCTTTTGTAACTTTATTTTGGCACAATTTCAAAATTACAGAAATAGTGGAAAGAACACCTGTACACGCTTTACCAGATCCACCAACTGTATCTCTTTGCTTTATCATTCTCTCCCTCACTGTTCTCTGCCTCTCTCAGTAACACTCATTTTCTCTCTCTCCTAAGAACAAAGACGTTCTCTCGCATAACCCCAGTCCAGTTTCCAAAAAACAAAGTTAACATCGATCTATGAGGTCACCCTCAGTCCATATTTAAACATCATCTGTTGCCCCAACAATGCCAGTTTCAGCTCTTGCTTCCCAGGCAAGTGTTGGTTTTAGGATCACACACTGCATTTCATGTTCATGTCGTTTCAGTCTCCTTTAATCTGAGGAAATTCCTTTTCCTTTGTCTTTTTTGATCATGACATTTTAAAGTTTTTTATTTAAGTGTCTTATACATACAGAGAAAGGTGTACATACCGTAAATGTCCAGTCTGACATTTCTAGACAGATCTCACCCACGTTACCAGCTCCAGAGAAAGAAATGGAGCATAAACACAGCACTCAGTGGCCCTCCTCATTAGTTAACTTTTATTTTGCTTGCTGTATACCCAAAAGAAACTTGAATTCTTTTTGACTGAATTCAACGCTTTCTTTCTAGACCTCACAGTTATGGCTCTACACGGCACTCTTCTACTGACAGCTCAGACATCTCGCCCTCTCAGACCAAGAATAAAGTCTTTTGTGGTCTGAATGAGGCCAAGTATTTGGCTTAATGAACATTAGGCAGGGAGCGGGTATTGTTTACATTCTCAGATCGGAACTTATCAAACTGTGTGTGGTGAAAGAGACTTTTATTCTCCAATTCTTGAGGAACCCTTTAAATCTGGTCCTTATGCACATGGCCCGTGTTCAGCCTGTATCATATGTGACTCCCCATGTGAGGCTGACATCACTCAAAATGGTCTATGACCCATTCCTCCTAATCCAGCATGTAATCATGGCCATGTCAAGTTGCTATAAAAGTTCCTAACCATTTTCTTACAACATCTGTATTTCCCTCATTGGATGCTGTTTGGTTGGGACTCATGGACCACATTTGAGCAGTACTGGGCTAGGGTGGGCAGCTCCAGGCCGTGAGAGTTCAGCTGGCTTATATCCTAATTTCCCAGCCTTCTTGAGGCCACCATTAAGTACCCCTACACAGCACTGCTCTCAGTTTGTAACAATACTTTTATTTTTGAGATGACTTCATTAATGTCTTACACCCTGACGTGACTCTGGGCTCCAAGAAACAGAGTCCTTTGGTTTTGCCCACCAGTATGTCCTCCATGGTGCCTGATGCATAATAGACACTCAAAGACTGTCAAATGGAAGAGCAACTTCATCAGCAGTAACTTGTGACTAATGATGAAACAAAATAAGACCATCAGCTAGCTCAAGATATGTTCAAGCCCAGTGCAACTGCATTTAGTGTGAAAGAACAGGGATCATTCTTCCTGAGAATATAAGAATATCTTGTTTTTTTGTTTGTTTGTTTTTTTTTTTAGGTTAAAATGGGAGAAATCACACATTTGAAAATACTGAACTGGGTCTTATATGTAATAGTAGGCACTTAAAAAACATTGATTTCTCACTAATCATTTTGAGAGCATAGTGGTACTTTAGCAGTTAAGTTGCATGTTACTATTTTCAGATAACTCTATATTTGTCTAACTGTATTTCTTTGAGAGTCAAATTTAGCCGGGACTCATTTCAATGTTTATTCTTAACATTTGCAGGGGTGGGGTTGCAAAGTTGTATTTTACTAAGCAACCAGGGCTGGATTTATTCAGGAAAAAAAAAAAAAAAAAGATGGTGTGCAGGAAAAACAAGTTTTTCAAAACAAAACCTGTGAGCAGATTATTCTCAAGAACTTCAACAGGCTCTGCTGCTTTCTCTCTACATTTTTCTTCCCTGTATGTAATGATGATAATAAAGGTTTAAGTTGGATATAGTATGATCTATCCCCAAAATGCCCTAGGATTCTGTCAACCATAGGACCTGATCACCAGGGCAAATACATTAAATTGCTTGCTTTGTGTTTTCATGTTCTGATAATCAGGGGTATATGATCTGTGCCATGTGGCCCTGCCCTGACTGAGGGCTTCCTGGTGTCAGCAAGACCGTCATGAATGCTCTTTAATGTTAAGACCTCTCTGCTGGCAGAGAGGTTCTTTAATAGTGAAGATCGGCATCTAAAATATACATTTCCTCACCCTTTCTCAACTTAGTTTTCTCAGTCTCCAGGTGGTTTTAGTTATGGCTTATAACTCAAGGGTAACATTTTAGGAGAATGTTGGGGGGGGGGGGTGGAAAGAAAGATAGTGTAAATGGTAAAGATACAGCTCATTCTGTCTTTGAAATTGTTGGTGTGAAAGAAGCTGAACAGTGTTTTATTTAAACAAGGTCGGCTTCGACCTTGATTGACTTGCAGTAAATTGCCTGGTACAAGAGGCAAAAGGAAGTGGAGAGAAAAATGGCAATCAGCACCCAATGTTTCACATATTGATTGACAAGCACCAGAGATGTGCTAGAGTAAGATAAATTGGCCAGCAGGGCCCATCTTGACAGCTCTTGAGATGGGAAAATTATTCTTGTTAATTTGCTGCGGGAACCTTGTCATTTACAGAATGTGCACGTGAGTGTCTCCTAATTGTGTAAACAAAGTTCAGATTCCTAGGCAGCCTTGTTCTGTTACAGAGTTTGGTAATTTTTTGGTCTGAATCACCAGAAGGCATTTGTAATTGGCTCTCAAACTAGGGAAGAAAAAGGGAAGCAGGACACCTGCTTTAAGCAGGCATTTTCAATTGAAATACAGGGAGTTACTTGCCAGATATTTCCCACTTAATAGTCGGTTTCAGGCAAACTCGAGTGTATGTGCTCTCCTTCACCCATGTTCCATGATTCCCTCCTGGCATAATGGGTCTCATTGGCTTTATCTCGCCTCCATTTGAGTTTAGAGTTTTCATATATGTAAAAGATGTTTTAGAGATTTGAGGATGACCCAAAAAAATCCTTCTCAGTCTTTTTTGATCTTCACCTCTTCAGTGTTTCCATCTTTCACGTTTACTCTCCTTCTTTACTTCTCTAGCATCTTCTTTCTCCTCTTCCTATCCTCCCGTCATGCTGAATTCATGAATGTCATCATGTCTTAGCCAATTCCTTACAACTCTTCCTGTAAAATGGACTATATTTTACATGAAATAGTGTGAGACTGCCAAAGACATCCATTTGGAAGTCGACTTTCAGTCTTATTTGCCATTTTTTGCAAGTTAGGAAAGAATTCATTTTACTTTAAGAATATAACTTCAACAATTGTTATGGGAGTTTCTTTGTTTCGATTTTTTCAAGTACAAACACTCCCCTTCATTACTTTCTCCTCTCTCTCTGAATTTTGCAGAGAATGTCAACTCCATTCTTGATGGGGCAGAGATATTTACTTTCCTTTAATAGGACTGCATGGAAAATAACTCTAATATCAAAGACATGTTCGTAATCACTCTCATTAATGTCATAGCTTGGATCAATGTATCACTTTCCCACTAAGAGAAAGATCCAGGATCAGACATATTCACACTTCCCACATCACTTTGTGCAGAACACTTTAATATCAAGTTGTTCTGGTCTTAGGCAGGTCACAGAGGTTGGAAACAGCCTGGCCCATGGAATAAGATGAGAAGTTGCCAGGACCAGACATGAACTGGAGAATATAGACCCTATTGAAGGCATTCAGTGTCATACCTATAGACAGTGTTGTGTAGGCTGCAGAGATGCCCAGCTTGTGATTTCCAACCCAAATTTACCAACTTTAAACTTTTCCAAAACACCATCCCCTCATTTCTGTCTTCAGAATAGTTCCCAGAGGCAAGTACACGGCCTTCTAATGTCCCCATTTCTCTTTGGAAACATAAGCACCAAAAACTCAGTGCAATTGTTAGATGGAGACAGGGAGAGGATCTGGATAGCTAGCCTTGGCAGCTCTTCCCATAGTCTTTCCACCTGTTACTTTACACCCACTTGATGTCATACAGGAACTCGTTCTTTCACCCTCAGCTACTAGCAACATCTAATCTAAAGTTGGCTTTGCTCTTTATTTGTCATCAACCTTCCTTCCCCAGGAAATGTTAACTGCCCCTTTTCTGGGTTTGCCAGCCACTTTAATCAGATCCCTTGAATACAGTTACCACACTGAAAACTGAGCCCCCTATTTATGTTTTCCGTTTCCCTCACCAAGTGTGAATTCCTTGAGGACACGGGCCGAAGCTGATTCCAGTGGTGTTCCTCCTGTGTAGACCAGCTCCTGCAGGGGGTCGGCCCTCAGTCAAAACTGACTGAATGATGGCAAATGTTACTTTTCACTCAGGATAGCACAGCAACTCAGGAAAAGGTCATATCCAGCATCCCTGCATTCAAATTTTTTCTTCATCCGCATGTATCTACAATGCCTGAGTGGCAAATCATTTGATTTAAAAATTCTCCTGAGTCAGAAAAGAGGGAAAGGGAAACTCTGGCCTGTCAGCAGTGCTTACATTGCTGCCTACCTACCACCCGCCACCACCAACCCCAATACCCCCAACAGCCCCCCACTACATAGCCTAAAAGTGCTGGGGAGTCTTTTTAAGATTGTTCAGGTGTTGTTTACAAGGTGCCAGTAATCAAATTGCTGGGAATAGATGAATCCACAGAGAAAAATGCTACAAATAACATTGAAAATTTAAATGGTAGGATATTTTGGGTCTCTTTGATGAACAAATTAATAGCCTGGGACGTGCTTATGAACCACATTCCCAAGCCTAAGGTTCACCAGGGACTAATTTATTGAAGGAGAAAGCCTCTTTAGATTGGCCCTAAGTAGCATTTTTTGTTCTTTTTTTGTTCCATATAAATGAACTTGATTTCTACCCTTCTACCTCCAGTGGATCTGTTTTGTAATTTATGTTATCTTAAGGACAGTAAGGACATGGTACCAGAAAATCTTGCTTTTGGACTAGACCACAGAAGTCATCTTATCCTATTTTTATCCACACATGGATTTCCTCCTTATCATCCCCTCTTCGGGCCATCTAATAACTGCTTGCATGCTTCCACCCACAGTGAACTCACTTCTGTGCAAGAAAGCCCATTCCACTTGTGTATCAGTCAAATTGTTAGAAAAAGGGTCCTTCTATTTAGCTGGATGCTTTTTCTTATCTCCTCTGTTCCTTGGCTTCTATTCTCCCCTCTGCAAACAAAATAAATGGCAACCTTCTCCTGCAGTATTGGACTAATCTGTTCATGGGCACACCAGACCCACCTGCTTATCTCCAGGTCTCTTACCTGAGCATCTTGTGTTTTGTTTTGTTTTGTTTTTTTCCTCACATCTTCCTCTGACTCAGATTTATCCCCCAAATACCATCCTCCCAGTTTTCTTAGGAATATGTTCCAGCTTACAGATGGCCATCTTGAAATGTCACTGTATCTATGAGCCTGTTGTAACTATCTTAGAGTAGAGCTTGAGGTATGGTTTCTCTTCATCAGAACCTTGACTTCTAATAGTGATTTATTTGAGTGAAATACATCAATAAGTGTCTCCTAACAAAGCTTCTGATAGAAAACCCCAAAGCCTTTTTTCATATGTGCTTCTGTGGAATCATATTTTCCCAGCTAGCACTTGCGTAGGATTTTTCTTCTTTTATCCTAAATACAGAACTTTACATTTACTCTCTTAGATTTCAGTTTGGATGATTCAGATGTCTTTGGATCTTCATTCATTCTCTTGTCCAAAAATATAAGCTTTTACTTCTAGCCCTATGTTCTCTACAAATATGTTAATACTGTTATTTGTATCCTTATTCAGTTTTTCAAAGAACCTCCTGAGAATGTCCAACAACAGAGCCCTGTGGCATATCACTGGGAACATGCAGAGGAATAAACATTGGTGGGTTACAACAGATGGTTGAACAGGTCATGAGTGCTGGATAGATCATGCAAGTTGCTTCAAATGTTAAATGGTAAATAATAGAGCCACCACAGATTTTACCCTTGGACTGAAAATTCAAGGGCCCATAAGGACCAGCTAGGCCATGTGAATGAATGAAATAGCCAGGGATCAGTAAGAGGGAATAGGGAGGTCTGTGTCAAATTGGAGACTACATATTTTAATCAAAGGCATTAAAATTAAATTAAAAGCAAGGAAAAAAAGCCACTATTTTCGTCTTGTTTCATGTCCTGCCTCCCCCCCCCCCATTTTTGCGGGGAGTTAATAGTAGGTCTGTAGTGCTGGATTCAGAGATTTGTGTGACGCAGCTGAGGTTTGGCGTTAAAAATGCTAAATAATTACAACTCTGAATTTTCTCATGTTCATTCATGAATGTGTGATCTTTCCCACCTAGTACTATCACTGTTAGAGTGCATGAATCACTAATTGTTACCCCAATCCCAGGAGATAAATTTCTCCATGGAACCCAGGAAGAGCAAAGCCTTGAATCCTATTTATGAAGAAATGTGTCAGCCTTTGTGTGAGATTTCTGTTTCACAAGTTAAAATTCTGTTGTTTGGAGTAAGTGGAAGCTTAAGAGGGGCATGGGGAGGTGTTTCAATGCTCTGCTGCGGGTAGAGGGCACTGGTGGACAAACCCTGTGAAACAGCCAAGTTATCTTAGTTTGTCCCACGATTCACGATTCTGAGTCCTGGTATGAAGTTCTTTGTCTTAGACGAGAAGATACCCAGTTATGGCTTGTGTGTATAGTTAATAATTTTAAAAAGTTACAAACAATAAGGTACATATATCCAGATTTGTCCTAGTCACCAATGATATTAAGCAAGGATTTTATAGTGCCAAGTACTACAGAAATATTTGATAAGGTGAGAAAACCTGTTATCTTTTTCCTTTCTGGTTGTTTTATCATCACTTGGTTTAAGGTGTAACAAGTTCCTACTGCAAGGCTTCCAAATTTGGCCTTGGATAGAAAGAATACCAGAGCTCAAAGATAGACTTTTGACTATAAAGAGTAAAACAGTTCTGGGACTTAAGCTTTGTAGTGGACATCTCTGTTTTTGTGGAAAGCAGCAGCAAAAAAAAAAAAAAAAAAAGTCTTATGGTCAAGACGTGATTGGGTCTTTCTGCTGGGGATAGGGGGAGATTCCTGCAGCCCACTTGTTTGAGAGGGAGGTAAGTTGGAAAAGAAGCAAACAGAAGTGCCATGTTGCTTCCTCCTCTCTTCATTTCTTTGATCAAAGAATTATCAACTTTTTTAGAAATGTCTCTGTTAGAGTTATGTCACTTGATACTTTAATTGATATGTTTTTTAAAAAAAAAAGAAAGATAGTAATGTTAGCTGTTTCTTGCCTAATACTGTCTGTAGTACACACAGAGCGTTGTCCATTCCATAATTCTCATTCCCCCATTACTGTATCTCAGACACCCTTAATGGAGAACCAGTAGCCACAGATGCTTGAAATAATATTGAAATTATTTGAGCAAAACTTCTTTTTTTTTTTCTTTTTTGAGAGAAAGCAGGTGAGAGGGGAAGAGAGAGAGGGAAAGAGAATCTTAATCAGGCTCCATTCTCAGGGCAGAGCCCAACTCAGGGTTCAATCCCACCACCCTAGGGTCATGACTTCAGCCAAAGTCAAGAGTCAGATGCCTAACTGACTGAAAAACCCAGGCGCCCCTTTGAGAAAAACTTCTAATTAAGCCATTGGGAAATGTATACATCTACATTAAAACTGTAGTTAGTTGATGTGCTTATCAACTTTTGTACGATTTTGCAAGTTTAAACCACTCAAGTCAAAGGCAGAACTAATAAGGGCACAGTTGAACTTAATATATTATGTCAAGATTTACAGTAACAAATTACTGTTTTTCAGCTATGAAGATATCATTAAGCATATGCCAAGCAATCAGCACATGACTGTAATAGGTTCATGAAGGAAAGGCTTTTTCTAATCGTATTCAGTGGTGTTTTTCCCAAGACAGCAACAGCTTTTATAAAATGATGGTTATATCTCCTCATTATAGAATCTAATCTCCCCAAAAGACATTCAGCAGCTGCAAAACGCTAGCATCTTTTAGTTGTAAATTGTTTTTTATTATTTATCCCTATTTAACTAAAGAAGAAGTGGCCATCAGATGATTTAACAAGACGAGAATTTAGCGGTTTTAACGTTTGACAGCACCCAATTGTTAGCCCATGCATTGATCTCTTTACATCTGGGCTTAATGGTAATTGGTGTTTCTTTGCTTTTGTGCCTCTACTGTATAAGCGGAGTATGAGTCTGATTAGAAAGCAAATGTGCATGATCGGCTCTTTTACATTTCTTGTTGGCATGGAGTTCCAAGTTATGTGTCCTTCTCATAACATTTAGAAAATTGCAGAATTAGACAAAAAGGAGCACATGTGTCCTGCATGTAAGTCACATTTTCATTGCAGGTGTCGTCATGAACTGGATTTGTTACCCATGGAGTGATACAGGAAAGTAGGAAGATGGAAAGCTCTGTTTGAGTGATGGGCATTATGATTTACTGGTGTGCTTCCTGTTGTAAATGATGCTCCACAGTGGGAGCACTCTGGGAAGCGATCATGCTCTGTTTGAGGCTGTTCTGTGGAATTTAAAAATAAAATGGCACTAATGAGTTTTCGCATCACTCCATTGGTAGAACTCTCAGGGGACAACCAACCAATTTAAATAAATAAGGTTCCATAACCCTATGGGAGATTACAGGGCTCAGACATTCATTTTAATCGAGGCTCCATTTGAGAAGAGGAAATTTCACTCATAACATACTTTTAAGTCGATGGTTCCAACGTGATTTTGTGGTGATGTTTCCTTTGTTGCTGTTTTAAGGAAAATGTTTGCCTTCCTTTACAGGATTTGGCATATTTTCCTGGAAAGGTTTGAAGCAGTTTCCCCACCATTAATGCTGCATGGCAGTCTAGAATGGTGGGTCACTCAGAACCAATTAAACAACTGTTTCATTCAAGAGACTGTCACAATTTCTTTTCACTTACTCTGTGCACACTGAAATTGTGTATTTGTGGTCAGTCTCTATCCAAGCTTTAGACTTTTGATTTTATAGATAGAAATTCATCTTCTAGTTTTGCAGTAAAATGAGTCAACCACAGTAAAATTCAAATAAGACTTTTTAAAAAAACACCCAACTTACAGAGCTTTACATGAATAGCTGCTTCCCTATCATGATAACTAGGAACTTGATACTGTTGTGAATCTACATTTCTACTTACTCAATAATTGTACCCTTAATGCTGTTTACCATTTCATTTGTATTATTTATATATCAACCAAAGGGTATGAACACTAAAAAATAATTTCACATCACCTATCTTCCATTTCTTTTCATTTTAAAAGCCCTGAAGTTATAGTTCTCCTATAAATAATAATAAAAAAGATGCTATATTAATATTTCAGCAAAGATCCCCATCTACTCACACACGTACAAATACATATTCTCTAATATATACACACACCCCTCCCTACAAATTAACTGTGCCTGAGGCTTGCAAGAAAATCAGGTCAAGCTAAAGGAGAAATCAGAGAACAGGACCAAAATTAATTTACTACTCTGTACCACATGTGAATATGAGTTTGCAGGGGAAAATGGCTTATTTTCTGGACCATTCCTATCCCTGTATATGTTGAGAAATTTTAACTTTGAATATGTATAGCATTGCTTTACCCAAACAAAGATGAAAGCTCAATTCTCTCATCTTAGATTTTATTAGATTTCCTTAAGTCAAATCAAAGATGGGTGTCTGCTGTGTCAGTTATGCTCTGTTCCAGAACCTTTTTTACCTCCTTTTTCCTGGGGCATATTTTTTACTAAAGTTGTGAATAAAATCGTGATTCGCCTGTCTGGAAGTGTTTTCTAGGCAACAATTAGCATTACTTTATTTATTTTTCTTATTTTTTTTTCCAACATTTATTTATTTTTGGGACAGAGAGAGACAGAGCATGAACGGGGGAGGGGCAGAGAGAGAGGGAGACACAGAATCGGAAACAGGCTCCAGGCTCTGAGCCATCAGCCCAGAGCCCGACGCGGGGCTCGAACTCACGGACCGTGAGATCGTGACCTGGCTGAAGTCGGACGCTTAACCGACTGCGCCACCCAGGCGCCCCAATTAGCATTACTTTAGAACATTTATGGCAGTTTACAATCCAGTTATGTCTTCTTACACTATGTGCTAAAGCCAGTGCATAGCCTAAATATGGTAGGACTCATGCCTCTGTAGCCATGTTTATTCAGGCCCCAAACGGAGTTGTTATTGAGTACTCTCTTGCTGTCACACCTGCATTAATGCATCAGCCAAACATATTAGCTTGACCTTCAAAATATGTCCAGGTTCTGATCTTTGCCACCATTGTCACTACCACCACCTCTCCATTCCAGGCCCCAGTAATCTTTGATCTGGATTATTGCAATCACATTCTAATGGGTCTCCCTGCTTTTGCCTTTGCCTTCCTTAGGGCTCTTGTCAACACAGCAGCTAAAGTGATTTTGCTAAACTAAACATCAGACATGTAACTCCTCCCCCAAGAACTCTCTAGAAGCCTTCCATCTCACTCAGATTGGAGACCAAAGACCTCACAGTGGCTTATAAGGTCTCCCTCTTCTCCATCTCTCATTGCAGTGCAGGCTCCCTGACCTGCTTGGTATTCCTGAAATGCATCAGGCATGCTGTCAGCTCACAGCCTGTTTTCATGTTACTCCTTCTGTCTGGACTTTGCTTCCCCCCAGATACCAGCATGGCTCCCTCTCTCACTTCCTTCAGGTCCCTGTTCAAGTGTTACCTTACTTGGAAGGTCTTTCCTGATGACCTTATATTAAGCAGTATCCACCCTCATGAACCCCACCTTTCCACCCCCCATTCTCCTTACCTTTCTCTGTTTTCCCCCTACAGCCCATATATGCATGCATACTTAAATGTATGTGTTTGGGTATGTCTTTAAAGTCATGTATCTATTGTTACTTTTGCTATTTTTTATTGGTTTTCCACTCTCGCCACCAGAATATAAGCCTCAGGAAGGCAAAAATTCTGGTTTTTCACTTCATAGTTTCATCCCATAAAATAGTACCTGACATATATTAGATTCTCAAGGAATATATGTTTAATAAATGGAAACAAGGGAGGGAGGAAGAGAAAGGAGGAGGGCAAGGTTCAAGAGTCTTTTTTAGGATGGCTTCTCTGGGAATGCTGATGAGATTTCCCCATTGTCCTTTTTATTTTCCATGCAATCACTTATTTCAACTTCTCTTGTCCTGGAAAGAAACTATTTTAGTTTAAGTGCACATATGCCAACTCTTTGCTTAAACAACATGACTAGTTTACCACAATGTTAGAAAAAAATGGGTCGGAAGAGGAATCACGCAATTTCACTTTTTGCCTGGACAGTCACCCCATCCTACACCCACTTTGCCAAATGAGCAAATGCACCCTTACCTCCCAGGTAAACATTAATTACTATTTGCACCATGCTTTGAGATCCACAGATGAAAGCATTCATAAAAGCAAAAAGTGTTATTACATTGAAAATGGTTATAGGCTTTCATTTAGTTCTGGAAACTGATCAAGCAGAAATGTTGAAACATGAGACTAAGGTTGGCCAAATATTACACTTGTTATAATTAATTTGAGCTTAAGCTCCAACACAGTGACATGTTTCCTTTAAATAGAGTTAAGTTCTCTAAGGATGCATGAATCTATATGGGTCTCACTTTTCAGCTGGGAGCTAAAATTTTCCAGATATGCAGAAGACAGGAAGACAAATGTGTTTATGACTTCTGGTAGGACAGGGAGACTCTCTGGGAAGACTGCTTGTTTTTGAGACATCTTCGAAATGATCCTATGTCTCTTTTACTCCTAAGGAGAGTAACAAGAATACTCCTAGAACTATAGGGATTTAGAACTGGAGATGAATTTAAAGGGCCTGTAATCATACCTCTCACTAAATACCAAAACATTCTCTCTTAATTTGCTAACAAGGACTGCTCAGGAATACTTGCATAATCTCGGTGATGGAAAGCTTATTACCTATAAGGATGCCAATTCTGATGTTACTCAGTAAATGTTGGAAAGCTCTTTGCTCACTTTTCCATTTTTGTCAACAAATATTTATTAAACACTTTCTATGAGCAAGTACTTTATTAGGTGCTCTGGGAGACAGAAAGATTACAAACAACAACACTAATAGTACAGATTCAACAATCACCTAGAGTAGCATCATAGGCTGAAAGAAAGTTTGAAATGTAGTAGTTACTCAATAAGCATGCATTGAATGAATAAAAGAGTAGATGACACTCTAGAAAGAATGATAAGGCATATGCCTAAAGAACCATAATACTAGGTGGAACTTAGATAAAGGAGAGGCATAGATAAATGCAGTAGATATTGAACTGAATCTGCCACTGTTAATTTTTATCATTTCTGGAACTGACTTCTCAACCAATTCATAAAAGTCCATTTCTTTTTCTGTGGGTAATGACTCAGTTATTTGAGGATTATTACAATTTTCCTTACCCCTTTTGAAGGCTCCAGACCTATAGGGACTATAGCCTATTAAATGATATCTAACACAAACATCAGTCTAAATTTCTTCTCTTGCATAAATCCAGTTTCTCAATAAGGTTTTTGCAATGATGTAAACCCAAGATGGAATGGATCAGCCAATCCAGATGTGATCACATGAGCATAGACTCCAGTGGGACTCATTTTCTTATGCTTCTCATACTATCTCATACTGCACAAACTGGGCATGAAACTCTTCTGGGACACATGTTTGCACACTGAGAAAACTCAGTATTCTAGAGAACATAGTTTGGAAAACAAGAGTGTAACATTATATGTTGGGCTTTATTTCAGGTGGCAACTGTTTTATATATCTTGGATTAGAAGTATAGGATTATAGCCCATAAATATGATTTGTTGTGAAACCAGATTTTCTTCATCCTAACTTGAACTTTAGTCTTTCTATTTGTCCTTCAACTTGAACATTATTAAGAGGAGTGTAATTTGGTGAACAGAGTCTTGGACTCAGGTTACTAATTCGCTGTGTGGTGTGGGAAAAGCCAGTTTCTCTCTCTGAGCCATAATTTTGTCATCAGTACAATGAAACTGTTGTTCCAGATATTATCTGAGTTTCCATCTTTAGCATTCAGTGGTCTTTAGCCAAAGCTTTCTTTGACTTTAATCCAGATTATTCTATGAATTATACTAATCTCAGGGGGAAAAAAAGAGCAAGAGGTAGTGAAATAGCTGTTCTAAATAGAAGCATAGTAAAGGATACAAGCAGCAAGTTAACCCTAACCCCAACTTCTAAGATTTACTGACATTGCAGATTTACACATTTGTGTAACAAACTAGCCACAATTGTCTTTGTCTTTCCTCTGTACAATGTGGCAAGTTTTCATAAGAAAAGAAAAAGTCCAAGATTTTTTGCATGTGTTAACTTTAATCACATCACTTCCACCGCACTGGGGTTCATTGGTTGCCCACACAAACCTGTTTGATCCTGTCCCATATTGCACATCATTGCGTCATCTAACTTGTAAGATCTTCACTTTCCTTAAGTCTTTCAGCATTTCATCCCTGGTCAGCGATGGTTTCTTTCTTGACAACTGTGATTATTTGAAAATAGTGTCAAAACAAATCATTTCCTTCTTTTACCCCCTGACAATCACTCAGTGGCTATGCCTTTTCCAGAAACTCTGTCCTTGTCTCTGTTTATTGACTCTTTTCTTTTCTCTCTCCTCCAAAAATTCCCTCACCTAATTTAAATTTTCCCTAGGAAGTTGGGCATACATTTCTCAGGGTTGGGAGAAAGAAACCAGCTCCTAGGGCATGGTGCTGTTTCAGAACCATGGAGAGCGATTCTGGACGGAGACTCTGGATAATCCCTTTTAGTCAGGCCTTGCCTGTGGTTTCCAGTCTTCATTTGGAATCCCACAGGTGGTGGAGATGACAAAACTCTACAAAGAAGCTTTGCAGTAAGAACTGTTCTCCCCAGAGCTTAGGAGCCAAACCTTACACCACCACATACAAAGAAAAGATTGCATCTGGGCCCTGCTGCTGTCCTAATGTCAGCCTGCTTGGCATTTACCTTCCTTCCCCAGGCTGACCTCTTAAGATGGGGGCAGACTCTGGGGGCATTGTTCTAACCTTGCAAACGCTAGCCATTGTGTCGGCATGGGAGAGCTACCAGTTCCTTTCCAGCCCAACACTGTAATTTTATCAACTCTGGCTCAGAGAAACCTATATTTATAATGCTAATTAGGAGGGCACACATTTAATTTGAGTGGAAGACTGTATCTCGCTGAGCCTGATAGCACAGGGCTCAAGCGACAGCAGTCAGAGGCAAAGCAGGCCTTTCTCCCTTCTCCAAGTATTTGAAACAGGGCTTACTCTTGCCAAACAATTTCTCTGTTGGATTAAAAAGAGAGAGGGAGGGAGAGTGCTGAATATGCTGGAGCTCAGAAAACTTTGTGTTTATCTCCCGCCTGCATAATATATTTCTCTGTGCACTGAGAAAACATGCCTCTTATGTTATCTAATTGTTTCCTGACACATTTAGCAACATTTCACACTCTTTAAAGTGACATTAACATTGCTGACAGTGGAGGTGCTTTCATTAGATGGGCTTTGAATTGTAGCCAGGATGCACTGCAGGTCTTCAAACAGGCTTGTAAAAGGCGAGAAAAGCATTATTTATGAAAATAGAGACTTCTCCAACAGGGCCCTGTGGGTGTGTATTAATTTTGCTGACTCTAGTCAATTTAAGGAAGGGTGTGTGTACGCATGTGCACACATGCACACACAAAACAACTTCTCATGAGCTGAATACACCTTTGTCATCTAACTGGCCACTAGACTGCTAGGCATCATGAAAACCCTCTGAAGCATCTCCCCTTCCACATCTTTATAACCATAGTATAGCACTGCACTATTTTAGACCCAGATGTGTCACTGTGCACCCAGTCCTGAGGCTGAGTAGCTGAGAGGCTGGTGTATTTGGTAGGCATGATTATCATGCTCCCAGTGGAAGAGTTAATTCTCTTTCTTTTCTCCCTTAATGCTTCCTCTTGTCTCCTGTAAGCCCCCCCCCACCTTTTTTTTTTTTTTCATGTCTCCAGCTGTCTATATTAATGCATAGTTTTCCCTGAAGGGTGTATAAGTGAGCCTTCAGAGAAACTACGACACACACCTGCCTTTGCAGGGCCTGAAAAGAGAAATTTGAAGATTCATTCTGACCTTCATGAAAAAAGGAAGCCAGACTTAGAGAAGATGTGGAAAGCGTGAATCAGGTTGTGAATTCCTGTTAGGATACAACCTCACCTGTGATCTTGACCCAATTATTGATCTTCATATTTTCTATGCAGGCAGGATGGTATTTTGAAATTGTGGCTTTTTAATGATGAAGGAGAGCTCCCTACAGATTATTTTGTCACACCCACACTACTATCTCTTCTAATCTGCCTTCCCAGCTTATCCTAGCTGGAATTACCCACCCTTCAACAGTTAATGCTGCAATAACTCTGTGTGTTTAACTCTAGAGATCTGAATTTGTGTCTTGGCTTTGTTTATTACTTGCTGTGTGACTTTGGTCAAATCCCTTGACCTCTATGAGGCTCAGTTTCCTCATCTGTAAAATGGGGATAATAATAGTACCTTCCAATATTTTTGGAAGGATTACCTAAATTACAAACCAAGAAATGTGCTAAGCATACTGCCTACAACATCATGAATGCTCAAAAGCTTTTAGTGAATACTATCCTCTTTCACTGGAATATGGATTCATTGTGGGTTTGATGTGGCTAACATACTACAAGTACAACAATAGAATTATGTGCTGGGTACCAGTGGATGGGGTGATCCAGAAAGACTTATAAAGAAGGCTGAACACGTTTAAGGAGGTGTTCAGAAGAAATTAATGTCAGCGAGAAGGGAATACCTTCCATGCACAGGGAAAGATGTGAAACTACATCATAACATTTCTTAAAGTACTAGGTGCTGTCATGTGATAGTGCAGTAACATTGCACATGTTAATTGAGGCCTGGTAAGGATAATAACTTTGCTCTAAGTCATACAACTAGCTAGCATCTGGTAGCCACAGTAAGGGTCCCTGGTCTCCCTATACAAGTAGTGGAGATTTTTTAGGTACAAGGCAACAACTTTCAAATGATGTTCAGAGGAGGAATGAGCTAATGTATAGGATATCCATGTCCTAAAAGACTAGACCTCGTATGTCTAGTTTATGTTTTCCATTCCCATTTCAGAATATTTCTATATCTTTAATGGAGAGCTTTTCAGCCTTTCTGTTGTTTATGATATATATCCTAATATATCTCATCTTTAGCATCTTATCAAGGACCAATCAATGAGAAGTAGGTAGGGTAATGTGAGTATAGGCAGCAGAGAGATGAAACAGTCCAGCATCTGCTGCCTAGAGCCCCTGTTTTATCTTCATTGTCTCTAAGGCACATAGCAAAACATAGACTTAGAGTTGAGAGCTGTTTGCTATCTGCAGACAAAGCTTTTGAAAAAGAAAGCTTCCAGTACTGAAAAAGAAAACAATTACCATTTGAAGAGCACTTCACCATTTTCAATGTACTTTCGTATATGTTACTATTTAATTTTAAAAATGTCCTAGAGGGGGACTAGGACAACTACCTCATACCCTTCTAATAGATGATGATAATACTTATCATTTACTTCAAAACATTTATATAATGTCTTAATTAATATTTACACTAATCTGTGACATATATTTTATACACATTCTGCTTATCACACACCCTGGAGCCTGGAGAAGTTAAGTGACTTATCTGAAGTTACCCAGACTTGGTAACTTGGCTCTGCCAAGATTTGAACTTTATTCTAGTTTCAGTGCCAACCACAGTGTCATCAGTGATTGGTACTTCATCCTTACAAAGGTTAACTAAATTCCATTGTCATTTCCTGTACAGTGTGCTATGAGCTCTAGGTCCAGCATGCCTGGACTCAAATTACTCCTCCCAACCAAACTGTCTCCTACTATCATTATAGTGAAGTTGATATTACCTATCCCAAAGGTTTGCTATAAGATTAAATATAATAATATATGTAAAGGAATTGGAAGTAATGCCTAGCACACAAAGAACTCAATAAATCTTAGTTATCAAATATTGTTATTTCCATATACCATGAACCCAGGAACTGAACATACAAGTAAGCTAGATTCCACATGTCATGGGGGAGTTTTTGCAAGGCCCCTTGAAAATTAAGTTTTAGCATGAGCATGCAGTTTCTTTAAATCTTTCTCCAGCAGTTTTCCCCCCCAACTAAGCTCTTTTGGGAGTGTAATGTAGGTTCATCCAATATATCTTCTGCATGCTATTCAGCTCAGATAGAAAACTCCATAAGGGACTGCAACATCCACATGGTTCAGCACTTTGATCTCATGTTCTTAGGTAGGCTTGGGTCACTGCTCCCCATCAGTTCCCTAGAGTGGGAAACTTTTATTGTTAGAGTGGGATCATATCTTACACAGGGGTTAGGTCTAAGCTTGGTAGCTAGTCCAAAAAAAATGTGATCACACCACCACCCTGGAAAATTCTCTAGAAATGTGCCACCATGGAGACTCATGTATTGCCTCTTAATAAATCTAACAGTTTTTTTTCTCCAAGCTTGTCACAGATTGCTGGGTCTTTATTTGAGCATCAGCCAAAGTAATAACTTAATACTCTAGCCACTTGGTTAAAAGTAGAAAACATACATTTAAAATCAGAATCACTTCTTTCCAATAAAATACTTACACATGGAGAGGCACCCAATACCCAACACAAACAATCACAGCAGCCAACAGTGAAGTCAATGCTGTGTGCATTTGATATACATTAAGTATTTGTGGAGTGAACTTTGTAATCATCCAATCACACTGTTGTTTTATTGTGTACAAGCTCTCATCTGGGTGCTATGTTACAAAGGTGTATAATCCACAGTTTCTCCCCAGTCACAGTGTCATGAACAAGCCAGACATTTAGACAAATAGGCTAACATATCACAAGTACAGCTGACCCTTCAACAACATGAGTTTGAACAGTGTAGGTCCACTTATGTGCAGATGATTTTCAGTAAATACAGTCCAGTACTGTAAATGTGTTTTCTCTTATGATTTTCTTAACATTTCCTTTTCTCTAGCTTCCTTTGTTGTAACAATACAGTATATAATAGGTATAACATACAAAATATGTGTAATTGACTGTTGATGTTTTTGGTAAGGCTTCCGGTTTTGGTAAGGCTGTTAATCGTTACAAGTAGTTAAGTCAAATGTTACATGTGGATTTTTTTTACCGCATGGGTTGTCTGCACACCTAGCCCCCACATTTTTTAAGGGTCAGTTGTATAACAATAGAAGTTTTTTCTGGATATTTCTGGGCCGGGTGATCAGGAAAGACATAAAAAAGGTTATACTTGATCTGAGTCTTTAAGGAGGTGTTCGGGAGGAAGTTGAGACTGTCAATGAGAAGGGAATACCTACTATGCACTCAGAGGCATGTGAAGAGAGAGAGATAGGTATTCAGTAGTATAGTAGTTTTGATGTGGTTAGAAGATAGGGAACAGGAAGATCTGGCAAAAGCTGATTGCCATACAAGAGTTGCAACCTTATTATGTAAGCTGTGGATACTCTTGGGAGAATTGAAAGAAGCAGCATCATGTGAACAAATTTGTACATTCAGAAATATGTTGGCTCTTGTATGGAAGGGAGAAACATAGGAGTGAGGGATACTAATAACTGGAACGCTAGAGTCATAGTCTGGACTATACTGCCCAATGTGGTGGCCACTGGCCATATATGGCTATGGAATATAAACTTAAATTCATTAGAAATTGACTTCCTCGGTTGAATTAGCTACATTACAAGGTCTCAATAACCACATGTGTTAAACATTGTAGACATAGAACATGCCCCTCATCACAGAAAGTTCTATTGGACAGCACTGATCTAGACATTTACACATCACCAAAATAACAATGCTATTTCATCTTAAAGGAGCTGGGTAATATAATTAGGTACATGTGTCAAGCAACTGAGATGTCAGAAGGTATTTGAGGATTGTGTCACCACAGGTAAAGTGGATTTGTGTCCTCAAAAGGGGAAGCGGCACAGAATCACTGTTTCACTTGGCATTATGAATATGAAAGGGCTGGCATTAGAAAAGTATAGAAATCATATTAGTTCAAAAATAAAGTCTACATTCCATCTATAGCCTGATCTATATTTGACACTTTCCAAAGTGCAATGCTTCCAGGAAGATGTGACATATAAACATGCAAGTTGTTAGATGTAGTAACAACACCCAAATGCATAGAGCCCCGAACTGTGAAGATAGTTCATGCTAGTGCTCGTGAAAGAGGCCCCCTCACTGGGGCAAGTCCAACTGCCTGCCACTCTTCCAATAAATTATGTATAATAGCTTGTGGGAAATCAGGATAGTTTTGTCAGGGCCATCTAAAAACACTTTGTTTCCAAGAAATGCTTAGCTGGGCTTTAGTGAGTTCACTGAAGTGTGAGTGAGGAGGGCAATTAGGTCTTCTGTAAAAATAAAAACTTCAAACAAGGTGATATGAAATGAGTTAGGCTGTTATCGCCTCATTGAGAAGACATGAGGGGTTATGAAAATTCCTCAGGTGAGTTTCAATAAGCTACAACTGAGTTGGAACATTCTCCGGCCTGAATCTCTTGCCTCTGTGAAGACAGCCCAACTATCTCATGGCAAACAGGTCTCCTAGCTCCAGACAAAGGCATGCTATAATTTCTCCCAATGACGACTTAGACTCAACTTAGGGAAATTTTCCTGCTTTCTAACATAAATGTCCCAGTGACAATGTAAATTTATTTGCTGGAACTTTTCTTATGGGGGTGGGGAGTGATCTGATTCTTGCTGAATCAAATTTTTCACTTCTAATATCTGTCCAATTCTTATCAATTGGAAAAAAGGACTTAAATATTGACCATGTAACATAACCTATACTAATCTAAAGCCATCACTCCTGCTGACCCAGGGTTTCTCAACCTTAGCACTGCTGACATTTGGGCCTGGAAATTCTTTGTTGTGGAAGACTATTCTCTGCATTGTAAGATGTTTAGCAGTATCTCTGATCTCTACCCACTACAGGCCAGTAGCATCCTCTCCCCACCACAAAAAATTGTGACAATCAAAATATCTCTAGACATTGCCAAATGTCCCTTGGGGAGCAACATTGTCCCTTGTTAAGAATGACATATCCAACCTAACATCAGCAATAAATATAAGCAGGCTGCTACAGGGAATATATAAAATATAATATCAGTATAAAATATAAATGTATATATGTCTGTATTTTAATTTAAGATGCTACATTCATTGTGGTCTTCTGCATTCTATAATTATAATCAAAACTACTGTCTCTGTTCTTTTTTAAAAATTGAAAATGTAGATAAGAAATGGAGTCCCTCTAACCCTACCCCAAGATCAGTGTGGTGTATGTAAGGCCCAGCACTTGCTAGAAGGTGATCTGAGTTCCTCTCCAATTCTGAGGACAAACAGCTGCTACAGTGCATGCTTGATGGGTAACAAGTCGACAGCTACCTGCGTGTATCTCTCCTCTTTAGTACCCACAATATTCTTATAAATCTAGATACTTTCCACCATAAGTGGTTTCTCTGGGACCCCACATGTTTGATTTCTTGTGATTTAAAAGGAAGTGAGTCAGCTTACAGAACATGGAATTCTTATAATACTGGAGACAGAAAATCTGGAATCTATTTTCAGTTCTACTAAATAACTTTGTGACATTGGCCAAGTCATTTTCTCACTTGGGCTTGATGATAAGTTTCAGGCAGGATGTGTTTGGTTCTAAGTGACAGAAATCAACTCAAGCTGGCTTAAAGAACAAAACAACAAAAAATTAAGGTAGAGAATAAATTAGTTCATATATTGAAAACGTTAGTGGTAATGTTGCTTCAGGCCTGGCTGATTCCAGGTACTCTATTGATGCCATTAGGAATGTCTCTCCCTTCTTAGCACATCTCTGCTTGCTGCCCTGTTGACTTCATTCTCAGGCAGTGTCTCCCCTTGAGTGGTAAGATGGCTGCGTTGTTCCAGCCTCAGCATCTCCCTGAGCCTCCCTACCTATGGCACAGTCATGCACACACACAGTAGTTGTTTCTGAACAAATTGGAAACAATAAGCTCCAAGTGTCATTAGCTCCCTCTAGGCCCTTGTATCTACCATGTGTCAAACACAATTCTAGGGACCTTATATATATTCTCTCCAGTCTTCACAACAACGTATGAAGTCCCTGTTATTATCATCAGGCCCAGAGAAGTGAAGTAAGCTGCTCAAACTCACACAGAAAGTAGCAGAGCTTAGTCAACCTGGCTCCAAAGTCTATGCCTCTCTCTTCCTCACGTGGGCTTTGGAGGACAGAAACAATGAGGCAGGCCAAGAAGTTAGGAATGGGTTGCATAGTGCACAGAAATACTTCATGCATGAAGGCAGAAACAAACGTTTGCAAAAGATCACATCCAGTGGAGTCCAAGGTTTCATTTGCGTCATGGTGAAAATTGAGAATGGAATAAATTGGCAACTCCAGGCTTCGGAATAATCCATTGTAGCTGTGGCAATTCACACACCTGAGTGGCCATCTTGGTAATGACTCTCAGGTGTATCTCTAGACAGTGTTGTAATAATTATGGAAGGGGCATAAATAAAATCCCTGAGCCTGATGCTTAGCACATAATACAGGCTGAATAGATGTGTGGTGGCTTCAGCCATGTCCCTTCAGCTGGAAGCAGAGAATTCAGCTAAAGTTTCAGGGTACCTTGTTTGTACCTTTTGTGGCAGTCACTATGGCTACCATGCCCCAGTGTGTCACTGAAGCCCATCATACCTTGAAGAATGTCCCACTACACAGCCCTCTGCAAACCACATTTGCAGAACTAGGCAGAACTCCAAAAACTGATATATTTTCCTGAAAAATGTTCTTATGGAACTCAAAAGCAAGTAGGCCCACATTTCTAAAAAATTCATTGATTACAAGCAATAGGAAGGCAATATCTCAGATATTGAAATTATTTCTCATTACACAAATAGGTACCTCACTCTTTATCCCCATCAAAAATATGGGTTTCACAAACCTCAAGCATTTGGGGAGGAAAATGGTTAGTCAAATATCTGAATAAGCAGAAAGTACTAGGAAATGTCATTAGGACAATTGTTTGAATTCTCTAACCAACTGTTTACGTTAATACAGTTATTTTGCAATACTCCACTTTAACTCAAAAGCTATTTTTTATTAAATTCTTGAACTTACAGAGCCACAGAGGATTTCCAGTTTCTGGTTCACGAATTGCTTCCTGTCTTCACAAATCATTATTTATTCAATGTGAATGGTCACTGTGGTAATTTCCGGGAGGAGCCTTGATTCTGCCCATGGTTACTTACCTCCCCTAGGATAACCTCAATGGTACATTCCAGAAGGGGACTGATGAGTTTGGGGTTCACATCCCATTCATTTGTTAGCAATTATTCTTGTCTGATGCAGAAATGCTAGAATGAACCATTCAAGGCTTGGGTTTTGGAGTCAGATTGCCTGGATTCAAATCCAGCTATCTCTGCTGTTTGCTACCAGAGCATTGATAGGAAAGATAGCCTATTTCTTTATCTGTAAATGGGGGTGATAATAGTGCTTGGTTCATAGAAAATTTGTGAGTATTGAAAAGAAAAATACATGCATAATATTTGCTCATTTCTTAGCACAAAGCGAGATCTTACTTTTAAGTGGTAATACCGCCATTGAAATTATTATTTTGGGTTTGCTTATTCCTGGTACTCGGTTTTTGTTTGTTTAGGTTTTTTTTTTTTTTTTTGGTTTTGGTTTTTTGGTTTCTTGTTTGTTTTTTTTACTGTCTCCTGATCATTCTGTCTGTTCCACCAAATATTCTGACAACTTGTCACTACATAGATCAATTATGCATTGCCTATACAGAATATTTTAATATCTTCTTGCCATTAATCTTTTGAATGAAAAAGGAACCAGTTGTTTTAAGTGAATTTTGGGAATTGATCTGCAACATGGTCCCTATCATAAATTAGTGGATGTATTAACAACATTTGGGCAGACCAGCAATTTCACAGATAATATTTACTGCTTTGGGGATGGAGGGGAGATTGTAGCCCTTTCTTGGAGAACTAAAGTTTAATCCAAATCAGATTAAGGAGGGAAAATGGTGGTGTAATTGAGATGATGGGAATTGGAGTAACGTTCCTTCAAACACAGATGGTGTAGGATGAAGGAAGTTTTCAGGTATGGCTGAAGCTGTTGGTGAATGAAGGCCTGGATCATGGGTGGCAAATAAGCTCTTGGCACCTTCTGCCTTTCCCCTATTCCTGGTCCAGGATTGTTCTAATTGATCATGCCACTGTTTTCCACTGAATCCAGGGCACCCCCAAATCCTTCTCAATACAGCAATCCAAAACTACCAATCTATCCTAGTTATCAAGGGAACTTCTTTGTCCAGCTGTAGATCTTTTAATCAGAAATATTTTACGAGTTGAAACTATCTCAAAGTCTTACTCATTTGGAAAAAGATAAATTAGTAAAATCTAAATTAGTCTCCATTTTCAAGGTTGTGGGGGAACCCAATCACACAGATAATTAGTTAGACTTTGATTTACATGGGGATCTTGGAAAAGACACACACATACACACCCACACATACACAAGACCATATGAGTTTAATGAATGACATATTGCTGCCTTTGCATGTTTCCTCTTGCTGTTTTAACAGATTAATTAAACCAAGTTTCCCTCTATTTTCTGGGGACTCTCTACACATTCAAAATGAAACTTCAGAAATAGTTTGGGGGTCAGGGCGTCTGTGTAATGCATAAAGTAGGAATTAGATAAGTACATACCCCTGGTTACACGCCCATCCCACACTAGGTATTTTAGTAAGAAATCATGGTCTATAAAGTGAGCCTGTATAAGTTCCAACTTTTTCCCCTGTACTTTGGAACCTGTTTGTGTCTGTACAGATGGTCTCTGTCAGTTGGAATAGTCGGGGGAAAAATGTAGCATAAGTGAACAAAATTAGCAAATGACATAGCAAACAGAGAACAGCACACAATTTGATTGGGGGCAGATCTAGGGACTGAGAAATTTCCCAAGTAATGGTAGGTACCATCAAGCAGCTTAAGGAGTTACGAAAGCACAGATTTAAAGAAGGCAGGAAAATAACAGGAATCAGACAGTTCCATGATGTGTATTTCAATACATTGACGTAACCCCAGTGCTTTCATTGTGGTATGACTGCTTTTCCATTGTCTGTATTTGTATAAATTAAAAAGCAGTTCTGTCTGTACTATATGATATGAATTCATGCTGAACAAAATTTCAAAAAGTTCATGTAAAGAGTGATTTCACAGCAACTATCATATCAGGCTCCTGGAAAATTGCACTTGAACTTCAGTTCCACCTCAGTCACTCAAAGGAATTTAAAAATTGGCTTCCAGCCATTCTTGTTCTTCAACATACATTTCCAGATATGCCTCAATAATACAAACATTAAAGCCTATTGATTGTGAGTTAGAATCTGTTCTTACCAGAGCCTCACTGCTAAGTGGACGACAACACTGACTTCACTGTGCCCTGGTCAGGACACCTCCAAATTCAGGGCGTTGAAGAAAGCACAGGGTAACACTGCTGTGAAGGAACCACTTTGAACTTCATAACAAAATTACAAGAAAAGCTTTGAACTCTGCCATATGATAGATGCTATAAATAACCATTTATTCAAAGAAATGTTTCTTACTTGAAATCTTGAGAGTGCCTTGGGACTAGGAAATGGGAAACAGGAAACATGATTTGTAAATCAACCTTCCCTGATCCTTATAGGTCATTGTCTTCTTCTTCTTCGCCTTCTCCTTTTCCTTTTCCTCCATCATCATTGTCATCGTTGTCATCATCATGCTGTTAGGGCAAACGCAATACAGAGTGGTTAGAGGGTAGATTTTGGAACACACAAACCTGAGTTTTACTCCTGGTCCCTGTCACCTGCTAACTATGAGTTTTACTGCTATGTGCCTCAGTTTCCCCACTTACAAAATGGGGATTATAATAATTCTAACCTCATAGGATTATTTTGGGAAATAGATGTTATATATAAAGTGGCTGACACAGTGAGTGGCAGACAGTCATTGCACAAAAACATTGGCAGTTAAAATCCTAACGATGGTAGTTAGTAGAGGGATAACTATGGGAGAAGTATTGATTAATGTTAGCCCCAACTCTGATGGAACTCTGAGGTGTTCAGGCTCGCTTTGTGAGAGCCTCTGGTAGGAACATGCCTTACATGGCTTCCAAACTGTTATACATAAATTGATTTTTTCAAATCAAACTCCACTTACCCATTGTTCTATTTCAAGGATGATGATTTGTTAACTGTGTTACTGGACAGGAGCCCCTAACATGTGAGCTGTAAGAGTCTCTTATTCCGTGTCTCTTTCTGCAACTCCCACCCTCAAAAAGGGCAATAAGCTAGTGGCTTGGGGGCTCGGTGCTACTGTTTGTCATGTTTCCTCTTACCAGAGGTCCATTTCCTCTTGTTTCAAAGATTGTTCAGGCATCAACTGTCCTGGGAATTCTTGTTGAACTTTCCACCCTGACCTCTCCCTGGCCGGGCTAGACCAAGTGTCCCTTTCCTTCACCTCGACAACACCATGTCATTACATGCCTCCTCCTCTTATCACATGGTACTTACTGTCTGCCTCCCCCACTAGACTGTGACCTCTATGAGGGTAAGAATGATGTCTTATTTTTTTATGTTTATTTATTTATTTTGAGTGAGAGAGAGAATGTGTTTGCACAAGCAGGGGAGGGGCAGAGAGAGAGGGAAAGAGAGAATCCCAAATAGGTTCCTCATTGTCAGCACAAAGCCCTAGGCAGGGCTCAATCTCATGAATCATGAGATCATGACATGAGGCAAAATCGAGAGTTGGACACTTAACTGAGCTATCTAGGTGGCCCTGTCTTTTTTTTATGTTCTCAATATTGAGTGGATTATACATAAGACTCACTTTTAAATTTTACTGAACCAAACTGATCTAACAATAACATTTAATGCCCTGAGGAATAGATCGAGAAATACAATTGTAAAGGTGGCCACAAAAAAATGGCATCCAGTTGAGGTGCTGAAAACATATTCACATATGTAGTCCATCTAAAAGCAGGAAAACACATTTCTTCTGACTCAGATACTTCTTGCCTGAGTTGAAACTCTAACCTGATTCCTTGGGTTTGCTTTGTCAACACCCTACCCTTCTTTCCACACCTCCAGCTCTAGGGCATATCCCATGGGCTGCTAGTCTTGGCTCATTTTTTTTGAACTTCCCAAATGAGCAAACTAGCATGCAAGCAACTGCAAGGACCCCAACATGTAAGGGTGAATCAGGTGAAAGTACACACAGCAATTATCTTCACTCAGCAATTTGGCTGCCAGGAGCTCCCTGCCATGTGAAAGAGAGGTTGCAGCAGGCTTCTGTGTGGTAGGAGAACTTTTTGATCCTCTCGCAGCTCCAAGTTACTGCCCACCACCTGCGGGCTGGCTGCTCTTCCTCCTGCCTGGAGTGGCCGAGCTTTGTAGGAATTCCCCCATGGTATGCAAAACAAAACAAGAACAAAACGGTGGTGGACAGAGTGGAGGCATTGGCAATTTCTTTAGGATGCAAATGTGTGGCCCTTTCTACCTCTACCCTAAACCAGTTTGGTTGCTCATTCATTCTGCAAGTGCTGTTCGTTAGGAAATTATTGAGGGTACAGGGGTGAGTAATGTAGGCAGGTGTCCACCTTCACATAGTATTAAGGGCTATGAAGAAACTTAAACAGGCTAATAGGATAGAGCACATAGGTGAGCAGCTTGAAAGAAGGCAAACAAGAAAAGTTTCTAGGGAAGGAGCAGGCTTGTAAAAATCAGTGAGATGGCAGGTGGGGCGAATATTCCACACAGAGGAACAGGAAATGTAAAGACTCAGAAGACAATGATATGGCATGTTCAAGCAACAGAAGTAAAGATGGCTACATTGGCTGGAGAATAAGGGGGCAAGTAGAGGCCACTATTGGAAGTAAGGCGGAAGAAGCAGCTTGTGCCAGAGGAGACAAAACACGTAGGTCATCACAAGGAGTCTTGGTTTCTTTCTACATGTAGTGGGAAGCCGTTGAAGGGTGCCAAGCAGGAAAGTGATGAAACCTGATTTCTGTCTTGAAAATATCACTCTGGGGGTGCTGGGTGGCTCAGTCAGATGAGTATCGGACTTCAGCTCAGTTCATGATCTCACGGTTTATGAGTTTGAGCCCTTTGTCAGGCTCTCTGCTGTCAGCACAGAGCCTACTTCAGATCCAGTGTGCCCCTCCCCCACTCGTGCTCACGCGTGCTCTCTCTCAAAAATAAACATTATATATATATATATATATATATATATATACACACACACACATATGCACACATACACATACACACATATTCTGGCTGCTGTAGAGAAGGGATGCAGACAGTAGGGAGTGTCTGGATGTATGGCAAGAGAGGAAGCAAGGAGACCAGTAAAAGAGATAGTCCAGTGAGAGATTATAGGGAATTATAGTAGGGCTGTAACAGGGAAGATAGAAAGAAATGGATGTTTTCCTGAATGATTGCACTTCAGCCCTTTAGATGGATATTTCCACTCATGCTCATTTTGTGAAATATGTAGCTACCTGCAGTATGAATTTGGACATTTGGAGAAACATCAAAACACTCAAAAAAATACATTTGGAGCATTTCTTTCTTTCTTTCTCTTTCTTTTCTTTCCTTTTTTTTTTTTTTTTGGATATTTATATTGTGAGGTGGTTTCAATGTAACTTTCTCTGGATGCTCTCATGACACTCATTGCTGACCTTTGACCCCTCTGTCCTCTTTCCCAGGTCGTCCCATTCCACCTACATCCTCGTCTAGCCTCCTCCCATCTGCTCAGCTGCCTAGCTCCCATAATCCTCCACCAGTTAGCTGCCAGATGCCATTGCTAGACAGCAACACCTCCCATCAAATCATGGACACCAACCCTGATGAGGAGTTCTCCCCCAATTCATACCTGCTCAGAGCATGCTCAGGGCCCCAGCAAGCCTCCAGCAGTGGTAAGGAAACTGTGGTGTCTGAATGTGTGGTGTTGTCTGTGTGACATTCTCACGTCTCCGGCAGAATGACAACTCTGACTCGAGGGCTGGGGAGAAGGTGGTGTGGGCAGCATCAGGTGAAATACGCTTGTCGCTTGGTGGCATTGCTGTTCCAGGATACATTTATTGAAGGTCGCAGTTACTAAAGAGGTTTTGCTTATCTTAACAGGGCTTGGGCCTCCTTCAGTGAGAGGGATTTGCCCACTGCTGCACATGAGAGCCCTCGGGTCTCAAAGGTGAAGTGTAGAGAGACAATGGAATATTGAATTTTGTATTACTACCATTCTGGTCATAGCCGAGTGACCCTGGACACCCTCACGTGCCCAATTTGTGTGCATTTCAGATCTCTTGCTTTTTGATGGTTGGCTTCTGACTCTTTCTTGCTTGCTTGTTTAGATGATTTTGTGATTAAAATGCATTCCCTTGACATGAATACTGAATGCCTTGCCAAGTCTAAAGTGTTTGGGGGGTGACCTCTCCTATAACCCTCAGCATGTACCACTTCACTTGAATTTAACAAGCTGATCGCATGGTACCATGATAAATATTGCCTCTAAAACTTGAATTATCCTTGTGGTTTTCACCTGCACAGAGCAGAGGCACTGGTCACAAGGTTCTGTGCCACCTGTGAGGATTTTGTGGCTACTGCTGCAGCTCCAATCTCTGGATTTTAGGTAGAATTGCCCTGGGCTCAGCAATGGTCATGCCTTATTTTGATGTCTTGTTGGTGAAATGTTCACAAAACATACAAACATAGGAGTGGACGAGATCTAGGGTTAAGTACCCATGGCCCAAAGAGAGACGTTTTCAGAAATTAATCGCTCCTGACCCAAAAGCTTTGGAGTTATCGTCTCAATATGTTAATTAACATATCGCATCAAAGGCAATAAGGAGCTTTCCATGCCAAGAGTGCACCTTAGTGAGGTTGTGTTTTGGCTTCATCCACGAGAATATGCCACCACAGGCCTCAACCTCTGGTTTAGAGAGGACCCCCCAAATATACTGAAGATGATTCATTCTGAAGATGGAATGATGGACTGCTCTCTATGATGGCCCATGCCCTTCTTCAAAGCCAGGCCTGATATATTTAGTAAACTCGTATTCTTTTTCAAAAAAATTACCTAATCAAATCTCTCATCAAATGAGCAATCCATTGTTGATATTATGAAGGCCTTTAATCTACCATAAATCTTTATTAGAACTCATCAGAGCTTCTAGTTTGAGAGAAATGTGATTATGGCACTCTTAAAATGACATTACATCATTGGGGTGATTGGTTTATCATTTGGAGAAGAGACATCAATCATAACTAACATAACCACACAGTAAATGAATTCAACCTTTCTACCGCGGAACAATGACACTGTAATTGCTCAAAATCAGGCTTAAAATGAAATCGGAAAATGCTCTTTCTTCAAATGTGATGTTAACTTAATGGAATATATTATGAAAAATCATGTTTGAGGAAATTCTATATAATTAAAAATATGTGGAAATATATTCCCTTTTTCCTTTCATTGGAACCTGATTTTAGCTACAGAACCACTTTTTGCTGCAGAGATTATGTTGCATTTAATTGAACTATCCTCGCTTATGTTTTGCTGCTTTTTATTTCATACTATGTAATCGTGATGAATATTGTATTATGAAGGACAAGAGGCTTTTGAAATGAGGTGCACCTGCTGATAGCTTTTTAAAAACAGACAATTATTAGGGAGAAAATGAGCTTTTAAAAAGTATATCCTTTTATGCATATATAGATAGCCAGGCAAAGATGATTTCCATAAGAGAGGTCAGTTTGTATCTCAGGGCCATACAGAACGTTTTCTCAGTGATAACACTGAGTGATTTCTTTTCCTTTTTGACATTGTATCAGATTGTAAGTTGTTGATAGGGTATTTTTGTTGGCTTTCTGACTAATCAAGACCTCATTTTGGTGGACACAACAGTTCTGTGTGTTCGGAGTCAAACTTATCCATTTTTCATCAGTCACATCAATTTGTTCAGCTCGCTTAAGATTGATAGTGATTTAAGCTTCAGTAACAGGGAAAATACCACAGAACATTTGAGGGTCCATTTTCATCCCAAATGAGAGCTGTATGGATATGATTTCTTCACCCGAGGGGTGAACACCCGATTGTGCAATACCCTTGTTTTCAGCAGGTACTTATATGAAAACTTGCTAAAGCTCTAGCCAACAGGCAGTCATTCAAAATTCTTGACTCTCACTTAGCTAAGTGAGTGCAAATCCAGTACAAATATGTGTGCTCTTAGGTGTGTGTGTGTCTTGTGGAATGGATTTGGGGTCTAGAGCGATTTGGGGATTCTATCAAGATCTGAATGCTGTTGCCATGAATTTAGATTTGACATAAAGGATCGAAAATAGAGTTTGACACAGAAGATGCAAAGTACAAAGCTGTGTCTCCGTGTTCTGAATTGAATTTGATGAAAGGGGCTGGATTTTCTGTAGGTGTCTTGACACAAAATGACCAGGTGATTGGTTGTGTTACGTTTAGCTGGTTAATTACACAGAATTTTTTAAGTTGGTTTCTTGTCACTGACCTTGTGTTCTGAAGATCTGGTACCAATTTGATCTTTGTCTCTTTCTTATGTGAAATAAAACCTCTTCCAACATATTCAGCCCATACATGACAGTAAAAAAAATTTATTTGGCCTCTTCTTGTTGCTGTTAATACTTAACATTAGTGAAGCCCATCGTTAGGAGAGTCACTGTGCACATTTCCTGCCCAAAGAGCCTCTGTTCTAAAGAGACAAACTGGACATAAACTACACAACTAAAATGTTTTTGACAACATGAAAACATCCTCAAAGCAACAAGAAAACTTCACCTTTATGACTTGACTGTCATTATTTTCTATGATGGTAGTGTATTTTTTAGTGGACAGTACTAAAACCTCAGCACCTCCGGAGCCAAATTGTTCTAACCCTCAATCTATGCCAATCGAGCAGATATCCAGATATGGCTAGTGAGATGCTTTGAAGAGTGGTGTTTTCCTTTCCCTTCAAGCATTTCCTTCCAGGTAGCTGAGCTCTGGCAAGTGGCTCATCCCGTGTTCTGATCTTCTGCCAGAGCGGGTTACCTTCAGAGTTGTTTCCTGTATACAGAAGCATAATTTCAAATCCTATGAAATAACTCATCTGGAAAAAAATCTGGATCCCAGCAGCAGCATAATGGAAGATCCTGCAGATGGAAGAATAAGACAACCTTCCAAATCAGAATAGGGTTGCAGTTTGCTATCAGCATACAAGGCAGAAAATATACATGCAGCCACATGATAATCTAAAAACATTGGCTCACCTCCCCTCTCATAAAAGGTTGAATTTTGGGTTTTTTTTTTAAGTCTAAATAAAGGGTTTAAAACCTTCATTAGTAACATCAAACTATACAGAAGGAATGTAAAAAGGAAGTCTCTGCCAGGACCCTTTCATTTGGTCCTTTGTGGCAAAAGAGATGTCTCAGTTGGAGAGTCTTCATTTGTGCATTAAAGGTGCCCCAAGCCCTTTTTTAAAAAAGCGATGTCTTAGTTAATTATAAACAAAAATAGTACATCAGGACCAGCCAGCTTCAGGTTTCCATGAGTGGCCCAAGAATTCAGTTGCTTACCTAACTTAATGATTACCTTACTTATTCAGCATCAGAAAGCAAGAACTCCATCACTTCCCACCTCTTGGCCAAGATCCAGTGTAGAGAACAACTCCATTCATTTATTCAGCCATCCATGCATTCACTCATTCAACCATCTATTCATTTGTTCATTTTCTTATATCTCCCCCATAATATTTGATAGCTTATAACACTTTTTTTTACTGGAAAACTATAATTAGATGACACAGTAAGGGTGAAGGAAAAATGTATGGGAGATAGGGTGGGAAACATATGTATAGGCTCATATGTAAAGTCACATTCCGTTTTTTAAGATAAGCATAAAACTTGATTCTAAGCTTCCTAGAAACCAAAGAAAAAAGGGAAACACATTTAGGACAAGATGCATAACATCCATGAGATGAAAACAAATCAACTTCTTCAGGGAAATTCTATGAATTCTCATAGGGAGGCCAGAAATAAATTTCCCTTAAAAGAGATAATGTGTGCATCCCAGATGACTAAATTCTCAGTACCATGCCATAATACATTTGCTAAAGAATTTCCTGTCAAAATTTCTTGTAAATGTCCCCCACATAAGCCATAGAAAACACTTGCAGTTAAAAGACAATTCTACAAATGTCCAAACATTGCACAGCCCAGGGATAAAACTTGATCCATAGATAAACCTTAGTTTTACCATGTATATACCTCATTCCCGGAGACAAGAGTCCTTAAATATCATTGCTCATGACTAAATTTTTCTAGGAATTAACTGACTTTGAGGTTGTAGTTAGACCTATAAAAACAGATATTCTATGTTACAAATTTGTCTGCATAGCCACAGATATGTTAGAACTTCTATATTCTGATGAAAATGAAAGCATACCATTCGAGGATGGCCCACCCATCGTCCATGGGGCTGGATTTGGGACAAGCAAAAAGGGGGTACCCAGAATTTTTCTTAAGTTAATGAAACTTCTTCCCCCTTATTATATTTTAGGTTTGGGTGAATTTCTTTTCTCTAACATACTATAAATTGTCTTGCCCTTTTAAGCAGCTATGCTCAGTGTAATTTAATTCAGTTTTGGATTTTCTGAAGAGCTCACAGCAATTACTATGCACATTGATGATTGTCCTGTGCTGATAACACTGACTCCTTTTTTAAAAGTCATTGTACAGTGTGAGGTGCTTTGCCACCTCTCCGCATGTCCTGCATTTTGACTTCATCTTCTGCCCTTTGTAGGCTCTGCTGTCTCCTCTGCTTCACTCCATCATGTGGAGACCTCCACCGCAGGGTTTCTGATCTCAGATTCATAGCAGATGCTCAATATTTATTAAATAAATTAATTAATTGTCTTCAGTACATCCCTTCATTTTATTAATTGACTTATTTTTATCATGTATGATGGAAAAAAACAGATAATTAAAGGGAAGGAGGGCAGATCAGAATGTCTCCACGTGGGGAATATGCTTATTTTATAAAAAATATTCAATAGACCTCTTTTGTGTTCTGTTTTGGACGTTTTTAGGCACTGTAGGCCTTTATAGTTCATATTTAAATGAGACGGTTTTAAAAAACCCTGCTTGGGCACATTGTCGTGGCAGGGCTGCTGCAAAGAACAGGGTGGATACTCTGGGTGGGACTCCTGACCAGAGAGGGTACACCTGTCTGGGAAAGACTTCCTTTCTCACTGTGATCTTAGGGTCTGGAAATCAAGTCCCAACGTCATTCCCTTTATCACATTGAGTTTGTTTCGCGCGTGAGCCACTTGGTTCTGAATTCTTCCCTGGCTCAACCTGGCTGTCTGAGTCAGATGTTCAGAGCTCCCTGTAACCCCTTCCTGGGGCCCAGGCAGTGGTTGGCCCTGGCTGCTTCTCCTCCAGAGGAGTTCCCAGGCCCCTGGGCAGTGTGGCCAAGTCCAGGGTGGTGTCTCGAGGGTGTAGAGGTCACAGAGACAGCCACTGCTCCTGCCCTAAGTGCATAGCCACATGGGGTTCGGCCCTCAGCCTGAGAATTTTTCCTCCCCTCATGTTAGCTGTTAGGCCAAGCACTTCATATACCTTTCTTCATTTACTGTTATGTGACCCCCCCCACCACATCCCAAGGCAGTAAGGTTTGCCATTGTACCCATTTTATTGATGAGACAACTGAGGCACAGAGAAGTGAAGTAACTTGCCCATATCACAAAGCTGGGAAATGAAGAACCTGGATTTCAAATCCACCTTTCCTAACTTCAGAGACTTTTTTCTCATCCCTCTCTTTTTTTTTTTTTTTAATTTTTTTTTTCAACGTTTATTTATTTTTGGGACAGAGAGAGACAGAGCATGAACGGGGGAGGGACAGAGAGAGAGGGAGACACAGAATCGGAAACAGGCTCCAGGCTCCGAGCCATCAGCCCAGAGCCTGACGCGGGGCTCGAACTCACGGACCGCGAGATCGTGACCTGGCTGAAGTCGGACACTTAACCGACTGCGCCACCCAGGCGCCCCTCTCATCCCTCTCTTAAATGTTAAAATATTTGTGTAGCTTAAATAGATATGCACTGCACAGAATGCAGTGAAAACAATATATTAAGGGGGGTGGGCTACAGTTTTTTAAAGTCTGAAAAAATAATGACAGCATCACACAATACTCTTCCACTTCTCTGAGAAGCACACGTATCCCCACACTTTTCCCCTAGACTTCGGTTTAATAAATTTCAGAGGGGGTTAGAAACTGTGACTTTATGGCTCCCTTCAAGTGTTCTTCTGGTCTGATAAGTTTGGGAATCACAGACGTAATGGGGCAGCTCTGAAGTGGAAATTGGAGAACTCGGTTATTCTCTGCTCTGTCCCTGATTCACAGCTTGATCTTTGGCAAATCATTCAGTTACCCTGTGCTACTGCTTCCCTACCTGTCAAGGTTGTCCTTGGGACCAAAAGGTCTCTAACCTTCCATTCTTGCTCTAACATTCTTTTTGTAAGTCCCTTGTGCCCAGCTTGACCAGGCTGTCCCAGTTATAGGGCCCCCATACCCTCCTCCTGGGTAGTCTGGATTTCACTCCATCCTCTAGGCCACTGACCTACAGTCAGCAAAGCAGCTCCTTACCGCTTTCTGGCAGAAGATGAGAAATGTGACCTGGGGGACTGTAACACTTAGCTGAAAATGTTAAAAGCCAACCAGGCAGCAAGTGGAAAAAGCATACTGCCTCCAGCACTGACCTGGGCTCCTAGAGATTCACCCTGGCCTCTGAAACAATGTCTCTTACCCTGAGAATTGGGAAATGATGGTTCTCAAGACTCCTTCCTGATGCTGGTAACTAGCCCAGGAGTACCGCAAACAGAGACCAGACCTTTTATTTTCTGATGTGCCTTCTTGCAACACAGATACACTTTTTGATTGAAGGTCCATCAATTTCCAGCCCAGCTAGGGTTGGAACCGCTTTTCTGTACCATGGTGCAAATGAGCACACAGGCAAGATGGACAGGTAATTCCTTTGGAGATGCGCAGCATAAAAGTGGCATATGGCACAGAACTGCTCCTCCTCAGCAAATAATCTTGCTATTGACAAAATTCCCAAGGTCGATAAGTGTTGTGTACATTCTACCTCTCCATCTCTGTCCCTGTTCCTTGGTACATACACAAAGAGGTCCTAGGCAAGCCCAGAAAATAGTAGCTATATGCCACATCTTAACAGTTTCCTGCCCTAACAGCTTTTATCCAGAACTTCAGCTTCTCCCAAAGTCCCTTAAAAACTGCATTTAATCTTAAGTAGCTTCTTGCATACTTTTCAATAGCCACTTTAAAGTGTGGCCCCATTCCCTTATTAGAGATATCTCAGTTCTCTCTTGAATGAAAAGATGGGTTACATTTACCAATGGGCAGTTTCAATAGAAGTTAGAGTCCTAGCCCCAGGTATATCTCTTGACGTCTCCCAAAATAATACAGAGTAACCATATTCTTAAGAGTGGGACTCTGAGGTCTGTCTTACTTGGATTCACATTATAGCTCAGCCACTTTCTAACACAATAATGTTGAACAACATAATCTAGGTCTCCTTTTTTTTTTAAACCTGTAAAACAGTAGTAAAAGTAATAAAGCTTCTACAGTTGTAATGAATATTAAATGGCATTTTTTTGCATTAAATATTTTGAAAGAATTAGACAGTTGGAGCAGAGGTCAGGTTTGATACTGTTTTTTAGTTTAGCTAACACTTATTGTAGTAATATATATATAACCGGAAATCTTCCATTTATACCATTTTTTAAATATTTATTTTGGGGAGGGCATAAGTGAGGGAGGGACAGATAGAGGGGGACAGAGGATCTGAAGCAGGCTCTGTACTGACAGGCTGACAGCAGTGAGCCCAATGTGGGGCTCAAACTCACAAACTGCAAGATCATGACCTGAGCCAAAGTTGGACGCTCAACCAACTGGCCACTCAGACTCCAGCCCCACCATTTTTACCATTCTTAAGCATACAGTTCTATGGCATTAAATGCATTCACAGTGTGGTAATCACCCCACCACCCATCTCCAAACATCTGAATCTTCCCTAACAGAAACTTTGGACTCATAAAACACTCTCTACTTCCCCTCCCCTCCCCTCCCCACCCCCTGCAACCACCATATTATTTTGTCTCTATAAGTTGGACTACTAGGTACCTCCTAGAAGTGGAATCACACAGTATGTGTCCTTTTGTAACCAGCTTATTTCACTCAGGACAGTGTTTTCAAGATTCATCCATATTGTAGCATGTGTTAGAACTTCCTACATTGTTAAGACTGAACAATATTCTTTTGTATCTCTATGCCACATTTTGTTTATTCATGCATAGGTCAATGGACACTTGGGTTGTTTCCACCTTTTGGTTATTGTGAATAATGCTGCTATGAACATGGGTGTGCAAACATCTGTTCCAGTACCTGCTCTGACTTCTTTTAGGTATATCAGCCAGGAGTGAAATCACTGAAACATACAGTAACTCTGTCTTTAATTTTGTGAGGACTTGCCATACTGTTTTCCATAGTGGCTATACCATTTTACATTTTCTCCAGCAATGCACATGGATTCCAGTTTCTCTCTGTCCTTACTGATGATTATTTTGTTTCCTTTTTTTTTATTATAGTAGCCATTCTAATGAATGTGAGGTGATAGATCATTGTGGGTTTTTTTGCATTTTTCTAATTATTAGTGATCTTGAGCATCTTTTCAGGTACTTATTGGCCATTTGTGTGTTGTCTTTGGAGAAATATGTGCTTCAGTCCTTTGCCTAGCTTTTAATAAGATGTTTGTTGCTGTTGAATTGGAGTTCTTTATGTACTCTAGATATCAGTCACTTATTAGAAGTATGATTTGCAAACATTTTCTCCCATTCTGCAGGTTGCCTTTTCACTCTCTTGAGTCTCCTTGGATAAGCAAAGGTTTTTCATTTAATGTCCACTTTCCCTACTTTTCTCTTTTGTTGCCTGTGCTTTTAGTGTCCTATAACAAACATTTTAAGGGCTTGTTCTATGGCAACCATTTTACTAATGTTTTTTATATGTAAATGATAGCTCATTTAATCCTCACCACTGAGAAAGAGAAAAGTAGCCCTTGGTGCTAGGAACCAGCCTGATGCCAACATCTAGGCAGAGGTGCTGTCTGGAGCTAGCCTGGCATCCCCAGCTGGGTCATGGTGTTCTCTCCCTTAGTAGAAACAATCTTGGAGAACACCAAAACGCAACAAGGCCACTGTGTGGCTAGGATGAAATAAAAATAACACCACTTTATAATATTGCTTAAACACAGACAGAAACAAGGTTGTTATCCCAAACACAAATATTCAAAACATTTCCCTCTCCAGGCTGAAATGAGTGTTCTTTCTTTATCAGTTAAAGCATCAGCCTCTTCTTGTCAACCCTTCCTATAGATACAATACATTTAAATGTCTAATCACAGAATCACCCCCTCTCCGACAGCACCAAATGCAGAGTGAACCTGTTTCCTTGAGCCTTCTCTAAGATCATGTAACACAGCCCCCTACAGTCCCCTTCTACTGAAGCACTCCATGGTTCCCCATTCCTCCTTGCAGTGAGTTAGTAAACTCAACTTTGTTTGACCACAACATGCTTTGTGGTGTTTTGTCTGGAGAAATTGACACCACTACACTGTGTTTTGCTATTATCCCTGTTGTACAGAAGGGAAAACTATGGCACAGATTGGTTAAGTAACTTGCCTAAGGATATTTAGTAATTAAGTAGTACAACAGGAACTTGACCCACAGGAATCAGTCTCTGGAGTGATGTGTATAGATATTAAAGTAAATCTTTTTTAATGTTTGTTTATTTTGAGAGAGAGAGAGAGAGAGAGAGAGAGAGAGAGAAAACAGGGGAGGGGGGAGGGGCAGAGAGAAAGGGAGAGAGAGAATCCCAACCAGGCTCCCAGCTCTCAGTGCAGAACCTGATGTGGGGCTCAAACTCACAAACCGTGAGATCATAACCCGAGCTGAAATCAAGAGTTGAACGCTTAATGGACTAAGCCACCCAGGCACTCCTAAAGTAAATTTTAAAAAGACAACTCCAGAAAAAAAAATAATCAAAAAATTTAAAAATATTCATGATTTACTACATGGTTTAGCTCTGAATAGCATTTACATGGCCATAATAGTGTCAACATTTAATAACAGTCTAAGCATTATCTAAGAAAAATGGGGAGATGGAAAAGATACATCTGTACTGGGAAGGTAGAGCAAAAAGCCAAGATCAGCCTCTCCTATGTAAAAAAAAAAAAAAGGTAAATATAGTTGCCTCTGGGAAGGAAAAAATTGGTGGTGATGGAAAATGATTGCTATTTTTGAACCAAATGTTGTATAACTATTTGATCATTTAAACTGAGTTAATTTTCTAAATTTTGATCAAAAGAAAAGAAGTCAAAAGAAAATACAAAAGATGGGGGCATGCAGAACACTTAATACAATGTCAGAACCTCCAAATGGTAGCTATTTAATATTCTCAGGTGTATTGTCATTCAGCAAATATGTATTGATCAAGGGCTGTGTGTCTGAGACAGTGCTAGGTGTTGAATGGTTAGGCACTGGAGCATTTTTATCATATCTGTAGATTTGACTACACTTGTTTCTGTTGATTAGGGGGCCCCGTGCAGTTGTTAAGACTTTAGCTCTTTATCCCAACCCTGCCCCCAGCCTTACTAAAAATCCCCAGCTTAGGATGGCACAAAACAGAGAGAGTAATGTAACCACTCTGCTTCCTCATTACTAAGCCAGCATCCATCTCAGTACAGGTCCCATCTTGTTCCCAAAGTTTTCCCAACCAACTCTGCCCAACGTGAGCCAGAGTCAGAATTGCCTCACAGTCTTACAGTCTGCCTTATTCAATTTAGCACTTCATTACATTCTGATTTGTAATATTCTCTTGGTATTTCATGCATATAAGTCACTTGTGTCAACATTAAATTGTCACCACTTAAAGACAAGGGTCATTTCTTTGGTCTCTCTATATCATTTAATATTTGGTGCAAGTCGAGATGCATTCAAGGCATTCTCATTGATCCAGTTTTAAAAGGACAATGGTAGACAGGAGCTGTATAGAGGCAGATGCATCTTCAGTGAAGGCCTTCCTACTTGGGCCTGTTGACTGCAGGTCATTGTAATGTTTGTAGATCTAAAATCATCTCTGATTGTGGGTGTGAGCTTGATCACTGTTAGAACAGAAGAGGGTACCATATGGTGTGATGAGAAAAGATGCATGTTTATCTAAAGAAGACTTTTCATTTTTTTTAGTAGCTGCTGCCCTGAGTTGATGGTGCCTTTGAGGTAGTTGCCTCTAATGCTAAGTTTTTGGTGGTATGGCCATAATCTCTAGGTACTAGTCTAGGGAATTCCTGGTTTTGGCAATCTGTATTAGTTTCCTATAGCTACTGTTAGATGGCACCTCAAACTGGGTGGTTTAAAACAATAGAAACTTACTCTCTCACAGTTCTAGAGGACAGAAGTCGAAAATCATGGTGTTGGTTGATACATGCTCCCTCTAAAGGCTCTTGGGGAAAACCCTTCCTTCCCTCTCCTGGCTACCAATAGTTGCCAGCAACACTTGGCATTCCTTGGTTGTAGCAATGTAACTCTAATTTCTGCCTCCATCTTTCCATGGTCATCTTCTTACTGTGTGTATCTCTGGGTCTCCAAATCCCCCTTTTTAAGGATATCAGTGATTGGATTTAGGGCTCACTCTTACTCAGTATAATTAAGATGACTTAATTACATCTGTGAAGATCCTGTTTCCAAATAAGATCACATTCACTGATACCAAGGGTTAGGACTTCAACATATCTTTTCAGGGGCACAATTCAACACACATCAGCATCCAGTTGAATAGGAAGCAAGACAGAGCTGCTAGATGTTGTTTATGGGTATAGAGCTCAAAGCCTCCTATCTTATTTCTGCCACAATGGGAAACCATCATAGTCGTCTTCCCCCCCCCCCCCACCCCTGTGTTCTAGATCCCATCTGATCTCACCTTCTTCCTGTAGTATCCCCTCCCTGGAGGATCTTTGCCAACAGGATTTAAATATGTAGGGAATTATTTCTCTCTGTGAAAAATTTCTAGGAAGTGTTTTCTATCCTCTCTCACTCTATTCTCACTTCCCACCTATTCTGCAACCTATTATTTTTGCTTAGTTATTAACTACTTCTACTACACTCACCAGGCCCTCCTATTTGCTAAATTTAGTAAACATTTCTAATCAGATCTCACAGTTTGTGACTGTTCTTCCTCCTTAACTGCCCTTTCCTTGGGCATCTCTGGTTCTACATACTTCTCTTCCTCTTTCCTTTGTTTCTGACCACTTCTCTCTTCCTATGAATACCTTTTCTGTTTATCCCTTAAATGCCAAAGCATTTGCAAGTTAAAACCCAGGCCCTTTTTCTTTTACTTTTTACACACTCTCCCATGGGGAGATCATTCACATTCAAAATTTAAATTACTGGTTATGACTTTATGGCCCTGCTATCCCTTTTTCCAGGTCAAATCTTTTACCTAACATATCTAACTGCCCTGGATATTTCCGCTAGGATGTCCAATAGACAATTCAAATGTCAATTCCAGTTCTGGAATGAAACTTAACAGATTTAAACCCAAACATGTTCCTCCATCTGATCCTTCTCTGGTCTCCTTTATCTCAGTGCATGCCCCATCATCCAATCATTTGCTCAAGTCAGAAACCTAGAAGGCATCTTTCCCTCAATTCTGCCGAAAATAAATTGCCAAACCCTATCATTTTTGACTCAGATATTTTTCTATCCCTGCTGCTACTCCCGTAGCTCAAATTAATATTATCTTTGGCCCAGGGATATAAATGGTTCTAATTGATCCTTCTTTCTTTTAGTCTGTCTTTCTGTTAATCCAGTTCACAATTCTGTCTGCAGAATCTCTGTAAAATGCATATGTAAACAAGTCTCTCTGCTGCTTGAAACTCTTCTGTGGTATCCCCTTGTTCCCTGGTTATAGTCTATACCTCTAAGCCTATTGTAAAAGGCTCTGTCTCCCTCCCTGCCCCCACCTCTCATCATTCACCCCACTCCATGAATATGCCACAGCTGTGACTTTGAATTTTTGCACATGGTGGTCTTCTCTCCAAGAAACCTTTCTGATCCTCCTAGTCTGGGTTAATCTCCCTTCCCATGTCTCTCTCTTATTGAACTCCTTGTGCTGTTTGACTACATTCAGTTTTAGATTAAAGCTCCTGGAAGACAAGAAGCAAATCTCCCTGTGTTCTGTTTTACTTACTCTTTGTGTTTAGTTAGCACAGGTTCTGGCCCATAGCACACTCTCAGTAAACAACATTGTGAAAGAACAACAAATAGAGAATGAAGTCAAAGGATGGAGGAAAGGTAGGCAGAGGATATTTTCAATTTCTAAAGAATGGTCCAAGAAAGTAGTGGGGATAGACCCTGGCTCCCAAGCTGTTTTCTTCATTCTGTAGTAGAAGAGGTAAAGAACGAAGAAGGCATTTCTGGTTGATGGCATAGTACAGCAAGGTTGGCACAGAAAACCAAAAGTCAGTAAGGAAAGCAAATACAGTTAATACTCAAACTCTAGAATCTGAATAAACTAATAAGGTATGGGAAAACTATTCTGTGTGGCACTTTAGAATTCCAATACCAGCTTTTCTCTGATTCCCCTCAAGCCAATGCCAGCACTCTCTTTTGTCATCTTCTGTCAAATCTTTTGTTTTATGATTTCTGTTGCTTATTGTCCGTATTTCTTGGCTTGTAAATCCAAAGATGAGAGGACACACGCATTCTTGATATTGAAGAATTTGGACAGTTATCACTTAAATTAATGTTTTCTGCTACAGTTGTATTTTAGTGGAAAACAATAATTGTTTCTAAGACAGCATCTTGGAGTTGAACCAGTTCCATCAGTGAACATTCAACCATGGGAAGCTAACAGTAAAGGCAGTGATCTGTCATTCCTGCTCCCCCATCCTGCGCCTTTCCACTCCAAAGGCCGACTTTGCGTCTCCTTGCTTAAACTTTAAAAATAAATAAATAAACTCAGCTAATGGTGTAACATCTTTTTAACACCTCAGCAGAATAGTCCATGCCCCTATGCAGAAAGACCACCAATTTTTCTTTATCACATCTTCCCACCCCTCATCCTCACTTAGGATTTACAAAGATTCATTCATCTAAGTGATGATCTTACAAATTCCTGCTTTTGAATTGTGTTGATGTCCAACTGTGGACTGAGGGGTGGGGACAGGACTCATATTCCTTCCTTCCAGCTCCCCAAATAGTTCTACAATGCATTCAGTGGCATTCACACTTGACTGGAATCGCATTTCATTCTGTTCCATATGACTGGACACTGCGTTTTCTTCCCATCTGTGGTAATGGAGCACTCTTTCCATGTTCCCAAGCTTATTTTCATCTCAATGACCTTTTCCATCTCCTTGGGGCATCTCACCATTACCCACCCACCCCTTCCACTATGCCTGCTTAAGATACTGGTTTACACATTACTCTTTCTGCAGTAACTGCTGTCTTTGATACATTTGTATCAGAGGTTTTGTTGCTGCAATAAGGAGCAGTGGTCTTTACCAGCTTATGACCCCACACCTATTTCTATGTAGGTTCTTCTCATGTTCTTCTCACTCGGGTCAAGCAATTTGCTTTAAAAAAATGCAAAGAGATAGGATGGGACACCACTTATTTAAATATTAGGATGCTAGTATTATGATTTCTTTACCATCTCTTGAAAACTGAAAACTAGTTAGAATTTAAGAGACTGACGATTGGTTGTGAAAATAATTCACAGGGAGGGAAAAAAAGTCATATTACACTGGGCAGACTTGGCCCTTTCTGCCTCTCTTTATTGATCTCAAATTGCTGAAAGGGTTCAGAAGATAAAAAGAATCTGTGAAACAAAAAAGGAAAGTCATGGTAAAAAAGAAAAGGGCCCTGGTAACAGTGGGGGCCAGAGAATCCAATCTGAATCCTAATTTTACTGAGAACTCACCATGTCACCTGTCTTTTTGGACCCTTCATTTTTTCTTCTGTCATGTTAGGATAATTTATTTTTATTGAAGTGTAATTCATATGTAATATCCTATTAGTTTTAGGTGTACATCATAGTGATTTGATATTTTTATACATTACAAAACGATTCCCACGATCTGTGTAGTTACCATCTGTCACCATACGAAGTTATTAAAATGTTAGTGACTGTATTCCCTGTGCTGTACGTTATAGGCCATGACTTATCTTATAACAGGAAGTTTGTATCTCCTAATCCCCTGCATCTATTTTGTTCCTCTCCCCAAAAGTTTGTTTCCTGTATATCCAATTCTGTTTCTGTTTCCTTGTGTTTTTAGATTCCACATATAAGTGAAATCATACAGTATTTGTCTTTCTCTGACTTATTTCACGTGATACTCTCTAGGCCGACCCATATTGTTACAGATGGCATGATTTCCTTTTTTTTATGGCTGAATAATATTTCATTGTCCACATCTTCTTTATCCATTCATTTATCAGTGAACACTTAGGTTGCTTCCACATCTTGGCTGTTGTAAATAATGTTACAATGAACATACGTCTCTTCAAATTGGTGTTTTCATTTTCTTTTGGATAAATACTCAAAAGTGGAGTTGCTGGATTATATGTTAGTTCTGTTTTTAACTTCTTAAGGTACCTCCATACTGTTTTCCACCGTGGCTACACCAATTTACATTTCCACCAATAGTGCATGAGGGTTCCTATTCACATCCTCACCAACACTTGTTATTATCTTTTTCTAATAGCCGTTCTAACAGATGTGAGGTGATATCTCCTTCTGGTTTTGATGTTGAGCATTTTTTCCTGTGCCTGTTGGCCTTTTGTAGGTCTTCTTTGGAAGAAAGATCTATTCAAGTATTCTACTTTTTAATTGGGTTGTTCATTTAGTGTTTTGTTTTGTATTGATATTAAGTCATGTTAAGTTCTTACCAGATGATTTGAAAAATCTTCTTCCACTCAGTAGGTTGCTCTTTCATTTTGTTGTACTTTTTTTTACCATTGTACAAAAGCTTTTTGATTTGATTTAATCTCATTTGTTTATTTTAACTTTTGTTGCTCTTGCCTAAGAAGACTGGTCCAAAAAATATTGCTAAAAGACAAGTCAAAGAGCTTGCTGTCTGTTTTCTTCTAGCAGTTTTATGGTTTTGGGTCTTATATTCAAGTCTTTAATCCATTTTGAATTTTTTTTTATATGTAGTGTAAGAAAGTGGTCCAGTTTCATTTGTATGTGTGCAGCTGTCTAGTTTTCCCAGCACCATTTTTTGAAGATACTGTCTTTTCCCCATTGTATCTTTGTCCCTCCTTTGTCATAGATTAATTGACCATATATGCATGGGTTTATTTCTGGGCTGTCTATTCTGTTCTATTGAGCCACGTGTCTGGTTTTGTGCCAGTAACATACTGTTTTGATTACTGGAGCTTTATAGTATAGTTTGAAATTAAGAAGTGTGATACCTCTAGTTTTGTTCTTTCTCAAGACTGCTTGGGCTATTGAGAGTCTTCTGTGGTTCTATAAATATTTTAGGATTCTTTTTTCTAGTTCTGAGAAAAATGCCATTGGTGCTTTGAGGGGGATTGCATTGAATCTGTACATTGCTTTGGGTTGTGTGGACATTTTAACAATATTCCTCCAGTTCATGAACATGATATACCTTTATAGTATTGGGAGAACTGGGGCCAGATATTTTCTTTCAAATATCACAAGTCTAAGAAAAGAACAAGAACTAATCATAATACATTTACTCCATTTCCAAAGATGTCTTGTGCCGCCCAGTGTGTCAGCTCTCTTTAAAAGCTCAGAAACAATTTTTCCCACCCAAAGATAGGAGACTAAAACTGTTGTCCCTCTGGATTGATGATAATGGTCATATGATGATATTAAATAATAATCATCGCTTATGTCAGTATAACATTTTCTATTTCAAGGAACAAGCTCGTATACATTATTTCAGAGGTAATGGGCAAATGAGCTTACAAAGCTACTTGCACTTGTTTTTGCTGGTATTTTTTTAAGTGTTTTTATTTAGGCGGCCACATTGAAAATCAGGATATCTTATGTGAGTAGTCTTAATTCTTTTTTGAAATAACAACAAATGTAGTACCTCTTCCATTATATCACAGCCACAAATAAATTAAGCCAAGCAGAGGATGTCCCTTTTAGGTGGAGCAGGTATTTTCCATTTACTCTTTTATGTGATTTCCTTGGCCTCTGTAGGTATTTGAACTTGTAGTTTCAGTTATCTAGCTTATTGACTTTGATGGTGGTGATGCGACCTGTCATGTGCAGTATCTATTTAAAACCCACATTACTACTATGTGGTGAGGTACATACAAAGGGTACTAATATCCCTACTTACCAGATAAGACATTTGAGGATCAGAAAACTCCAGTACCTTGTCAGTGGACAGTGTTTCATCTCTGATGGACTCAAACTTCCCGCCACCATGGTTTCCTTCTATTATTTTCCCCCAGGTACTCAATGTGTTATAGGGCTTTGTCTATCTTTTCACATATATTAAGTCATAGTTTGTTTTCTCATTTTGTGTTACATGAAGACATGCATATATGTGTTTCAAACCACTGATTTGTTTTAACACACTGAACTAATAAACTTCTTCCACCCTAGACTTATACTACTCTCCAAATATGCTCTTACTTTTGTAATTGATTTCCCTTGGTTTCCCCTAAGCTACCAGTAGCTTTCTCACCCGCATTCAGTTTCTTCTATCTAACCTCTATTCTCAGTGATGAGTTTAATGTATTTACCAAGTAAGATCATAACTCCTAACGGACAAATTCTTTGTTTCCTTTGCACAGTTACTCTGACTTTCTATACTTCTCTAGGTGGACTTAACAAGTACATAGGAAGAAAAGCTTACATGGGTCATGGAAAGGTTAGGTGAATTTGGGGAGCCTGGACCAAATATCTTTATAACATAGCTGAGTTTTATGCTGGTCTGATAAGGTCACTGCTGAGGAGCTAGAAGGAGAAGAATTCAAAATCAAGTATTTTTGTTGTTGTTGTTGTTGTTATTTCTGATATGGGAGTATGCAGTGTGGAAGATTGCCTCACCTCTGGTTCTGATGTTAGCCATGGACTGTCAGCACATCTTGATTAAATATCCGCAGTATGTCCATTGTGTCACAGGTGCTGGGCATTGCTTGGGTTTAAAGGGCTATCGTCACACCAGAGCCAGCTCCCCTGGCTTCCTTCTGGCAATCTGTCTGACACTGATGAGTTGTGAAACTCTGAGACTCTGCTGGCCCTAACTTGCCCATGTTCTCATAGCAGCATAAGATCAGTTTGAGATTCCTTTTTCAAAATAACCCAGAGGCTTCTATGGTTTGACTTTACTCTAGCCTGCTTTGGAAAAGATTCAGACTTTTACAAAGTGAGACTTCCTGTGCTGAGTAAATTCTATTTATATGTCATTGTATTTTGTTCTAAGATTCCACAAATCCTTTAGTGAAAGGGGCTTGTGATAGAAACAAATAAATATGATATATTCTTGATTATAAATGGCATTGATGGTAAACACACTATAGACTGAATTACAGCATTCCATGGGAGAAAAAAATAAATGCTACTTTAAAAGTGAACAATAATTGTAAAGTCCTAATTTCAGGAACATTAAATGTGAAAAACTCTCTTTTCTGAGATGGAGGAAGTAAGGTGCATATATTAATATAAGCTGACTGCAGTTCCTTGTACATGTATAGAAGATATATACCCGTATTCATGCTGAGTTGCATGTTCTGAACAACCTGGATCGAATTAGGTTGATCTAAAAAACACCCCATGTTGCAATGCATCCAGGATTTGCAAGGGTCTCTATGCAGGAGTGACTTTCTTTCCTGAGGTGGAGAACCAGTAGTACAGCAGCACGCCCTGTTGTCAGGGTACTGAACCAAAGCAGAGATCACATGGAAGGAGCTTACATGGCACAGCAGGTGCCATCCAGAATCCATTGTGCAGCTACTTAGGGATGAGGGTGTGTCTCTTTTCAAAACCTATTGTTTCAGAGGGCAAGACCAGAAAAAGACTTCAAAAACTATTTCCTAGGCAGGGAAAAGTGGGAGTCCATGGGCTTATTTTGCCTCCATTACAGTTCTGAAAAACCCTCTCTTATGAGTTCCAAAGTCTATGCCTTATTCCCTTTCCCATTTGGACTATTGTTACCTTGGGCAAGTTCTTTAATTAACTGCTCTGTGTTTTAGTTTCACCATTTATAACACAGGGATAATTATACTTCAAGATAATGTGTGGAAAAAAATAGTCTCTCCTTTGCACAGTGAGAAGCAGGCATGCCAAGTTACCGTTATTGTTTATTAATAGTAATGGCATACTACATGGACAGTAGAATCAGGCACCCTCCCCTAGAGAACTTAGAATCTTTGTCCAGCTTCCCTTATTAAACCTGACATTAACTCGGAGATTCCTCTGGAGGCTATACAGAGGTAGAGCGTCGTCTCTTCACTGGGCTTCTTTTTCCCTTGTTGCCTTTTTACGGTGCATTGGCACCTCCTGTAAACAGTTGGGGTTGGGCTACTCAGAATTCACGGACTATAGAAATCACAAGAGAAATTCAAAATGAGACAATAACTGAGGAGCTGCTCAAGCCAAAGAGTTGGCAGATTCCAAAGAGCTGGCATACCAAACTGTATGGTCATTACATACCTCAAGAGTAGTGTTTATACATACATTTCCATGATCCTACCCATTCCACAATTGCTCATACCAGTTTAAGGTTGAATGATGGATGTGAGAAAAGCAATTTCAGAGAAGTTGAATACACACTTTAACTTCCTACATTGTAGTAGAAAATTCTGCCCATAAAACAACTAGGCACACTGATCAAGACCCCTGCTGTGTCCAATTAGACTTCTTTATAAAGGAACAACCTCTTTAACTTTGTGGGTTTCTGGAGGCTGTTTATCTTTCCTTTTGGCTTATCACAACTCTTAAATTACCTTAGCATATGCTTCGTTGCTACTATTTTTCTTCCTTTCCTTTGCCACAGGAAACAGAAAAAGTTTTTTATAAGAGGCATTTCAAGAAAGTGTTAGAGGGGAAAAGACGTTGGTTAATGAAATAAAGAAGGAAATAATTTCCAAGGGCTTTTAAAACTATGTAGTGGGACAATCATTCAAGTACGGGATCCAACCCCTAAGGAAGATTAGGTCTTAGGGGTGACAGAGGAACTATGTTTGATGTGTCAGCTTTGAATTCTTATTACTCTAGTTTCTGTGCTCTATGCAAGTTCAGGACCCAAAGAATGATGCTTCTCATGCTTTTGAAGATGGTCAAATAACACATTGTACATAGTAAGTAATCAGAGTCTGTGCTGTTTCATTCCACCCAAAGATTTAGCCCCAGTATGCGTATTGACTCTCTGGGAAATATGGCAAGGTAGTTCAATGCAATGAACAATCATTTATACCTCTACCAGGCCTCTTTCACATTGTAAGTATTTTATTAGATGATCAATTCCTTGAGAATGGAAGCTTTGTCTTACTTACCTTTATAGGTTTGCTACCTATTAAGCATAGTGCCTGGCATGTTGGAAGCCAGAGGTGACTCTTGGGAGGGGTGGAGGAAGGGTTGAGGAGATAGGTGAGTGGATGGGGTGGATGGAGAGAAAAAATATGGTTTTCCTGGTGTTTGAAGTTTCTGAGTTTCACCAGTGAAGATCAAAAATATAGGGCAAGATTCTCATGCCTAAAAATTAGGCCAAAGCAGAATATTTAGTAAAAAGATGTTTTTCACTGCACTTAGAATAAAGCCAGACCATGTGCTTGGGCTAATGTGATGTGATTTGGCCAGCCTAACACTCATAACTTTTTATATTTCTATTCTTTATACTTTCCACTCTGCAACAACACTAGACTTTTTTTTTTTTTTTGCATTCTTCAGAAGCACCAAGTTTTTTCTTTTGACAGCCTTCCTCTTCCTGTTCCATATGCCTAGATCTTTCCCCTTATCTCCCCATGACTGACTTGTTCATTAACTTGGCTCAAATATCGTCTCTTCATACAGGCCTTTCTGATCCAGATTTGTTCTTTCCCCTCTTTCTGTATGCTCAACACCCAAGAGAGCACCTGACATTTAGTATGTATTCAATGTGTTTGTTGGGTGATTGCCAAACAATAATTCATATTTTCTAAACATTCAGAATGTCACTAAAAAATTCTTGAGGTCATTCTTTTTCCAAAATTCCAATAAAAAAGCAAACAATATAAAATGCAAATCCAGGGTGGAAATGTTCTGTTTGTTTTGTCCTCCTAAATAACCAGAAACTAAGCTTTTGCCTCTTACTCACTGCTACCCACGCACGTACTCTGTACTCTGCGCGCATGCTCCCCTCCCCCAATAAAAAGGAAGGGAGGGAGGGGAGCCTGGGTGGCTCAGTTGGTTAAGCTTCCAACTTCTGCTCAGATCATGATCTCACTATTTGTGAGTTTGAGCCCCTTGTGACACTCTCTACTGACAGCTCAGAGCCTGGAGCCTGCTTCAGATTCTATGTCTCCCTCTCTCTCTGCCCCTCCCCCACCTCTCTCTCAAAAATAAATAAACATTTTAAAAAAATCTTTTTAAATGGAAGTGAGGGAGGGGAGAGAGAAAGAAAACAAATAGAAAAAGCTTGGAAGAGACTGGATCAAAGTTTTGAAGAAAGTTGTAAGTCTTCTCAGAGTCTTTAATATGCTTAGGTGAACTGAGAATCTCCAAGACATGAACAGATGCCTTACTTCTCAGTTATTTGACCAGGCAGCATTGTTGTTCCTCCTCTTCTTCAATATTTTTGGGATGAATCTTTGATGGCATATGTTTTGGGAAACAATAACTTAGGAACTGACATCTGCTAAACATTTACTGTAGGCATTTTGGTCACTAGCCTTGGGTCCCTTTGCTTTATATTGATGAAGAAAGTAAACCTCACGGAATTTGGCTGACTTGACCAAATCAGTCTAACCATCAAAGCAAGCATAGGACCTAGGATTTGAATGGACCTAAGATTTGAAGTTGATGTTCCCCAAATATTGCTTGTAATTAATTAAAACAGATGTTCTTGCCAGCAAGCACTAGAATCACCTTGACAGCTGGTAAGATACAAATTTCTAGGCCCTATATCAGAAATTTTGATTCAAGAGTTCTGAGGTGGCAGAACTTGAAATTTTGTATTTCTAACCTGTTCTATGGTGGTATCTGATATTGCTGGTCTGGGCAATTTTGAGAACCACTGGCTTAAAAGGTGGCAATCAATGTTTAATGTTTTCTGTAATGTTTTTAGAGGCATAAGGAGCTGAAGTCTCTTTCAGGTAGTTTTTACTGCCTTGAAATGAGATAACTAATTCATTTGGATCCCACAAATATTTATCGAGAATCTACAGTTATAGACACATTATTCAATATACACGGAGTGAGCCATTACTAAGAGCAGGTACATGGCCTCAGAGAGACCGTAACCTAGTTTGTGACAGCACGGGTGGGCAGAGAAGGGCACAACGAGGCCCCTCCAAGCCTGGGCTGGAGCTGGGACTGATGAAACTCTCCCACGGAGCTGGCACCTGCCTGGCATCCTAAATCATGACCGGTAGTCAGCTGGTGCTGGCAGGTGGGTTTTCAGGAAAAGCCACCAGCAAGTGTGAAGGCATAGCAGTATTAACATGGTGCACCTGGGGAGATCTTGAAATGCTGATGCAGAGCCTGCATGCAGGTGTGTCTGAATTCAGGCGAGTAGGGGGAATAACTGGGTATGAGGGTGGAATCTGGTGGGGAAGGGTCTTATCTGCAAACCATGGATTATGAATGGAAGGCAGAAAAGGAAGAAAATTCATGGTGAAGATATGTGGCCCCTGACCAAAATATGTGATATCTACTATTTGTTCATACATGGATTCATTCAGTAAATATTTCTGAACTGGTGCTAGATTATGGGGGCAGTAGAAAGGAGACTTGAACTCTAAATCTGTCCTCTAGGAAGAGAAACATTTACAATCTAAAGTCCAACACTGAGGTGAAAATGTGCCCTTATTGAAAGGCACTTGGATACAGAATGAAAGTTCTGAAGTGGCATGAAGGAAAAGAGCTTGCTCGCTGGGACAATCACTGAAGCTGCGTTTGTGGTGTTTGAGGTCGGAGGGAGTCAGAGCTGGGAGGCAAAGCCAGTCCCCATATCAACCTCTCAGGACCTTTCTGGATACTTTTATAGATGGCTCTCTGATTCACCTCAAAGAGTGTAGGGATAGAAACTGGGAAGTGTAAATTCCAAGGCGTTTAGAGAGAAATTGCTTTTAGAATCATGCCTGCTTTTTCCTCCTTGCTAAACATTCAGAAAATAGCCAGCATGTGCATTTCCCCAGCCTGATTAAAGGGTGGATGTGCAAGCCTCTAAATAATTGCTGCATGAATCTTTATAACCACCCAAAATGAGCTTAACTCGGTTGGTCTCTGATGGCAGAAAGGCTTATAATGTTGGGCTCATCATTCTAGCGTGCTTCAAAGAATGGGAGGCAGAGGCCCTGCTCCATTCTTCCCTCGCTTCCTGATTAATCCACACTTTTAGAATATGACTAAGGACTGACTGATGAGCTGGTTTAGTTTAGCTTTGTAGGATTTTTTCCCCCAATTTAGCAAGCAATGAGGACCTGCGCTATTTCTACTCTTTCATTTGGTTCTTAAGTCTCATTTGTGCCATTAGCTGAACGAGTACAGTCTGTGGTACCTTTTTTTTTTTTCCTCTGCTCAAAATTCAGAGACTCATCCTTCTCTTACAAAGTGCTCACAGTCAAGACAACTCTCATAAACTTTGCTTTTCGGAACAAGAACAATATTAGCTAAAGATCTGGTTGTAATACAGATGCTCAGAAAAGTAGGAAAAAAATCAGGTCTTGAAAAGATTTATAAACTCCATTCCAGATTACATTCATCATCTTTCTTTCTTGCTATAAAGTCTCAAGAATTCGGGTAGGAATGCTATTTACAATGATCTCTGTCAAGAGATGTTGAATACAGATTTATCTGCCCATCAGGTCAGAATTACCTTTAAAACCTAAATGAAATGAAAGAGGAGAAACCACATTCTTCTCAGTAATGGGATATTTCTGCAATTGCCTTGTTGGCATCCATATTCTTTGCCACATTTGTGAGAGCTGCCTAGTCCAAAGGTCCTTATTTTAGGGGAAAGAAAAGAAAAGAAAGAAAGAAAGAAAGGGGGGGTATGGAGGGAAGGAGAGAGGGAGGAAGGAAGGAGGAATAAAGAAAATGATTTATAGGCAGATAGATAGATACAGGTACAATGATAAGTAGAGAAACAGATATACCTAAACTCCTGAGCTTAGGAAATCACTTAGGAATTTGAATTGGAAAAGCACACACAAACAGCCCATGCAATCTGTACCATAGTTTGTTTGTTTGTTTTGCATCTCTTGGGCACCTAGTATCACCCTAAGTATTGTAAGTGAGGTCAGAACATTAACTTAGTCTTTTCACTATGGACAAAGTGATTGCAGAGATCAGGGATTTGTGAACAAAGGATGTGACTGCCTCTCACCTCCTGCTAATCGGGGTCATCTTCTAAGAGCCGTTTGTTACAGCATTGCTTAGGATTCCTTAGTCTACTCAGACCTAATGAAGTGTGACTTTCCTCTTAGTGAATTCACCTTCAGATGCCTCCAGTAGAATAGTTTAGTGTATGATGCTCAAAGTTTGGTACCCACCCCCCAGGCCAACAGTATCAGCAGCGCCTAGGAACTTGCTAGAAATGAAAATTTCAACACCCCCTTCCCCTCCCTCCCCACACCTGCAGAATTAGAAACTTTAGGGGTAGAGCCCAGCAATCTGTGCTTTACCATGCTCTCCAAGTGATCCTAACATCTGCTGAAGTTTGAGAAGCACTGATCTTATAGCTGACTCTTGCTTAGCTCTCTCTTTAAGCTGTAGCTGGCAGCCTGGATTACACATTGGAATCACCTCGGGAGTTTGAAGCAATGTGGATGCCTGGGTACCAACACAGAGATTCTGATATAATAGGACTAGGGGAGGGCCTGGACACCAGGGTGTTTAAAAGCTCCCCAGATGCTCTTGAGGAAGGGTTCACATGGAAGCAAGTGTAAGACAAACTGGGAGCGGGGTTACAGAAATGCAGAGCTTTAGCTGGTTAATGTAAGACATAACTCAGCCTCTCAGCAGTGAGCTTAATGCTGTGTCTCGTTGGAGGCTGGGAGATGCCAGGACCATGACAGGAAAGAAGCCATAGACCCTGCATGTTGTGTGGATGTGGAGGAATAAAAGAGAAGGAAAAATCAAAGGGAGTTCTGAGTTCTTGAGGATGGCTAGGAAAACCATGGGGCCCTTCTTAGGAAAAGAAAGATTGGGTTTCAGGTAGGAAGACCTTTACTGGGAGGCAGGAAACACATCTGACCCCAATCAGTTATGGATTGGTCTGATGATGACGCTCCACAGGCAGCTGAAATTTGGGTCTGGAATTCCAGAAAGAGAGATGGAGAGAAAGGAAGAATGGACGAAAAGATCAAGGAAGGAAAGCAGACTGTGAGAAATGTTAAGAAATACTGGGATGTTGTAGTCACTGAACAGAAATGACATCTGAAGCCGTGGACAGATTGTCATAGCTGAGAGAGTATACCAATAGGAGGCGAGAGGTCTGAGGACACAGCCTCCAACATTTTCAGAAAAATCGTAAATAGAAGAGAAGAGAACAAACAGGGAAAGAGTTAGGAGAAGAATCACAATCACGTTGATGTAACATCATCAAAGCTACAGAAGGAGTAGGTAGGGGGATGGAGTCAGAAAATAGCATCACCAACTGTATCAAATGCTAAAGACTGGCAGGGAGCAGAGCATGAGATATGTCAGGTAAGGAAAAAGCCAGCAAAATCATAACGACAGTAATAATGATGATAACTTGTAGTTACAACCCATTTAACATGAGCCAGGCCCTTAGCCAAGTGCTTTATGTTAACTCAGCAATAGCCCAGGAAGTACTAGGTATCCCCATTTTACAGATGAAGAAATTGAGGCGCAGAGATGCAAGTACCTTGCACAAGATTACACGGAGAAAAAGTGGTGGAGCCTGGATGAGAACTCAGGGCAGTCTGACACTAGACATCTGGCCTTTCTGTGGAAACCAGCACGACCCATTTAGAGAGCAACCCTGCCTGTGAGTGGAAAAACCAGGGGGGGCTGCAGGTCTCTGTCCAGATGGATGAAAATACCTCCTGAGTTGCTCCAGACAGAGTTCTGCACAGAAGACAGGCTCTCCGGATGGAGAAAATGTTGCTGGGCGAGCATGCAAGAGCCCATCAGGACAGAAGGAAAGCAGCACACTAGATTCTGACAAAAAGTTGACATTTGAACAAAGAGAATTAAATAAAAGAGACTATGTTAAATTAATTTGAAAGGTCTTGCTTAAATCCGCTCACACAAAGGCGTTCTCAATTAAGGCTTTTATTCTAGCCTTGGCTCGCCTCCCTGAGTTGAGTTAGCACCGCAGCTCAGAGCTCTTTGCTGGTGATGCCAGAGAAAGTTCATTTCACACCTGAAATGGTTAGACCTCATACCGTTTCTTACAGTGTCTTTCCGTTTGTGCCCTCAACCCACTAAAAAACGAAGGGGGGGGAAAAAGGAATGATATCTTCCTCTGGAAACATCACACGGAGGAAAACCTTTCACTTTGGTGCATTAGGAAAGCCTTAGATGTGAGGGGCCAGAGAGATTTGAAACAGCATTGGCACTGCCCTTGCAATTTAAAAAAAAAAAATCATCAAAGCACTTTACATACATGAAACCACCAACACTTATGTGGGGGAGGAATTATTATCTGTGTATCGTGAAGGTGGAAATTGTGGTCCTAAGAGGTTAAACGATATTCCCAGCAGGCAAGAAAAAAACTTTCCCAGGCCTGCATGAGAAGTTCTATATTTGTATTTGTTTTCTAATTAGGGCTCCTCTGATGATCCAAAGTAAAATTTGGGAATTAGGGTAATGATTTATAAACGCAAGTTTTTTCAATATCATTTCCCATGTTTGGAAGGGAAATTTGGCTGTGAGGAATAATTGCAAATGAGCTAGATCGAGGAGGCTGACACAGATTAGTTTCTGAAGTGAGTGGATTGGAGGCTTGGCCCTGTTTTCAGACTTAATTTTCTTGTTAATCATGGGGTTGGTTAATAAGTACCTGGTTATGACTGTGGTGGAAAGAGAATGTCTGAAATAGGTCATGCCTTCAGTCAGCCTGGAGTATCCCATCTTGATGGAATGCTCAGGAAGCACAAAGGCTGGAGAGGTGGGCAGGGCAGGTGGATGGTAATCCATGGCACCATGGCCAGTGTTGACTTTGCCAGGGAGGGGGAGGATTCGGTGATAGCCCAGGGGGCTTTTCTGTTGGAGACGGGCAGTTCAGGACACATGGGGAGCCCCCAGGGGGACAGGAGAGTAAAAACAGCCTGGACGTGTCTTTTTTGAAGTGGATGTGCCTTTTAATTACTTAAACCTTTTTTTTTTTATTAATGACATGAATTAACTATGCTTTTTTTTTCTGTATTCTATGAACATAGAACAATTGGAATATACAGACAAGATTTAGGAAGACAGTTAAAACTGTCCAAAATGACACACCCAGAGATACTAGTAACCTTTGGATATATATTAACTATGCTCTTTTTTTCTATATTCTATGAACATAGAACAATTGGAATTTACAGACAAGATTTAGGAAGACAGTTAAAACTGTCCAAAATGACACGCCTAGAGATACTAGTAACCTTTGGATATATAGCTTCCCTCCCTGTCCCTCTCTCTCTCTCTCAATATGCCTAAAAAATAGTAAAATAGAAGATCCGTAAGAGCAGAAACTTTATGTTAATTGTTTACCACAAATTGCTTGAACCTAGAACTGTTCCTGAGTACAGAGCAGATGCTTAATAAATATCTTTTGATGTAAGGACAGAAAGAAAAATGCATCATATTTATTATACATAATTATATATTACATGCATAATTATATGTAACTTCATAGTCATACAGTTTTTCAAATCCCGACATGAGATACTCCTCTACACATACCCTCTTTCATATGGCAATATACTGCAGCATGAACCAGCACACAGGAACACTGTAGTTTAGCTTTGGGGCTCTGGGGTCACCTGATTTGAGTTGGAATCTACATTTCAATGCTGATGAATGGGATGACTTAAGTAGGGTCTTAATTTATTTAGATCTCAGTTTCTTAATCTTCAGATAATACCTATCTCATAGCAACCTTATGAGAGAAAATAAATTAGTATATATAATGTGCTTAGCACTATGACTGGCATGTTCAAAATTGCTTGTAAATACTAGTTATTAATATTAACATATGTTATTAAATATTCTCAGCATCATATTAATGTTATTCCATCATGCTGATGTATTATGTCAGGCATTTTTGCTCTTTGCATTTTTTTGTTAAAAAAAACCACTGCAAAGATCATCCTTCTATAAAAATTGCTTTGTACATCTATGATTATTTCCTTTTGATAAAACTATAGTAGGGTAAACATAATAGGCAGTGGATCTTTTATAAGTTTGCATATTGCCAACAAAATGCTGTAGCAGCACAGAAACAGCATATGAGCTGTACCACCAACAGCATATAAGCTGAACCCTTTGCTTTTCACCGTTTACGCAGGTTAATTTTGAAGAACAAATCCCCTTGCATTTCTTCAGGTCACCTTGAATTAGACCAAGGAGTTGCTCTGCCAACAAGCAACAGCTTTTTAGGAGCAGGTTCCGGGTGTTGGTGCATGTGAGGGGGCCGTGGGGTGGGGGTGCATAGGTGTGGACCTTTTGTCCTGAGAAGCTGCATGAGTATCAGAGATGAGCCAGACTGTCCCCTTCAAAAAAAATCTAAGTTCTCAAAGCCAAGTGTAGAAAGTGCTATATTCAAGGTGCGGACCAGGGCTGGAATCTCCAGGATGGAGGGGCGAATCTCTGCTGCTGTGATTGGTGCACTTGGTTGCCTTGTTGTTTTCATTACCTTGCCCTTCTCCAGATATCATATTCAAGGCCATTCCAGCCTCCTTGGCCTCCAGCTTCTGCCTCTGTGACACAGGTAATATAACTCACTTCCTGGGGCTGCCCCAGTATAAGAGGATTAATCCCTCCTATGGAGTTACCTCCTCAAGAGGAAAACTGATAAGATGGTTGTAAAACTCCTCAGAGAAATGGAATGAGTTGTATAAATAAAGTGTTATGGCAGCCGACTCATCGAGAATGAGACCCGATGTCACTTAAATGTTTTGGAGCTCTCTGTATCTTATGAAGGGGAACCTGTTTTCATATTGCAATGCTTCAACTCCGCCTGGAAAGTGATCGTGTGTGACAGTTTGCTTTTGTACTCCCCCGGTTTATATGAAAGGAGCGAGGCACTTAGGTTGGCTGTATTTGTTCCGAACAGGAAAACAAATCTGGCATTTTTACATATTATTCTGTACTCCTGGGAAAAATAGCTTTGGCAGCCTAAGGGAAATGCAGTTCAAACTGTAGCAATTCCCATGAATGTTTTGATGTAAAGTAAATCCACCATTTGACTGGATAGCGTGTTCATTCATCTAATAATCACTGCACACCTACCCCCAGCCAGCACCTTTCTAAGCACTATGGGCCTCATAGTACCTAAGAAGGAGGTAACCCCTGACTTTATGAAGCTGCTATTCTAGAAGGGAATGTAAAATCTTGGAGTAATAAAAATATGATGACCAGTGTGAGTGCTGTGACAAAAATATACCAGATGCTGAGAACACACACACACACACACACACACACACACACACACACACACACACTCTTCTCCTTAGAATAAAGAGGAAGACTTTTGAAGTGGTGACATTAAGCCTAAATCTGGAAAGTAAAATTGAGATCACCATGTAACAATGTTTCAGGGGTGGGGCAGACAGTGGGAAGGCTTTTGTTTTCCTACAAAGAATAACAAAGAGGGGCACCTGGGTGGCTCAGTCCTTTAAGGGTCCAGCTTCGGCCCAGGTCATGATCTCACAGTTCGTGAGTTCAAGCCCCGCATTGGGCTTTCTGCTGTCAGCACAGAGTCCGCTTTGGATTCTCTCTTTCTCCCTCTCTCTCTCTCCTCCTTCCCTGCTCACTCTCTCAAAACTAATTAATTAATTAATTAATTAATTAGAAAAAAAAAAGAATAGCAAAGAACGGGCCGGGAAAGCTCTTGGTCATGTTGACGAACCAGAAGAAATTGTGTGAAGCTTAGACAGAGCCTGAGATAAGAGGGAAAGTAGATGGAAGTCAGACCCACAGCATCTGTATCACCTGGGAGCTGATTAAAAATATAAAATCTGGGCCCCAGCCCAGACCTTCTGAATCAGAATGGGCATTGCACTAGCCTGAGTCCTCAGGTAGTTCATGGACCTGAACGTTAAGGCACTAGTACAGGCAAACAGCATGAGGTTCAGGTTTTGCTTCAATGGCAATGAGAAGTTATTGATAGACTTTAAGCATTGTGTGGCATGCTCTAACTACATCTTTAAAGACCACTCAGACTGATGGGGAAGGATTGGAGAGTAACAAGAATAGAAGCTGGAGGACTAGTTAGGAGGTTGTAGGGACTCATCTGAGAGGTGAATTTAATCAAGACTAGATTACAGAGAAATTCCAAACATTGCCGTGTACCTGCAAAACTATTCTGTACCAAGAGTATGAGCAAACAGAGAAATATATGCCCACTTCTGTTCCCCAGGCAGCAAAGTAGAAAATTTGTTTCCCCTAAATGAGATGCTTTGCCTTCGGACTCCCAGAGAGTCAACACCACCACAGGGTTAGATAAGCCATGAGTGTCCTTCTTTCCAAAGTGTTATCATATAGTTAAGAGTGTGGGCTGTTGAAACATCAGAACTGCATCCTTATCTGCCTTACCAACTCCCTACCTGGGCAACAGTGACCCTGTTACCTGGACCCTCTATGTTCTAGTTTCCTCACTGGTGTAGAAGGAATAACAGTAGCATAATACTTTCTTCAGTAAGATGGTATGTGTATTAATTGAGAAAATGCATTTATGTTACTGAGCAAAGTAATTTAATAAGGGTTCTATAAACACAAGCTATTAATATTAGTAATATTTCACAAACGTGTATTGAGCACCTACCACAGGCTAGAAAGAGTGAGGTGCTAAAGCCTACATGAAAAAAAATGCCCACCACCTCTTGCTCACAGAGATTGCAAGCTCATTGGGAAAACAGTAAGGAAGGTGGTGAAATCCAGCTTTGAAGGCCATTTTTATTTCTTTCTCCCTATTTCCCACTTATAGCTCTGTCACCTACTCTGAAGAGTCAGAACGTAAAAGGAGCCCAATGTAGAAAATTTCTCACCTGTATGTTTCCCCATTCAGAGACAAGTTAACTTCAACTGTAGTTAGAGTGAATTATCATCCCAGTTGGCCAGGGACCAGACTGGTGTTAACTCTGAAAGGGCTGCATCCCAGGAACCCCTCAGCCCCTGGCCAGTTGGGATCATAGGTCTCCCTGACTGCAAGGATGTTGGAAGTCAAGAGAGCTTCTCTCATCTTGATGGCCACAGACTAGATATAAGGCCTTGGGAAACTCTTCAAGCTTCAGTTTCTTTATCTGTAAAGCTGGATATTAATGTCTGGCCTGCATTTCTCAGGACATGGTTGAAGTATGAAATTGCACAGCATTTCATACCACCATGTGAATGGGAATGTGAGTCCCAATGATTTCATGGTCCCAATCTTTTTTATTAGGGAGACCATATATGAAAATATTCTAAGTAAAAGGGAAAAAAATCCCCAAATCCAAACATAACTGTTTCCTGGAAACCTTCGTTGGTTTTCATTCAGTTTTCAGACAGTCAGAAATACCTAGATAGAAACTTCTAGGTAAAAAAAAATCAGCTCCCCACCCTCATTCTTTTGTGGTGGAAAGAGGGAAATTGGTGTTATTTAGGAGGTATTTTGGACATAGCAAGTTACTGCTAATGAGATGAGAGGTTCGACCTGTTGAATGAATAAAAATGAGCCGTCATGAATGATGATTATGAGAAGCTAGATTCACACCAGCTCGTGGCGGTGGCATGCTGTCAATAGCTGGGCCAAGGCTGGGATTTTTTTTTTCAATGAGAGCATCTGGCTTAAAAATTCCACCAGAGGGGGGTGGGGGTGACGCAAGGAAAGTCAAGCAATCCCTAGGAGACCTTTTTAAATTTAGCAAGCAAGGCGCTAATATAAGAATATACCAGTGTGTGGATGAGAAAATGAAGGAGTCTCTACAAATAGGAGAATTCGGGATATCTGTGTTTGAGAAATTCTTTTGGACAAAAGCGGAGAAAATGACATTATCTGTAATTAGAAATAATAATGTGTAATTGGTTCATTTGCCATATTTCTACAGTTCTGATTTAGTTGAACAATGTGATCATTATGCCACCAGTTTTCAATAGAGGTGTCACAATGAAAAATAATTGCAATATTCCACAATATTAACTGCACCCTAATTGCAAAAGTTTTGAAATATAATTACCATGAAAGCTAATGCGACAGGGAACATTAAGCATAATTAGTGTTTTTTAAAAAAAGGAAAAACTGTTAGAAGCTTGTTATTGTCTAGTAAGGTAGCTTCAAATTAGCTGGCTGTAGAGCACTTTCATCTTGCTTTTCTATAATTTTCATTATTAGCACAGACTGTAATAAATTTATTTGACATAGCTCACACCTGCCAACCCTGCAGGAGATAACTTATAATGTGCGCCAGCCCCAAGATTTCCCACTGAACCTGTCAGTGCTTCCTACAAGGAGGCAGCCAGGAGTGAGGTTATTTAAAAAAAATAAAATAAAAACCCTCAATTGCACATTACACAGTTCAGATTTAACACTTAAGCTGTGTTTTAAGTAATTTCACTAGAAAGCCAATGCTCTAGGAATGCAATTAAGAGCCTCTTGTGGGTGGTGCTAAACAATCAAATCAGTGAACATTTCAAAGAGCTCCTAAGGCGCAGGCCTGCTCTCCAGTGGCTAGCAAACTCTGCTGGGGAGCGGACAATTAGCCTGTGCACCTGTTTGCCCGAGTACAACCCCTGATTTTCTGAGAAAGGCACCACTATCCACCAACTCGGAACTCAGTGGCCACGATCAAACCCCTCAATTTCTCCTTTGACAAAACTACTCAAGGACAGCATTCCCAAGCAATCATCTGCACCTCCTACCCACTCTGGCCTCAGTGTCTGTAATGAGGCTTAAGAGTCAAGATCTTGACTCCACACAGACCATCTGATTCAGCTTAGAAGCATGCTCAACACAGCAGAGTGGATAACTCCAGGGGGGAGCCGTTCACATTGTTCTGTATGTAAAGTTGTGCATTCGAGGTGTCCAATGTGAATGATGCCCCATGTTACTTCTGATTTCTCTTTTTAGGCTCTCTGCTGACTGGCTATATTACATTCTCTTGATTAAGAGAGAGAGAAGAGAAAACTAGGAAAAGGAGAGGGGAGAGATTGGGAGTAGGTATTTTTGAGAACTGCCATAGAGTCTCATTAAATAGACCCTCTATGCTAGATGTACACCAGATGACATTTCAAATGAAGGAAGAATATCAACTTCAGAGAGCATAAATCTGAAATGTTAAACTCCATGTCCTTACATCTCCATTTTTGAACTCACAGACCCTAGTTTGCAAAATCCTGCATCAGAAGCTGAACATTGTCACTTTAGATGTTGTCACTCATGATGCCAACTCGGTAATAAAAAGTGGTATATATAAAAGTAGGCAAAAAATTTTTTTGTCTGGTCAAGATGGTCTTGCAGCCTTTAGTTTAAGTCATCCTGAAAATGAAAATATATGCCTTTGTAAAGTACTATAGCATATTCATAGGCCTAAGAATTCAGGAGGAGGTATTACCCCATCTTCTGTCCTGCTGCCCCACCATGGAGATTAAAGTATCACCAACTTGGTATTGATAGCCACACAACTAATTTTTAAAAATAATGCTACCCTAACTTAATTAAATCTGATAGAGCTGAAGCATTGAAGCTCTTAGGAAAACATGAAGTTCTCTGTTGCATAAAGACACCATGTGTTATAGCAAAACAACCACAAGAGAGCAAATCACTTGTCAATATACCTCAGTTTCCTCATTTGTAAAATGAGGATGTTCAACCTGATGATCTTCTAGGGTCCTTTCTAGAGCTCACATTTTCTGTCTCAAAATTAGTTTTGAGTGGAGCATTTTCTTTGATTGTGTGTGTAATATTTCTGGCCAATTCTTTGTTGTCAGAATCAGCCGGTTCTAGCCTTTCTCTTGTCAGAACCACACATTCCATTAGCAACGGATGAGCCTTAAAGTGTCTTCTGGAGACTATTTGCCAGATGTCAGCAGGCTATAAATCCTTGGAGGAGAAGGTCTGAATCCACACCTCTACCTTCTCTTCCCCTGCCTCCTTCCCTCCCTCCCTCTCCCCAACACAGCCCTTAGCATACAGGTTCTCAACAAATATCCCCTGACGGAAGAGAAAAGAAAGCCCAACCTTGGCAGTTCTCCAGGCAGAGCGTAGTGCTTGCTTGGAGAGAAAGCTACCACGGATCAGAGTTAATCTGTAGGTCTACAAGGCATGGGCATCTTAGGAGCTTCCCTTAGTTCAGCATTTGAGGCCCATAATCTGCTGAATACAGTGCCTTTCAATTTATGGAAAGGGGTCATATATTTTAGTGGTTATGCATGACTTAAATAATGCTTAATGCTTATTATGATTCCTCAGTGTGACATTTCTGCTGAATTTTATATTTTCGTTTTCTTTTCTCTTTTTTCTTAAAGCAAAAATTGAACTAGTTTTATTCTTTTCCAAGGGATAGAGCTTCCTTTTCTAAGGGTAGGAGAGAAACAAACTAGAAACTCACAGCACAATTCTTTAAATCTTGGATGCTACAGAGAAGATTTTTTGTTTTGTTTTGCTTTTTGTTGTTTTTAGTTTTTACTTGATACTATGTCAGAGGTTAAAGTTGGACATTAAACTGGCTAGGGTTAGTGGGCTAAATGTCTGATCATTGTCTTACTTTCAAAATCGTAGCTACAATCACTTTGTCCTGCTGCATAATGTAATCATTGTGTTTAATCTCCCTGCTTATGAGAATGAAGGATTATCAAAAGTATTGTTGCAATGTCACTGTAAAATTACTCTTAAAGAGATCTACTCTGTCAGTTCTCCACTCTTGGCCTTCATTTATAATTGTGTGACCATTCATTCTTACTTGGCAGCGCTCTTTCAGTTAGAAGTTCTCTTTGAGCCTTAAGGAGTAGCCTTCATTTAACAATCAAATCTGTATTTTTAGTCATCAAATCTGTATTTGAGTTTAATTTTTAAGTGAAAAGTACACATAGTTGGGATTTTAATACAAATTAGGCTGTTGTTCTATCACCCAAATGCAGAACTTTGCAGGATTTTATCCTGCAGACTATAAATAGGATTTTGAACCAATAGTTTTATTTGGTAGAAAAAAAAATAAATAACTTCAGGATAGCACTTAAAGCATGGATGGAACAAGAGACTATTATTAGAAGTCAGGTGGTTAGGGAAAGTTAAGCCTTTGGAAGTTCATGCCTGGATTTGCAATTGTGAGTAAGGCTTTTATCCAACACAAACTACATTTGTACACAGTGTTAGACTTTGTGTCAGTACATATATGTATTTTTTAATTTAAGAGCAAACTGGACTCATTATACAATTACTGACCAGTGACTTGACTTCTAGGATAGAAGTTGCATAGGTCTTAATTTTGACTTCTATAAAAACCTGGCCCGTTTGGATGTGTAGCTTAATTATATATCAGCAATACCAGAAAAAAAATGAGTTTTCTCTCCTGATTTTGGCATTACAATTCATTTTGGCAGATACTAAACACATGTGTTATCACTTCTCATTCTTGCACCCAGGGTAGACATCACTAATCGATCACAGCCCCTTTTTCCTACTGGGAGCAGATGCAGCCTGCCAATACTTCTCAACAGTCCTCTAAGCAGCCACTACTAATCAATCAAATTGGCATGCAAGTTGAAATCCATTTGTTTTTCAGGGCAATAATCACGTAAAATGGCAGTCTCACAGATGTGATTCCCTGGGGTAACCAGGATGCCAAAACTTACTATAATTGCCTCTTCAAAATGTGTATTTAATACTTTCTTTTTCTCTGTTATAAATAAAAAGAATAAAGACATGCAAAGTAGGTTCTCTTTGGGAGAAGAACTTCTAACATCCTTGAATTTCTTTATGGATCCAAGATTCAAACTGCTCTTGCACAAAAGGAGCCATCATTGAAACCCACTAACTTATAGTTCAGTTCATATTCATTTTCTCCAAAAAAGGGAAGCACAACCCTATAGTACAATTTTACTATTATTAAGTCACTCTTCTATGGGCACATAGTTCTGAACACTTAGCATCCTTTGTTTTGAATACTGATACTGTATCATGTCCTTCCACAGAATGAAATATTCTGAATCTCGAAAGAGTTATATTTATAGAGGAATAATTTATCCTAAGTTACATTAAAATAAGTAAATCCATGGCAGCACAGTTAAATTCATAAGAGCAAGAACCTATCATTACTCTCAGATTCTCTTTAGATCTCTGCTAAATTGAGGACTATGCAATTTATGAATACATATTTTTTGGTTAAACAAACCCTAGGAAAAAAGCATGTTTATGCATCAAAAACCTGTTATTAAGAGCTCAAAATATAAACTTCTTATTAGAAGATTTGAATTTTTTTTCAACTGCAACAATCTCTAGAATTAAGAATGATTTTATATTTCCTTTTGTGATAAGGGATGATCATATCATGTTTTCCCTGATATAAATATAACTGCCTGTGGTTTTAATTATTACTGTAGAATGGAATCATTGCACAGAAATGACAATTCATGCTGTAGAGTGGGTAGTGAGGTGATAAATCCAAATGAGACCAACAAATATCTGTTAGGCACCTGCTCTGTGTTAGGCACCAACACTACAACTGAGATACCCTCGGTTAATCCTGGAAGCACCAATAGGAGAGCCCATACTGGGGTGCAGGAAGCTGTGGGCGGTCAACCCCCAGCAGTCACTCATGCAATGAATATTTATTGATGTTTTCTTTGTGCCTGACAGTGTCCTTGCCTTCCAGGGGCACTGTTAGACTACAGAAATATGTACAACCAGGAATGGAGACTTACAACCCATGAATGATTCATTTTAAGTTTCTCTTGAATGAAGTTCTTTGAGGGGTCACTAACCATGCCCTCTCTAGTTCATGTTGGATCCCCCAGCAAGTAGCATAGTGCTAGCACATAGTAGGCACTGAGTAAACACATGCTGATGAAATGCATTAGACAAAGTCAGTGGGAAGAGGCAGTGAGTGAGTTAACATTATTTTGCATATTCCTTTCAGAGACATTGAGTTCCCTAAGGTCAGGGCACAAGTCTGCTATCTCTGTGTTCTGAGATCTCAGAACCTCATAGCCATGCAAAAAAATGCTGCAGAATAACTTCAGAGATATCCAAGGAATGGATTAGAGGTAAGTTAGATGTTAATAGAAGAAACAAAGGAAAGGATGGGAGCTTAAGGTAATTTTAGTCCAATGTGGTTTTGAAAATAGAAATCCAAGGTACCTTTTCCTTCTCTCAAGAGCAAGTGGAAAGTCGAAGTGCTTTACTCAGAGTATATGCTCTGATCGTTATTCCTTATGCCAGTCACTGGTATACCTTGGGCAAGGGCAGAGAAAGGAGAAGGCATTCCCAAGTGGAACAGGATTGGCCAAACAGCAAGGGAGGTTCAGGCAAGCATGAAGTGATGGATGACGGGGTATCTCTTAGAAGACCTGGAGGCATTCATTCCTCAGCATCTTGACTCCAGCAAAACTCTGCAGCAACCTCAGTGAGATGGAGTAGTGCAATCATGATGTTGTGAACCACAGGGTCACCCACCCGAGCTACCTGACCAGCTAGCTGGTTGGAGTACTTTAACTCTTCATGCCCCTGCCTCTTTTTCTTACATAGTCCAGAGCCTTGACTATATGACTGAGTGCATCCTGTTTGCATGGGATTTGAGTGTGTTAACTCCATGCCAAAGATCAGTGGGTTTTATAAACTTTGATAAAGTGGTGAAAGCAGTAAGCTTCACATACTATCACCCATGATATTTTAATATCAAGCAGGAAGAATAAGTTTAAGTGATGTTACAAAGCATATTTATTTACACAGATGTTCTTTTTATCCCTCTCTTGGCAGGATATTGGCACCACAGTTGAAATGGGGGAGGGGGGAGCAGCATGTTCCCATTTCTCAATCCCCTTACTGCCAACTTTGAATTGAAACCAATATCAAGATTTTGAATATCTTCAGCATTCATCTATTGCTAGTTTGTGGTGGAGAAATTAAAACAATAGAAAGCTTATAATGAAGTATTTGGCACATTGCAATGTGATTTTTCCCTTCAGTGTAGTCACATGTAGAAAGGAGACAAGAGTTGCATACTCTTCTCCAGCTCAGCCTGGCCATCCCCTCTCCAGGAGGCCCATTCACTCCAGAGACTTGTGATTCTCACAAACTCATCATTTCTGACCATTGCAGTCAAGGCTCCACTGACTATCTGTGTAACTTAGGTCAAGTTTTCTGTTTTTAATATCTTTTGCCTTTGTTTCCTCATCAGTTTGGTGGAAATAAGGGCAGGACCTAATACTAAGATTATAGCATGGAATCATGTAAGTGCTAAGAATGGCACCTGTGTCTGGTGAGAAATCAGTACATGTGAGCAGCTATTGTTATTAGTACTACTCTTGTTACATGTATAAGAAGAGGCCATCCTCTCTGTGCCTTGAACTGAAGAGCCAGGTAGGTGTAAAGGGGGTGAAGTGGGGGCTCAACCAAGATTGAGTTTTCCCTGGGGCACATGGGTGGCTCAGTTGGTTAAGTGTCTGCTTTCAGCTCAGGTCATGATCTCAAGGCTCGTAAGATCGAGCCCTACATCAGGCTCTGAGCTGACAGCATGTCCTGCTTGGGATATATTCATTCTCTCTCTCTCTCTCTCTCTCTCTCTCTCTCTCTCTCTCTCTCTCTCCCTCCCTCCCTCCCTCCCTCCCTCCCCCCCTCCCCCTCTCCCTCTCCCTCTCCCTCTCCATCCCTTCCCTGCTCATGTGTTTTTTCTCTCTCTCTCTCTAAATGAATAAACGTTTTTTAAAAAATATTTTAAAAAGAGATTGAGTTTTCCCATTTGTACTATATTGTACTTGGTCTGGGGCATGCCTGACTCTGAGTTTTCCTTGTGCAGGTGCAGCATCACCCCCTGTTTCAGTTCCCTATGGCTACTGTAAAAAATTACCACATTTTAGTGGCTTAACACAACACAAAATTTATTATCTTGCAATTATGCAAGTAAGAAGTCTGAAATAAGTTGAAGAGGCTAAAGTCAATGTGTCAGTAGGGCTGCATTCCTTCTGAAGACTCTAGGGAAGAATCTGTTCCCTTGTCTCTTCTATCTTGTAGGGGATTCCTTGGCTCATGGCTCCTTCTTCCATCTTCAAAACCAGCAGTGTCAGGCTGAGTCTTTTTCATGCCATGTCTCTGCTTCCTTCTCCCACTTATAAAAACGCTTATGGTTACACTTAGCTCACCCAGATAACCCAGGATAATTTGCCATCTTAAAGACAGCGGATTAGCAACCATAATTCCATCTGCAGCCTTCATTCCCCCTTGCCATCCTTATCACTTTTCTAGGTCTCCCATAAGGAAGTGCCACAAACTAGGTGGGTTATAATAAGAGAAATTCATTGGCTCACAACTCTAAAGCCTAGAAGTCTAAGTACCAAGATGTCAGTAGGACCATGCTCTCTCTGAAACCTGTAGAGGAGACTTCCCCCACCACTCCCTAGCTTCTGGTAGCTTGCTAGCAATCTTCTGCATTCCTGGGCTTTGTAGGAACTCCAAGCTCTGACTTCATGGTCACATAGTGTTCTCTCTGTGTCTCTATATCTTCACAAAGCCTTTTCCCTAAAAGGACATCATTCTTACTGGATCAAGAGCCCACTCTGCTCGAATATGACCTCATCGTAACTAGTTACATCTACAGAGTCTCATCTGAGGTATTAGGGGTTAGAATTTCAACATACTTTTTGTGGGGTGTGGGGAGAGGACACAATTCAACTCATAACACCTTGTAACCTATCATAGTCACAGGTTCTGGGGATGGGGACATGGGCATCTTTAGGGGGCTGTTACTGCACCTACCACCCACCCTTCAGGTCACCCTCATTCCCCGTTTGGCTGCAAAGAAAACAGCATAAAATGATGGCAAAGAGAAGCTTCAGTTTATTCCTGGCCCTGAGGTGCTAACTTCTCAAGGTCCATTAATGCAAGAAGAGGTAGAGCCCAAATTACACATGAAGGACAAGTAGACATAGTGTTGTCAAAGTGATTTCAGTCCACAGCGACAGAGAAGGGAGTTGGAGAGATAGGAGGAAAAGGAAGAAATTAAATCCCTGACAACATATGGTCACATCTCATCCCAACCAAGCTTTCATTTAAGGTGTCTGAATCCGTTCTTGGAAGTGTCTTTTCTCCTCCTGTTGGATGAAGTTTGCTCCATATTGAATTTCTTTTCTCCTCTACACACCCCACCAACTACCAGCTCCCTTCTGCTGGCGTTGGCCTCTCTTACTCCACTGATATTCAAAGCGTGCAGCTAGATCTCCCCTTCCCAGAAAAATCTTTTGTTCCCCTGTATCGATTCACCAATTATACACTAATCCCCACTCTGCAGTCCCTCCCCTTACTACAATAACAACAACGGAAATTAAAAGCATAAACCAAAAGAGCAGCCCTCACAGCATCCCTGAGAGAGGAAAACTTGTGTACTAACAAGAAAGACTATCTGTCTTCTATTTTTTTTCTATAGGAAAACATACTCAGGATTTTATTTTATGAAACTCCAGTATTTCCTTAATTTGGAGGGCATGAATTGTTCTAAAATGGACCTTACTGTTAACTGTGCTTGCTCTGTATGCAAGACATATGGTATATAAGTATGAAATGTGGGTTCAGATTTTGACCGGTATGCTTTTGATTACTTATGCTGCCATTTTATCTGAACTTGGGGAAGTAAGTCTACTTGTAATCTGTAAAATGAGCACAAAAAAAGTAGCTAATTTACAGGTTTGTGATCAGGATTGAAGAAGCTGATAACTTATATTGAACCCGTGCTGTGCGCCAGGTACCCTTGAAGCACTATCTGTGGACTGTCACTTGATGCTGAATGCCACTGAGCAGAGGGTCTGACACATAATCAACAATGAACGGTCGCTATTTGCGTTACCACATACCTTTATCCAATCTGCTACGGGAAGCAAAATGTTCGTACTGTCTTTCCTGTCCAGTCCTGGGACCTGCTCAGAAGCTGTTGAAAGAGCCCCAGTTTCTCTTGGGGTTTGTTTCAGCCTTCATTGTACTACACATTTGTTCAGCGAGTCAGAGCCAAAGGACCTGGTTGGAAAAATTTAAATCAGATCGGTGAGAGTCCGCAATCTTCATCTCCCCCACTGTTCCGCTCCGCACCTTTGCCACCAGGTCAGGGAAATCATCAGTCCCGGGGAGCAACTACAAAGCTGTTTCCAGAGCCAATTTCCTGCTGAACTGTGTGTTACACTCTTAGCAACATTCCAAAAATTATAGTCACTTCAAAGCCGGCTTTGATCTGGACCCCCTCCCTCCCTTCTCCCCCAGCCTTTGCTGGGAAGCACATCTCCAGGAGTAGAGGTTCACCTTGAAAGGTTGAGACGCCAGTGTGCAGAGCTAGGCTCATCCTGAGAGGGAGGGAGGAGCTAGAACAGATTTAAAAAAAAAAAGTAAGACAGAAAAAGAAAGAAAGAAAGAAAAAGAAAAGAGAAAAAGAAAATCCTTGGGAGGCCTTACTTATTCTCAGTGGTCCACTGCCCTTAACGAGGCAGTTCAGTTCCTTCTCAGGGTGAGCAAACCACCTGCCCAGCCTTCTGCCATCCACAGAATAGCAGCATCCGAGGCTGTGATTTCAGCATTATTGTTGTTACTTAAAGAGCTGAGTTGGCTTTCTCACTCAGGGCCTGTGTGCAGAGGTGTGTAGGGAAGGGGTTAGAAGAGGGTAGGAAGGAAAACCTTTTCCTGAAGGGGGATGCTGTGCCAGTGTGTTTCAAACTGCAGAGGGCCCATCTTTGATGCCATCAGGCATCAGAAGCACCTGACAATTCTTTGAAAGGGGGAATTCTCAGAGGAGCTTTGTTTTCCTCCTCCTCCTCCTTTTCCCTCATTCCTAAATTATAACATGGAAACTAAGGTAGAGTAAAAGACTTGCTCACCCAGCCAGTTGCCCGTAGAATCCAGGGTAACTTGCAAATCCCTGTTCTAGCCCAAGAGAACATTCCCTAAGAAGCCAAGTAAAGTCATTTTTAAATAATAGGTAATTTTTAATAATAATGGGTAATAAATAACAGGTAATTTTAAAATAATAGTTGCTAAGTTTAAGGACTTTATTTCCACTTCAGATAAGGGAGTAGGAAGAAGGATGTGTGGGTGCCTGGGTGGCTCAGTGTCAGGTTATCTGACTCTTAGCTTTGGCTCAGGTCATGATCTCAGGGTTGATGAGTTCAAGTCCCGCATTGGGCTCTGCACTGGCAGTACAGAGCCTGCTTGGGATTCGCTCTCTCTTTGCCTCTCTCTCTCTCAAAATGAATAAAACTTTAAAAAAAATATTTCCAATATGTTGAGGAAAGTCTGTATAAGGACACCTTGTGGCAAATTATTTTGTAAAGTGAAGAATTTTTTTGTAACCATACCCATATATTATCACTACTGTGGTTAATGTTGTTATTACTGGCTGGAGAGGACAATGACTGCTCCTGTTCACTGATGTGTGATATTTAGTATAGTACTATAGTACTTAGCACAAAGTTAGTGCTCAAGGAAGCTTAAATAATAATAAAACAACACATAGCCTGCCTTTCAAATCATTGGTTTCTATATGCATTTTTGGCATTGCATTGGGGAGATAAAGAAGGGTTTGTCTATATTCCTTTCTCATTAAAACAGAACAATTAAATTGAGTGAATAAGAACAGTTACCACTGGTCCATAAGATGTGTGTTGAGCAAACACAGAACTTTTCCGGAATGTGGCCAATTCCCAGAATTCCCGGAATGTGGCCCCCCTGCATTGTGCTGACCACTCTTGTAATTAATAACCACGCTGACATTTGAGGCCCATCAGGAATGAGCTGCAGACTAGGGCAGGGGGGTGGGACGCATTGCCACCTGCACACACCCCATAAGCTCCACCTGCTATATTAGCAAGTTTCACTGATTATATTAGATGGAGCACAGCTGAGCCCATGGTTTGATTTTTGTCACCATAACGACAGGACTAGAAATGATACTAGAGTAGTTAGTAGGAATGAATTCTCAGACTTTGACTTATCCAGCACGCCACCAGGAAGGGAGGCAGGAGCCACGTGGCAGTGTTTTGGAAGCTGAGATCTTAACCTTGTGGCTTGACCTCTCTCTTAGTCTTTCTATCAGAGAGACCAGTGAGCATTTGGCCAGAACCTCCCGTTAGGCTCACAATCAAGGCAGGTGTGTGTGTGTGTGTGTGTGTGTGTGTGTGTGTGTGTGTGTGTGTAGCCTGTAGGCACTTAAAAGAAAAAAGAAGCAGGAGAAAGGAAGCCAATATGGGAAGCAAACTTACCACAGGGACAAAATGTTCTTCCGAGCAGCTTGAAATGAGCATAATTTTGGAGAATTTCTGCAATAGCCGGTTAATTCATAATTGGGTTTGCTGAGCAATCAACAATGTGTTGCTTGTATTTTCATATGCCGGGAGCATATGACTCCGCGTGTGCGCGCGTGTGTGTTATAATGTTCCAGTACTTTGATACTTCACTAATGTGCAATCTCTATTTCTTGCTTTTGTCTGGGGGCCTCTCATATTACATTTAGATTGTATCCTTTATCATCCCAAATTGACATTTATGCTTTTACTTCTATTGTTTCCCTAGCTTCTCCCTGGTATGGATCAACAATTTGTTTTAATCTGTGTCACTTCTCTTATCTCCCTTGACACAGAGGAGCAGTCATTTTGCACTGCCATCCGCCTACAGAGGTTGTGTTATCAAGAATGTGGTGGGGTCCCTCACCCTCTCCCCACTATCTAAAGTGCTGGCGAATGTTAATTGCTTTTCCAGTTAGTTTATACGAATGCAGAAACCGCTGAATGCAGCTTGACTGGTTTTGATGAAAGTAATGGAATACTAGTGCCTATGAATAAATAAATCTGATTTACATAGAAGACTATTGTGGTGCTGGATAGGAAACTGCCGAATGCAAGCAAATTATAGTTTAAGGACACATTATTCTATGGCTTTTCTTCTAAGTGAGGGAGAAGAGCTCAGGTTTCCCTGGATTCCCAGAGGGGGAGACGGAGGTGATCTCCTGGCCTCAGAGAAAACCATTTTCAGAGAGCAGCATGGGTCTGAAGCTTCAGGGTTGATACATTTTGTTTGGAAAGAAGCTGCGGTTTCTATGTCTACTTCCTGAAATCCCCTTATAGAAAGTGTAGAGAATGGAAGGTGGGGAAGAATTTATGAGAAGTAAACTAAAAACGTTTGAGTGCTTATCAGAGTGCATTGGTGATAGATCCAGGGAGGGTTCTTGGAGGGAGAAGGGATCACAACCATTTCTATTTCGAGTTTATTTGTGTTTCCTAAATTCCCACAAGATCGTGGTGACTCAAAGTGGAATAAATCAAGACACTGTTTTTGTTTTTTGTTTTTTTTTTTTTCAGACGATTCAAGGCCAATATGAGGTAGCTCTCTCCTGTCTGAGTCTCAGCTGACTGTTGAGTTGTAAAGGTGGAAGTCAGGGGAATGATATCAAGGTCTCTGCATTTCAGAGCCTCCAAGGATTTTTCTGGGATGGGTCCTTCCAACAAGAAATGATCTGGGAGGAGGATCTCAACAATTCAAGTTGACACCAGACTATGCAAGCAAAAATGCTGTGTTTTCCAAGGGACTCTTGGTGACTTCTGATAAATGAGTGAGAAACATTCAGTCACTCAAAAAATACTTGTTATGTGTCATGTACTCTCAGTGTTAGGGGTACAGCAGTGAATGAAGGCAAGCCATAGCCTTGAGGGTATATATATATATCCTCCAACCACGCCCTTGGAAAGGCCTACACTCTAGAAGGTATATAATTGAGGGAGATCTTAAAACTCGAATATAAGGCTTTAATTAGATAAAATTTCCAGAAAAGCAACAGTGGTGGGTTGTTTTGTTTTGGGGTGGGTTTTTTTTGTTTGTTTTTTGTTTTGTTTTGCATTTATTGGCATTCACAACATGACAGCATCTATAAAGACTAAGAAAACATCCTTAAGGAGCCCAACGTGCAAGTTAGGAATTAAATAAAAATCATCAACAATACGAGGGGGAAAAAAAACCTGACTTATTTTGCCCATCCCAGGGTCCTCTGTCTATAAATGTATCTGGAATTAGGTTATTATCCACAACCACCCATGCTTATCTCCCAAGTTCTTCTTAATCATTTCTCAGGTCCTGATGATATATTGATAGGCTAAAGATTAAATATGAAATTACTACAAATCTCAAGCATCCAAAGATTTATGGACCAGGGCTTAGGCCTTGTATCAAATCAACCATCTAGGAAAATATATGATTTCACCATAATATTAAAAATTACTGGCAGCGTCTTCATCTTATCCAATTGGTGTTGTCCTGATGATAAGCCACAGTAAGCAGAGAGAGAAATTGTGTGATAAATTATGGAACAGACATTGAAAAATATATTTATTACATTTGGATGTGCAAGGATTTCACTTGCTGTGTACAAAATAAATAGAACTTGTTTTTTTCATCGCCCATTTCAGTTCTAAGTATTTCAAAGTCTCAAAACACAAGGTAAACTTGAGTTGGTCCCATTCACAGGAGTTAACTGCGTAGATGGGAAAACAAAGGATGTAGTTCCAGTGAAGCTATTTGCTCTAACAGGAAGTGTTTCCTCATCAATGTGAATTATATACATGAAAAAAAAAATCTGGTTACAGTCTGAGTTTTTCTCTCCTCTCTAGAATTGTCTAGAGAATCCAGATCCTTGTTCCCTAAAGTGTGGTCCACAGACCTGCACATTGGCATCCCTGGAGCTTGTGATAAATCCAGCCTCTCAGACCCTACCCCAGACTTCTCAAATTAGATTCTGTATCTTGAGTTAGACAAGATGACCTAGATGATTCATGTGTCTTATGGTTTGACAAGTGCAGGTTGAAAGGGCAATCATGCTATCATAGATGGGAAGCCTAAAAGGAAGAGGAAATCTCTTAATGTATCTCAGAAAATGTGCTAAATGACCATGACACGTGACTGCAATAATAATAACAACAATAACAACAACAAACCCAAAGAGAAAAACAATAAAAAAAACAGTGGTTAACATTCATTGAGCACTTACTATGAGCAAGACATTGTACACAGGCTGTTACATACATGACCCCATAAACTCTTCATGAAGACAACCCGGTGAGAAGAGTAATAGTAGTATCCCTACTTTACAAATGAGGAAGTAAAAGACTGAGGGCATCAAAGAACTTTCTCTGGTCTGAAAGTTTTTATTTTTTATTCTTTTTTAATGTTTGTTTATTTTTGAGAGACAGAGTATGAACAGGGGTGGGGCAGAGAGAGAGGGAGCCACAGAATTCAAAGCAGGCTCCAGGCTCTGAGCTGTTAGCATGGAGCCCAATGCAGGGCTCAAACCCATGAACTGTGAGATCATGACCTGAGCTGAAGTCGGACACTTAACCTACTGAGTCACCCAGGTGCCCCTGAAAGCTTTTGAGCACCAGATTCAGATGTATGCTCAGATGTGTCTGACTTTCTGACCACTTTTCTAAATTCCTGTTAGTCAGAATTGCCAGTGTACAAGGAAAGCCATGGAGGAAAGACTACAATATTGAAAATGAAATAAATCATGAAATGGGAACTGTCTTTATGGTGAAAGAGAAAATTAAGACCAACAAATGATCTTTTAGGTTCTATTAGAATGGTCTGTTTGAGTTCCCTCACTAAAAATGTGTAGTCACCCTCACTTCTTCCCTATCCCTTATGGCCCATAACCAGTTCATCTCCCATTTCTGTTACTCCTCTTCCTTAGTATTCTTTAACTGTTCCCCTGGTTCTTCAAGTCCACTCTGCTGCCCTAGTTCAGACTTCATCATCTGTAGCTGTAAACATTCTCCACACTAGCTCCTGGACTCCAGCCTCTCTCTTTTCCAGCCCATCCACCTAATTGGTGTTAATCACCACTATCTTTGTAAAACCCAATCCAACCGTGCTATTTCCCGGCCTGGATCTGTGCCAGATGCTGAAACAAAAAGGCAAATGACACATGTATTCTGCCCTCAAGGAAGTGACAAGTCTAAGGAAAGCCCTTGCACTCTACTTGGTCTACCTGTCTGATCTCATTTCCCCCTCCTCATGTTTAAACATAACCTCCCAGCCACCTTCAACTTCTCATCCTTCACCCTCTTTGCAGTACCCCAGGGCCCTCTTTTTCCTCAACTATCTGGTGAACTCCAACCCATCCTTCAATAGCCAGTTCAGATGTGAAGTCTCTTGCTTCACCTTACCCAAGCAGAAGCACCTGCTCCCTGCTCCCTTCTTGTAAATCCACTTTTAAATCAGTCAGCATTTTGCTTACTTGTTTACTGCCCCTTCCAGATCAGAATTTGCATTCCTACCATGTTCCTGTAACAAAGAAAGAACAAGGAAATGGTAGAATGGCTCAGCTGGACTTCAGAGCTTGTTACTGGACTTAAGACATTTTAGACGCATTCCACCATCACCACCACCCAGTGCCTGTCCCTTGTACTCTAACCAAAGCTATGTGAGGAGAGTGTGGAATGTTTTCAGGCTTTCATTCACAATGTGAGGACACCACCTGGTCTGTCAGCCACCTCTTTTCCAATAGAAAAGAGGTTTGCATCTGAATAGAAATAGAATTAGTTGATGCGTAAATAATTTAAATTACCTATATAATCTCTGAACCTCTGCCAGTGAGGTAGAAAGGCAGCTTGGGTGGCTTCAAAATAGAATTATGTCCCCATGGTGTACGTTGTCAGTTTCAGTCCACATATGAGTCCTGGTAATGTTTCAGGCTGCAGGTTAGATGACTTCCACAAGCATCAGCTTATTGATTTCTTACAGTAGCCCTATAAAATAAATGTCACAATTTCCATATTACAGATGAGGAAATTGGGACCCTGAATATGTTAAATATTTTGCCCATAAAATTCCCTCCTACAGCTTATAAGTGGGGAAGTTGGGAGTTAACTTTCAGGTGACAAGCCCAGTGTTTCCCACTATGCCATCTGTCTCACCCCTTTCCCTCTCTTTACTGGTCATCATCTTGCTACCAAATCTTCTCAGGATATATCTGTATCTATATAGAGATACAAGGTGTGACCGTAAAGCAGAAAGATGTCAGAATAAAACACACGTGAAAGTCTATCATAATGCTTTACAATAATGCCTATTATGTAATCTTGTCCCTGTGCTTATACGCATGACCAACTGTGTTTGCTAATAGAGTAGCCAAGTGGTGGGTCTCCTTATGTCTGTTTCTTATCATCTAAACACACCCTGCAAAGGAAAGGCTGCTTCATTTTAGCTCAGGGATCTGATTATAACATCTCTCCACATCAAAACTTCAGTAACATATTTGTCTTTATACATATTCTTTACAGCTGAACAGAATCAGGTGTGCAGTTCTTCGTGCTTGGGCTTAGTTAGCTGAACACAGATGACAGGCAAGGTACTCTTGCTGACTCCTGTGTCAGTGTATGGGGACTAGCTCTGATCCATTTCTGTCCATGGGTGCTTGCCAAGAACCATGCAGGCGAGTCAATAGGTTGCCCATTGATGGGCCAAACATTGTTTTTCTCAACAGGAGCGTGCAGAGTAGGCAAAAATGTCCAACTGGCTGGTCTGACCTGTCAGCCAATTTTATCTCTCCTGGAAGTAGCATAAAAATTATAAAATATTTAGAGATCATGACATAGGTTAACGCTTTTCTCAACTCAGGGTGACCAAAGCATGAAGAAAGTATGTATCACAACCTAAAAGGGACTCCACCAGAAGGGATACATCAGAAATACATGGAACTTGTTCCCCAGCACTGTTTATCAAAGTGAAGTTGGAAGACCACGTGCATTAAAAGCACCTGGAGAGCTTGAGCTTGCAAGCCTTGTCTAGGGTTGCCAGCTAGATGCTGAAACTAGAGCTTTGACTGAGATCTGACTACAAGTCTACTCCACACATTAGATTGCAAGATGTGTCTCAGGACCCTCTTTTTACCATGTCTTTGGGTAGAAAAGATTAAAACACTTAGGTGTCATTTCACATCTACCAGAATGGCTAAAATTAAGAACACTGACAGGACCAGTACTGGCAAGAATATAGAGTAGCCCACATACAGTGGTGCTGAGAGTATAAACTGGCACAGTCACTTTGGACAACAGTTTTTTTTAATTTTTTTAAGTGTTTGTTTTTTTTTTGAGAGAAAGAGAGTATGTGAGCCAGGGAAGGGCAGAGAGAGAGGGAGAGAGAGGGTAAGAGAGAATCCCAAGCTCACAGCACGGAGCCCGGTGTAGGGCTCTGTCCCATGAACTGTGAGATCATGACCTATGCCGAAATCAAGAGTCAGCCACTTAACCTACTGAGCCACCCAGGCACCCCAGTTTGCTTTTTCTTATGCAATTAAATATGTACCCAGCAATCCTTCTCCCAAGAACAGAAGAAAATAAAAGTATATGTTCAAGAGTAGATAAGTGCATGAATGTTAATAGCAACTTTGGCTCTCAATAACCACTAACCAGAAACAAACTCAAATGCCCATCCTCAAATGGATGGATAAGCAAACTCTGATATTATCATACAATGGAATATTATTCAGCAATACAAAGAGATGAAACACACAATGTGGATGAATCTCAAAAATGTTCTTAGCAAAAGAAGTCATTTACAAAATAGTATATTTATCATCCTCTTTATAGAATTAATACATGTAAAACTAATTTATGGTGGTAGAAATCATAGCATGGTGTTGAGGCATTGGAGATTAACAGGATAAGGGCACAAGAGAAATGTCTGGGGTGATGGAAAGTCTATATCCTGATAGTTATGTGGGTATATGTATTTATCAAAAATTTTCAAGTTGTATGCTTCAGATTTGTGTGTGTAAATTTCAGTTTTTAAAAAGGGTTGGGGAGAAGTGGGTATGGCTACAGAAGGGCAATATGAGGGATCCTCCTGGTGATGTAAATGTTGTATGTCTTCACTGCATCAATATTGGCATCTTAGTTGTGATATTCTGCTATTGTTTTACAAGATAATCGGGCACCTGGGTGGCCCAGTCCATTGAGTATCCAACGTCAGCTCAGGTCATAGTCTCAGGATTTGTGAGTTCAAGCCCCATATTGGGCTCACTGCTGTCAGTGCAGAGCCTGTTTTGGATCTTCTGTCCCCTTCTCTCTCTGCTCTTCCCCTGCTCACGCTCCTTCTCTCAAAAATAAATAAACATTTAAAAAAGATGGTTATTATCACTGGGGGAAACTGGACAAAGAGTACTTGGAATATCTCTGCATTATTCTTACAATGGAGCATGTATCTACAGTTCTCTCAAATTTAAAAGTTGTAATTAAAAAACAAAACAACAAACATTTGTTATTAACAGCTTGAGATTTGAATTTTCTTGTAAGTAACCCATTGTGTTTGTATATAGTGTGTATGTGTCCACACATGCTATATGGGAAGGAGGAAGGATTTTTAAATTTATTTTTTTCCTTTGATTTCTCCTTTTTTATGTTTTTAGTTTTGTGTGCTCATGATTAAACATCCACCCCTTCAGTGGGGCTGACTTCATCAGTCCAAGGTCAAAAATCTCTCTATCACTCAACACTTCTTCCCAGTGTCTCATGATTGCTGTACAATACAAGGAACCCCTTTCTTGAACATTCCATTATTTCACTAACATTGTGGAGCAAATAGTGCCTGTGAGGCATCTTTGCTGCTGAGTGGGGGGGAGATGTCAGCCACATGTGATTTTGCACATCTCCGGGGTAACGCAGTAGTGCTAATGTAGTCTCCTGGATGCGGGGACACCAACTGGGTTTATGTCACTCCCCTGGGTGCCTTAAGTGCATAAATCAATCCTTATTTTTTTTTTCCAATCCATACAGAGGGCTTCCTCATGTGTGCTGCACATAGAGAGGGAGGGGAAGGATGCCTCCGTGAGCAAATGGTTTGTGTTTGAGGAAAGCAAGTGATGCATGCAATATCAAAATCTAGTTTTGGGGGTGTTTTCTTTAACTCCCCTGGGAGAGCTGCTCTAGCTTGAATGGAACTAAGAATGAAGGGATTCATCAGCTGGAAAGAGGTTGATGTCAGGACAAAAATAGGGTGCCTGCCTTGGCTTGCTGGGAGCTACAGGATGGCATCTATGAGTTTCCATTGCTGGCTTGTCTCCTGGGAGCCTGCCTGTACCACTCTGAAAGGCACCTAGCCTTGTAGATTCTGCCTTAGCCAAATGTCTGCTATAGTAGGGCTGATGTTCTGAATGATAAATGCCAATGATTACAAAGGTATACTTTAGAAAAGCTAACTGACTGCCCTTTTTTTTGGCAGGGGCATCACCAGCATTATCCCATTATGCCCAATGATGTCCACAAAGTGGGCTGGTATGGTTTATTCCATTTCAAAGAAAGGAAAATCAATCACAGCTAAATCTCCTTATCTTCCCTCTCTATCCTTGCTCTTTATCTTCCACCTCCTTCTGTCTCTTCTTCTTTGTGTATTCTTCTCTTTCATCCTCTTCCCTTCTTTCTCTTCCTATGCCTCTTCCTCCTTCTTGGGAGGGGGCATAATAAGAATCTAAAACAAGTATGTATGAAAATGATCTTTGTCTCTTCTCATTTCTTCTATTAGCATTTCTTTACCCTCTCTAAGAACCACCCTCCCCCCAGAATGCCTGTGGTTCCCATCTCATTTTCACTCCTACATCAAAACTTACCAATTCTGTTTTCTAGTCCCTCAGGCCCCTGAGTCTTGATAAGACACTGAGCGATAATTAGATTAATCGGATAACATGAAGCTCTAACATGTCATGAAGGCATTCATTTCCTTAGGCCCATAAAGGATATTCCTAATGTAATGCCAGGCATCATAGTAAAACTGTGGGAGGGAGATTTTTAGGCAGATAGAGCTTTCATGTTCCTGAAATTACATCCAATGTGAAGAGGAGCACGTTTAATTATTCAGTAATAACTGCAGATGGAGTGATGTACCTATATCATCCCAGGGCACATAAGAAACACCCAAGAGTGCATTGGAAAAATTTGTAAAAAAAAAAAAAAAAACAAAAGGCAGGGTAATTCCTAAACTTTTCCATGAGCATGACAAATACCTCCTACAGGATGTTAGAGCTTGCCCATGAAATTGCTCTAGTCTAGAATATTCTGAGTCCATACAGAAGCTTATGAGTTTTCATTATGTCATTCTAGTGGTTAGAAGACATTTTCAGAACACCCTGCACATTCCCCTTTCTTACCACTTACAGGTTCTACTGAAGTTGTCTGTCCCTCCTACTATACTATGAACACCTCAAGGATGGGCACTAAATCTTAGACACCACTGTGTTCCTAGCATTGAGCTCAGGCCCAGGTGCAAAACAGATGCTCAGTAAATGTCTGTGGAACTTATCAAGCATGATTTTTGGCTCCTTTTCAGACGAGACTGCCCACAAAATGGATTCTCAAGTAACTTGGGGTCTGGACCTAAGGGAATGTGAGAGATGTTCTTCAGTGATCTTATGTCAGATCCTTTTGAATCCTTACATGGGAGATTGGGTTCTAATCAAGGTCAGACATGGACCACAAGCAAGAATAGAGACTGACACAATTGGTGGGGGAAGATTTATGAAACTTCCCTTTATGGCTCAGGGCTCTGTTTTCCCATAAGAGAAGATGTTGTCCCTTCAATGGGAGCACCAGTGAGCAGTTCAGCTCCGCCTCTCTGCCTTCTGTCCTCTTCATGCACCAGTTCTCAAGACAACACTGTTATCGCGCCAGAAAATACAGCCCAAAGCATTACAGATGTCTGGTACAAGCGGAACTCATATTAATGGTTATTGCTTAAAGAAGAGGCATGCTCAGATCTCTTTACTGTGCTCTGGGGAAATAGCAGTTTTTATTTTCTTCTACAGAAGACCAAAGACATAAAAAGATCAATTGGGTTTAGCCTATCTCAGATAGGGGAGACTTTTTCAGAGGTAACTTACATGACAGACTTGACGTGACCTGAGACACATCCCCACAAATACAGATATCTTAACAATTAATTTTTGTTAAGGTTTTGATGGATGTCTAGACACAAAATTTTCCATTTGTTGTAGGAACAAATAAGTTTGTGACATTGTAGGATGATTTAATGAGTCAAACAAAAGGATTTTTTTTTTTTTTGTTTTAGTGCCATAGACTCCAGGCTTGTTCCAAAAATCCTCATTTTGATGTCTGTTGACAAATGACTTGTGGTTTAATATGAATTAATTGAATTTTTTTACCTTCTTTTAAAAGTTGCTTAGCCAGTTGCTGACAGTGAGTAGATCATTCCTAAAGCAGAAAAACATTTTATTTGGAAAGAAACATTTTTTTTCAAGATGCCATTAATTGAGCCAAACTGGAAATTCATTAAATGACCTTTTAAATGGCCAGAAAAAGTTGCTGTTTATGCTGTGGTAGAAGATGGCCAGTTTAAAACACTTACAGATATGTTTAACATATTTTATAGCTGTGTAATGTTTACAACTTTATCAATGCCAGCCTTAGCTGGGGGGAATTTCTTTTCCTTTGATTTCTACAAAGCAAAAAATCCCACAGTAGTGCCAGTGTTCTGACCATGCCTTACATGATATTCTCTGGAAATAAGATAACACCTTTTCCTCCTTGAAAAACACTGCCATTTGTTTTTTGTTTGTTTTTTTTTTTTTAATTTTTTTTTCAACGTTTATTTATTTTTGGGACAGAGAGAGACAGAGCATGAACGGGGGAGGGGCAGAGAGAGAGGGAGACACAGAATCAGAAACAGGCTCCAGGCTCTGAGCCATCAGCCCAGAGCCTGACGCGGGGCTCGAACTCACGGACCGCGAGATCGTGACCTGGCTGAAGTCGGACGCTTAACCGACTGCGCCACCCAGGCGCCCCAACACTGCCATTTGTAATCAGCCAAGGTCCCCTGCTAGGGACACTGTCAACAGCCAATAGAAACTTTTAAATTGGTTGCTTTTGATGAAAATGAAAATGTTATCCATGAAACATCTCTAAGAAAATAAATTCAGGCCTGATTCCTTCTATGCAAACAGATATATACAATATCTCCCTAAATCAGCTTTTTCTCATCTGAAATGGAGCTACTGTACTTTCTTATGATGTCAGAGATTGAACTTGGGCAAGGATGTACTTCTGATAATTAAGATCATATCAGGTTTAGAAAGCTTAAATTCCTAAAAGGAGATGAAAGTTTCCTGATGGTGTAGACTCACAATGTTTGTGAATTGATCATAGAACTATAGGGATGAGTTTGAAATTCCTTACTGCAGAATAATACCAGAATAATGCAGATAACACCAGAAAGGAGAGCACCCCATTCCCATAAGCCCATTTAAAAAAAAAAAAAAAATGAAGCATCTCTTGGAACAGGCAGGTGGTGTATCATATGTTCCTGGGGTGGAGAATGAGCTTCTTTCTTTTAAAAGTAATTGATTTTATAGTGAAACGTGTTAAGAGCACTGATTTTCAAAATGATTCCGTTCATGAGTGTCAGGAAATAGTACATACTGCTAATTGCTTCAGAAATAGCTGGATTATTTAACTTTGGTTGTGACTGTGGTTGGAAGAAAGATCTTGCACCTTTATGCTATTTTCCCTATCACAGATTAATAGCTGTTTTAAAACTGTGTCTACTTTTGCTGTTCAGACATGAAATCTGCATCCCCTCACTTTTTGTCTAGGGCATCAGCTACTGTGTTTTTTAGTTCAAACTCTCTGAGTGTTCTAAAGATAGCAGTGTGACATTTCTGTTTCAATGAAGCTCAAATAGAAGGCAAGATATAAAACACCAGAGAAGAAAAAGATATGTTTGCTGATTTTACCATCATCCGTACTGAGCTGCCTAGGTGAACAGTTGTAAGTGGGGAGGCTGATTGCAGGCGGGGAGGGGAAGGGGGGAATGTTAACTTCTGCGAGGTGTAATTTATTGGATGCTTAGCAGCGTACCCCTTGCGGTTATTCCATATTTGAATGTCTCACTTCTGTACAGATTGATTGGGTGTAATATGGAACCTGAGAAAGGAAACTCAATTGTTTCTTTGTTTTATGCTGTTTTCTTTTGTTTTGTTTCAGTTGTTTCCTCAATGAGCAGATGTAAATGTGTCTGATTTAGAAAGAGACTGTTTGCTGAAGGTGACAGCTCAGTGGAGTGAGCTGGAACCATAGCCTGTGATCAAGACTAATCGAACCTACCAATTATACCTGTTTGCTTCATCATGTATTCATTCAAACAAACACAATACAAACACACATAATAAACGTATATGCATATGTGTACAAGACTGAAAAAGACCCTGATGAATTTATAATGTGACTGCTCATATACCTCTTCCTCCAGGAAGTCTTTGCTACCTCTAGGCCAGGGGTCAGCAATTTTTTCTGTAAAGGTCCAGATAGTAAATATTTTAGACTTCACTTTCAGAGCCATATATGGTCTTTATCACATATTTCTCTTTTCTTTTTTCTTTTTTTTTTTTTTTACAACCCTTCAGAAATAGACAAAACAGTCTACTTAGCTCAGGGGCTGAATATGGTCCATGAGCCATGGTTTGTTCAAGTCAAGTATACCTTGTTTCATCCTCCATAGCAGCCTTCACATGGTGTTGAAAAGAACTAAACTCAAAATTCCTGGAGTGGAGGCTCTTATCTTTGCAACCCTGGCCTAACCACTGGCAAGTGTTCATTTTCCAAATATACAGTGATCTCCACCTTCCAGTTTAATATTCCAGCTGGGAAAACAAGATCCTGTGTAGAAACTGGTTAAGTGACAATTCAGAACACTGAAGAGTGTGCTTGACAGGCCCTTGGCAACTCTGGCTTTCTGGAATATAACCCCAAGTTGAGAAATAAGTTTTTAAAAATGCCCTCTTATGTTCTCAAAATAGCTTTATTTTGTTCTGCACTTCATTAGGCCTTCATCTGGAGTCTCGTTTGTTCTTCCTTAACATGTAATCTTTAACAAACTTAACAACTTTCTACAAAATAAGAACTTAAGAGATACACAGAAAATGGAAGGGTGGGTGGGTGTGGTGGTGTAGAGCAGAGCAGTAGGTCCAGAAGATTGATACCCAAGATTGACACCTGACAGCCTGACCTCAAGGAAGGAGACAGAATAAATCACAAGGAGATACAGAATTATATGACTGCATATAGCACAATTATGTTTGCTCTTAATAGGTTTTCAGTCATTAATTAAGTGTTGAATTATGCTCATTATGCTCTCTTTAAAAATGCAGCCAAATAGAGCTTCCAATTTTGGATTATTATATCCATACAACCTGGGTAAAATACAAATATCTACCATTTGGGGCACCTGGGGGCTCAGTTGGTTAAGCATCCGACTCTTGATTTTGACTCGGGTCATGATCTCACAGCCGTGAGATCGGGCCCCAGTTCAGACTCCAAGCTGGGCCTAGAGCTTGCTTAAGATTCATTCTCTCCTTCCGTGTATCTCTGTCTTTGTCTGTCTGTCTGTCTCTCTCTCTTTCTCTTTCTCCCCTTTTCTCTCTGCCTCTCCCCTGCTCATGCACATGCTTGCTTGCTTGCTCTCTCCCTCAAAAAAAAATCTACCATTTTTGGACAGTGAGTTTTGGTTATTTGGGAATTTCACTCATTCGGACCTCCTCATTTAGGAAATGATGTGTGATAAAAGACATATTTGTGACCCAGGACCACCTAGCATGAAGAGCCAGGCCTATGGAATCAGTAGCCTGGGATGATGGTTCTTCCTTTCCAGCTCTGTGACCTGAGGCAAGTCGGTTAAACCTCTCAAATTTCAGTCTCCTGGTCTGTATAATGAGCACCTTCCCTAGAGTCATTATGACAACCAAGTAGGATTATCATACTTAGATAATCTTGCTATTATTGCATGTTAAGTACACAACCATCTTGTCATTATTTTTCTGTGATACAAAAGTAAAGTTCTTAAGCTAGAACGTGGCACAAAGTGAGTGCTCAAAAAAGTTAGCTATTAGTATTATAAATATTATGATCACTCTTGTCTATGGTAAAGTGTTTTCATGAATGTGACACACACATGGTACTACAGGAGACTACGTAGAAGTATACAGTGAAGGCATCCGGGACTTCACCTTAGACAAGGTGCTACCTGATCTATAATTATCCAACCCATTCAAATCAGGCCCACCTGGGACTAATTCCTCCAGAACACATCTTACCCTGGACTTCCTTTGGTTAGGTTGAGAAAGGCTGTTTTCTAGAATAGTAAAATCCACTCACCTATTATTGTGGCAGATCCTACTATAAGCTGTCACATGTTGTGAATCTCCAGCATCCCTTCACATTGTTCTTTTCTTAATGGGAGAAATAGAACATGGGTGTGGAATGGGACAGTTGCATTTCACTTACCTCAGAACACCAGATTCCCTCCCAAGAGAAGGGGAAAGATGCACATGTTCTCTCAAACTGTTTTGGCTTCAAACCACACTTTGTAAGCAAAATGTAACCCAACAGGGAGGCAGACATGCCACATTGGTTGTGACCTTTAAAAGCAAGGACCTGAAAAGGGCTGCTTCCTTCTGGAAAACACGTACTAATGACAAGCCTAGCCACTGATGTAACTCAGAGAAAGGGCTGGTTCGGAGGAAGAAATTGGGACAAGGGAGTTTGGCTGGAGCACTGAGAAGCGTCGAGAGCCTTTGGGTATTAACCAGACTGGCAGAGTGATCCCTGAGAGGAAAGACAAAGATAGCTCCCGCCTTTCTGATTCAGGGCTTGCCTACATCTCTGGCACCTTCCTGCCCTCTTGCAAGGCTGTCCTCATTCAGGTCGCAGTCTGCACCACGAGAGAAGTTCAGCTCCAGCCCATGCCACGGCAGCTTTCCAGGGCCTGGTATTTGTGTCCGTGGCTCCACGGCCAGCTATAGCAACTGAGGAGCTGTAGCTTTCTGCAAGTTCAGCCAGACGGTTTTGCGCAGGTGGCTCTACCTTGAATCGTCCAGGTAGGCAGAATAATGGATTTTTTATTGATTTTCCCTGAGATTGGAAGCAAAGAAAAGGGGTGGGAAGTATCAAAGCAGTAGATAGAATTTTAGCTGGGTACTCATGAGTGTTTGTGGAAAGTGTCTGAACACCTAAGCGGCAAGGACAGAGGAAGGGAAACAGTGTGCCCGGGAAGAGAAAAGGAAATAAGACGTGCAATGCTCTATAAACTGAGAGAGTAACAGGAGCAAAGAAGAGCAGCTGGTGCAACGGGACATCCTGAGTTACTTGTCAGTGCCTACAGTACCCTTGTTAGAATTCTCACTTCTCACACTTTGCCCTCATGCCCTTCCTGGGACCAGACCTCATAAGCCACAGTCCCTGTTGTGAGCCTGAGCAGTGTCATCATCCTGCACTTCCCCCCTCCTTTCTGCTAGTCCCAGCCCCAGTAGTTAGGAACCTCCTGGGCTCTGAAGGACAGGACCGATGTGGGTCACAGGTGCTGGAGCAGCACAGTCCTATGCTAATTACACCACACCTGTTTCCCCAGGTTAGGCTGTTGCTATTGGAAACCTTGATATCCCTTTTCATTTATCTGTTTACCAACCAGCCGTTAGTCCTGCTCCTCCACCCCATCATCCAACAGACCCTGGATCTGGGGCTCAGACCCTGATGCGAGGGGACAAGGACAGTAGGGAATAGCATGTGGGAAAATCACATCTATGTGTGCTACCTAGAGATCATGAGAGAGAGAAGGGTGCATTCCACCTGCAGGGCAAGAGAGTGGCCAGGAAGGCATTTCAGGAGGATGTGAGGTGTAAAAGATGAGATGAGCATTTGCTAGTTGCTGGCGTTTGTAGCACAGGGACCAGAACAAGCCAAGCCATTTTCGATGGCTGCATAGATGGCCAGACCTGTATTCAGTGCTGCTGGCGTCTCCTACATTTCTAAAGGTGCTTTTCCAATAAATCCATGGCAACATGCAGAGCTGTGCCATCACATTAAACGAAACAGGTATGCTTTCTCCATTCCTCCAAGCTTACAGTCTGTATCTTTACTGGACATGTTGCTGAGCTGTGAGTGCCCTGAGGAGGTCTTCCTAAATACCGTTTAAATTTTTTCTCTTCTTTTATTTCATTGGCCTTTTTTGACACCAGAATTGATCCCTTCTCCTGTTGGAACTATCAGAAGACAAACACAAGTTTCTCTTCCCGGGTAGCAATTTCCATTCATGAAAAATTGCCTTGTATGCATTCAGGAAGTATAGCAGGTTGTGAAGCTCTGTAATTTGTTTCCCATCAACTAATAATCTTATTGTGATGAATAATGTAGTGCTGTTAATGTTTCTACAAGGTTACAGATTGTGCTGAGTGTCAGTAGAGAAGCCGACAGTGTTGTGCAGCAAAGCCATTCTTTCTCCTTTTTACACAGTATAGTTTCTTGGAAAGCTTGCAGTAGGAGCACGAGCTTCAGCAAACAGTATTCACATGAATTCAAGTACGAAAACTATTCGTGATACACAGTAGAAGTTTTACACCAATGTTGACTCTGTTCTTGTTTTCTTTTCTTGTTTTTTTTTAATGTTTACTTATTTTTGAGAGAGAGTCAGATGAGAGAGAGAGTCAGAGTGTGAACAGGGGAGGGGCATAGAGAAAGACACAGAATCTGAAGTAGACTCCACCAGGCTCTGAGCTGTTAGCACAGAGCCCAACGTGGAGCTCGAAACCACAAACCACAAGATCGTGACCTGAGCCGAAGTCCGACACTCTACCGACTGAGCCACCCAAGTGCTCCTGTTCTTGTTTTTTCTAGGGTGCTTTTTTTATCTTATCTTTAAGGATGTGACATATATGTTGGAAACAATTTTTGGCATTGATTGGCTCCTTTGTTTTACAGAGAATAGCCTCAGCTTCTCTACCTGGAGTGGCTCATACTCTGCCACAAGTCTGTCCCCTTCAACACCAAATATTCTATCCTGTTCTTTTTTTATTATTTTTTAATGTTTATTTGGGAGAGAGAGAGCACACACAAGTGGGAGAGGGGCAGAGAGAGGGGAACAGAGGATCTGAAGTGGGCTCTGCACTGACCGCAGAGAGCCCGACACGGGCCTGGAACTCGCAAACTGTGAGATCGTGACCTGAGCCAAGTCAGACACTTAACTGCCTGAGCCACGCAGGAACCCTTATGTCCTGTTCTTAACATTCAGCCACATGTTTAGTTTTTGTTGTTTTATTGTATCCTTTTAAAGTAGCACGCAATAAAATTGTCTTTTATGAATTTTATGAATTGTGACACATATAGATTTGTGTAACCCCACCACCACTATCATGATGCAGAGCAGTTCTGTCCCCTCACAAACCTCCCTCATGCTGCCCTTTTGTAGTTACATCCAAATCCTGGCAGTCACCGATCTGTTTTCAGTCACTATAGTTTTGTCTTATTTTTATAAATTTTTTTAATGTTTATTTATTTTTGAGACAGAGACAAAGCATGAGTGGAGGGAGGGGGGGGCAGAGATAGGGAGACACAGAGTCTGAAGCTGGCTGTAGGCTCTGAGCTGTCAGCACAGAGCCCCACGCAAAATCATGACCTGAGCCCAACTCAGACGCTCAACCGACTGAACCACCCAGGCGCCCCCTAGTTTTGTCTTTTTTAAAGTTTATTTATTTTGAGAGAGGGAGGGGAGAGAAAGAGATAAAGAATCTCAAGCAGGCTCCACAATGATAGTGCAGAGCCTGATGTGGGGCTCCAACTCACGAACCTTGAGATTACAACCTGGGCTGAAATCAAGAGTCAGATGCTTAACCGACTGAGCCAGCCAGGCCACCCTGGTTTTGTCTTTTCGAGAATGTCATGTGAATGCAGTTACACAGTATGTAACATTTTGAAACTGACTTCTTCCATTCAGCATGGTACCTTTGAGATGTTTCCAAGCTGTTGCATGTGTCAATAGTTGATCCCTTGTTATTGCTGAGTAGCATTCTGTCATACAGATTACCCCACTTTATTAATTCACTTGTAGAATATCTGGGTTGTTTCTAGGTTTTGGTGATCGTAATAGAACTGCTATAAACTTCCATGTATAGGTTTTGAGATAAAGATACATTTTCATTTCTGTAGGGTGAATACCTAGAATTGAGATGATTAGATCTCGTGGCCAATGTAACAATACAGGAAACTGGCAGACTTTTCCAGAATGTCTGTGTATTTCACATCCCCACTGGCAATGTATGAGAGTTTCTGTCATGGTATTTTGATTAGCTTTTATGTCTGTGAAAAGTATGTTGTAGCATAATACTCTGTTTTATCGTGTGCTGCTTCTGGTTGATTTAATAGGTAATTTATTTATTTATTTATTTGTTTAGTGCCTTAATGAGATAGCCCTTAAATTTTATGTCAGATGGGGCACCTGGCTGGCTCTGTTGTTAAAGCCTGCAACTCTTCATCTTGGGGTTATGAGTTCAAGCCCCATGTTAGGTGTAAATATTGCCTAAAAAGTAAAATCTTAAAAAGAACTTCTGCTAAAATTTGTCAACAAAAAAAGCATGGAGTGTGTTTGCCTACTTTTCTCAATGTTGTTTATGGCTTCTTTGGTTTAGACTACATGTGTTTTAATTAGAAAAATCTATAAATGATGGCTTTTTCTGTTATTCATAGAATGAGGATGAGGATGCTAAGGGTATTTATAGATGTGCTGAAAGATTGGGATGGGACAATTGGAGTAAACTCAAGTGGCGAAACTTCATTAATCCCATCTCTATTTTCACTTCGTGGATCTAGATGTCTCACTCTATTTTTTATGTGCAAAGACTACTCCAAAGTCCATATGGATCCTACTGATGGAACTGAAAATTCACAGCAAGAATTCTGAGTCTTAATCTTACAAGGAAAGCAATACAGCATGTGTATTCCATATGCATAATAGAGGGCTCCAATTCACCATGCTATATTATCTACAATTAAACATAAAAGAGAGTTGATAAATACCACATTCAACTGAAAACACAAATGAATCAAAATGTTATAGTTTCTCTCCACAGGTAATAATTAACATTCTTGTGAATTTCTCTGTATGCCATGAGGCACCCTTTAAACAGTACCCTAGCACAAAATCTTGTATATTGGAAGATGTAGACTTGACCGAAGAGTGAGTTCATCTTGGGAAATAAGACAGGATGTAGGGGACAGGGGGAAGGGGTTCATGTGGAGTCGAATGATATGCATATACGAAGACTTGTCAGAGCAGTATGTCATAATGACCCTTATAAAATTATTGCACATAAGCTGACATGTGAATAAAAACATTCGTGAGAAAGTGAAGTCTTTGGGTAGTTAACAACCAGAAGAAAAATAGAAGAGTTACCGTGGGATCTTTAAGGCTCAACAAAAAGGTCAGAGGCTGGAGATCTGCCACCTGTTTACCTTCCTAGAGGCCAGAGATCTACCATGTCAAAAATCTACCAGACCCAGCATAGATGCTCAATAATGAATTGCCAGGTGAATGAACCCATGAAGATGTGAATGAAGGAATGAACAAGGAAGTAATTGAAAATGCTTTGTCACAAGTGGGCATAGCTCATATGCCACTCTTCTTGTGTCAGAACTTAATTAGAAAACAAAAGGAATCTTGTGGAGAGAACCGTCACTCTTTGGGTTTCTCCCCGAGAATGTGAAAGACTTTACCAAGTGGCTACTTGCATCTAATCTATCTGGACTCCCTACTAAGAAAATCCTTGGAATGAAAACTCTTTCCAATTCTATTCCATGTACAGGTTAGAAAAGTTAATAAAGATCTAATAGGCTAAATATGGCCAAATGGAGTCATTCAGTATATAATGTGCCAGTGTCAGTTCCAATGTTAGTGCCAGAACAGGGCAATCACAAAATATCTTACATAGGTCAGCACACAGGAAGCCTTTGGACTTGATCTGATGCAATCTGAAAGGGCTTCCTGAAGGAGGAAGAACTCCATGTATCCTGCTTTTGACTTGTAAACCCTTTACAGCATACCTTTTGTCCTTGCCACATCCAGTTGGCTTCTCCTACCACCATGCGTATGGATGAATTAGGATTCACCCTGTTCAGGTAAGCCACTGGCCTGTAGCAAAGATCCTTTAATACAATAAATTTGTGATGGAAAGCGAACATTTTCAAGTGGCACGGAGAGCCACAGGAGATCCTGTTAGTTGGAGTTTAGAAGTGAAATGTGTCTATTCCCACTTGGGGTGTGTCAGAGGCCTCTGCCATCATTAGTTCCATGGGGATTTCTGCTTGTAAGGCATTTGTTGTCATGTTTGGATTACTGCAGGAAGAGAAAAAATTGCTACAGTTTGCGTGATATAGAACTGTGTTTTGGCAAGGATGCCTGCAATAATTTTTTTCTTGAACTTTAGTCAAGTTCAAGCATTTGAGATTTGTCTCAGATGACACCATGCAGCAGCCCCTTTGCAAGACCTTCATTTCTGTCGGAATTTGGACTCTCCTTTTGACTCCTTTGCTCTTGCCATACGTATTAATTATTTGATTAATTCAGAAGTTCTTTATTGTGCCTACTAAGTGTTCGAGGTGCCAGGGATCAAGTAGAAAATAAAATAACATTCTTGCTTTCAAGGTACTTAATTTCTAGTGCAGAAAGACAATTACTAGGGGGAAAAATGTGATGATATGTGGTTTAGAGAAACACCATAGAAAAGAGGATAAGACTGCTGAGGTTGCCTGAAAAGGCGTGTCTTAAAGGGGAGATTTGAACTGAGACATTCCAACCTTAAGGGAGTGAGCCACTTTGAGTGAGCCAGTCAGTTATCTGTATCCCCAGGCCAAATATATGACAACTGCAAAGGGCCTGAGGCAGAAGCCTGCCTGGCTCAGTCCCATATCAGAGGCCAGTGAGGATCAGGACCTTTCCTACTTACTTCATTGTTTACTTTGAGAAGTAAGCTTGAAGCTTAAGGGAGGAGACAAACCTCAGCTGGTATTCTGGCCAATCCCTATGCACATCCCACATTTAAAATGTCTCTGTTCTTCCTTTTCCCTCTACCTGAAATGTTGTTCCCCCAGACATTGCGGTGGCTCTCTCCCTATTTCCTTCAGGTCTCTGATCAAATATCATCTTATTGAGAAGCCTTCCCAGACCACACTATTAAAATGTGTTAGAAAGATAAGAAGTGTTAGAAATGGAAATTATTTTCTCCTCCAAATCTGATATTTCACGAGAGAGATTACTCACTCTCTGCATTATGGGATTAAGAATGATCCCATTTGAGATGATAAATACTAAAGAGTTTCTGTAACCCAAGAAGCCCTGAGAAACAAATTGCTAATTCATGACTTAAGCCATCTAAATGTGATGAATAACTCAGGACCTGCATGAGTTGTTCAGTGGTGAATTGCATGATAGAGCAAACTGCATGGGTCATAGATGAGCATGAGCAAAACAAAAACAACAATAACAACAACAAAGAAAATCTTGATTTTATCATGAGCTTTTTCATGGGCAATGGGAGCTGGTGCTAAATAGAAACACCAAGATTCAAGAAAACCTGGGCCTTCCTTATGCTCATTTCCATAGGGAATAAGAGAATTTATACAAGGTAAGCTGATGTAGGGCCCTTCATATTGTCTACCACCAGGTGGTTTTATTTCCAAGTGTTTAAGTTGCAAAAGGTGGAAATCAAGAGCACTGATTATTTTGGTAGTCTGTGAGACCTAGAGTTTCTATAACTCCTAAGAATGAAAAGAGATCCTTAATTCTTAATGGTGCTATTTACCTTAAAAATATCTGGCAACAGGAAGTTTTCCAAGTCATTACAATAATAATCTTTGAATCACAGGGTCTATTTCACTCCTCTCTCCACAGCCTCAAGAAAGAATTAGCCTGTTCAGGGGAAGATAAATAAATCCTGACATTTCTTAAGTACTTCCTATTTGTCATGCATTTTCCAAGCACTTTAACTTAAAATGTTCTTTCTCCTTTAACTTTTGACCAAGTAGGAATGGTATTTGCCCCCTTTTTTGAACAGGGAAACAGAGGCACAGACACATGAAGTGCTTCATAACTCTGATTGTCTAACTCCAGAAGTCCCTCAGGCGAAACTGGAGAGATGAGTATCAAAAAGACTGAGAAAGCCCTGAAAATCACGTTATGAGCCATGGCTAGGAAGAAACCCTTGTTTCCCAGGGTGGGAGGGGGCAGTGGGAGATGGTGATTCCATTGCCTCCTCTTTCCCCACAAAACTAAGATCTGCAGAGCACGCTGGTATCCTACTGGTCCCAGTTTTTTTTCTGAAAGTTGTTTGCATCCTGGGACTCTTGGGTGGGGTGGAGGTGGACTTCCTCATCTTTCTCTGTTCAGCCCTGGGTATTCCTACTAATCATCCATGCTACATGATAGAAAAGGCTGTGAGCACTGTCTCATCCACTTTAATTGGGAAAGCAAAACAATTTTGACTTTGAAAGTAACCACTGAACAGTTGTGAATAAAACCCAGAGGGCAGTCTCTCTGACAGTATCTACACCAGGCAACCCTGGGAGGAGATGTTTCTTTAGGAAGCTCTCAGATATTTTTCTTTAGTAATTCCTTGCTGTGGTGTGTGTGTGTGTTTGTATATTTTGAAGGCAGAAAGAGTATCCTGAAAATCTCTCCAGCAGTATGCCCTATACATCCCATTACATCAGCTGTCACTTGACATGAAACCAGATGCAGTTCAAGGTCTGACATTCAGGTGACTTCTGTTTATATAGTATGGAGAAACTTTAGTTCCCTTGCCCTATAAGGTGTGTACCATGAGAGATTTGGGGAAAAGGTCACCCAGATAGTAAATAATTCTGCTGAGCTTTGTAGTGAAAATGCTCCAAGAACCTTTATCCTGTCCTTGCCATTTAACTAGTGTGCTTCAGTCATTCTTGATATTAATGAATGGTGTAGATCAGAGTTTGTCTCCGTCGTTCTGTTCATCAGACACTCAACCTAAAATCAAAATCATATTTTATCTTTGTTTTGATCTTCTCCCTGTGATCAGGGGAAAACATTGTGACCATCCAAAGGAAAAGAAAATGAAATATACCCCGACAAAAACCTGGTTAAAGAGCTAAAGAATGGCATCGTGATAGAAGAAAATTCCACTTGTGATTTTTATTTTTCAAAAAAAAAAAAATAATAATAGTCTGGGCTGTGAAAAACATATTATCTTTCATGGGTAGGGAAATATCCAAATTTTGCCCAGACTATTTTACAATAAGACCTTGAAAAGCTATGCAATGAGCTGGAATGAGAGGAGTTTAAATTTTTGATGCAATTCTCTGCTTGGGAAAGTGATAATGCAGCTCAAATAACAGAGAGAGTATTTTCTGCTACAGTGCAACAATCAACATAACGTCTGGGCATATTAATAATTTCACTCCTAAACTTCTCGACAGGGAAAGCATGGGTCTTAATAGCATTGTCAAGATCCTTAGGGCAATTGAAAAACCCAAAATCATTACTTTCTACTGATAGGCTTTCCTCTCCCAGAGGATGCCAAAATACCTAGGGTAATGTAGATTTATTGAAATGCTCAGATAGGCACTGCTCAGACATAACTTTGCAATAAAATCTTCTCTTTAGGAGGGTTCCTCTCAAGTATTTCAAGTGGTCTTTTTTTTTTTTTTGTCTTTGTCACTTAGAAAGTAGCTAATAGAGTTGACATTGATCTCAAGTGATACCTTCCAGATGATTGAAGAACACAAAGAATGAGCATAGGGGTATGGTATAATGATGTGGCACCTGCGATTAAAATCCCTTTCTGCCCCATCATATGTGAGAACCTGCCCACGTGGGCAGGATGGTCCTCTACAAATGGTATTAAGGTCATCATTCAAGTACAGCTACTGGTTGGGCACCCAATTCAAGAGTTCCCGGCTTCTTTTTTCCTCCACCCTCCACCCTGAGTCCCGCCTGCACGGGTTTGTGTTTTAGTTCAGCAGGAATGGCTGTCTGCAGTGATTACAGCCATGCCTGAAGCAGTAGAACAAATTCCAGGATCCCCCTCAGACCCTCAAGTATACAATTGGCTCTCAAATGGTCCTATCTAACAATCTCCTTCTGAAAAATATCAACAGCAGTAGGGTCTCAGCCAACAAGCTCCTGTGAACACCAGCTTCAGGTTGCCAGGAAAAGATATTTTTAAGTAGTATGAAGTATGCCCCATCTGAGATCTAACTTTGATTGGTTCCAATGGGCCTCTGCAACAGACAGACATGGTGGTTCTAAAAAAATAGAGGGAATCACCATTTATATGAAGTACTCAGAATAGGCAAACCCATAGAAGCAGAAAGTAGATTGATATTTGCCAGGGGTTGGGGGAACTGGGAAGTGACTGCTAAACACTATGAGGTTTCCTAGTGGGGGGCAATGAAAATGCTCTAAGATCAGACAGTACTGATGGTTGTATATCTCAGTGAATATGGTAAAAGAAAGCACTAAAGTGTACATGTTTTAAAGCTGAATTTCATTATATCTCAGTAAATCTATTATTTAAAATTTATTTATTTTGAGAGAGACAAGAGAGAGTGCAAGTGGAGAGAGAATCTCAAGCAGGCTCCATGCAGAGCCCTATGCAGGGCTCAGACCCACAATACTGTGAGACCGTGACCTGAGCCAAAATCAGGAGTTGAATGCTCAACTGACTGAGGCACCCAGGCACCCCTGTACATCTGTTATTTAAAAGAGAGAATAGGTGATCAGGCAGAAACAGGAAAAAATAAAATAAAACTAAGAACAAAGAGGAACAAAGTCACCTTCTCCCTGGGTCCAGCTGTCTCCTTGTTGAAGGACCTGTGAGGGTAATAAGGATTTGGGCATAAGGGAAGGCCCATCAGATGCTAGCAGCCTAGAAATGTCCAAAGAACAGAGGCAGAAATCTGCTCTGACCCCTCTTTGCTGAGGTTCTGCAAAATAACCCCAGGAGACATGATGTGTTCATTGGTTCATTCATTCATTCCTTCATTCAGCGTTACTCTGCTAGCCACCATAGCCCTGTGCTGAAGGAATTCACAGTCTAGCAGGAAAAACAGGAGAGTCCAAAAATGATATAAAACCATGCATCTAGGGTATGAAAGAGACATGCCCAGTATGCACTCAGGAGGGGCCCAGATGTATTACAGTTAAATACAACATGTAAGGAGAGAAACAGATCTTTTAACGCCCTGCACCTCCATTTCTTTGTCTTTATCATGGAGAACAATATCCACTCTGAAGGTTGTTTTAAGTTTAAATAAGGTGAAATGTACACAGGGCCTATCACACAGCTGGTGCTTATTAAACGGGCGCAATAGTTCTTAGATGACCTACGATGTCCCTCTAAACCCTAATTTTTTATGAATGTAGGTAGAGCTGACAAAACTTTGGTTTCTAAGCCTGCAAAGGATTGCTCTTGGTGACGGCAATTTCCTTGCTTCTGCCATGCAGTGTTGGTGTGTGTGTCGTTGCGAATGCACTCAGAATGCTTTTTCTCTGAGGTCATATATGTAGTGTAAGCAAGAGAACTACAAATCATTCTTTATGAGTGAACACAGCCCTGTCCTTCTCTGGTGCTCCTCTCAGGCATTTAGCCTTTCTATCAAGGACAGTCCCCTGATCCAGGACTGTGCGATCCAGGCCAAGAGGCACTGGTCAAAGCTATAGCTGAGCACCGGGAGATGAGAAAGAGGTTATAACTTGGCTCATTCCTTCATCCTTTCTTCTCTTTCCGCCCCCCCCCCCATTCTGAAATGTGGAGAAGGGGCTGCAGCTTGCTACAGTAGTGACCACATCTGAGAAACACTGCAGATCAGTCACTGCCCTACAAAGCCAGCAATACCATCCAGTGGTCAGTAACAATAAAAGTCTATTCTTGAGAGGACAAATCATTCAGTAGATGCTACAACAGGGAAGGAGCAAGCAAGTTGAATGTCCCGAGTGTCCAATACTTAGACACAAGTAAATCTCTTTCCACCTCTTTCTAAACACAGGACGAGGCTGGATCTGGACTCGCCCAACCCCTCTCCCTTGCCCCCAGGCTGTTGGCAAAGTACCTTCAGTCAGAGCAGGAAGGATGAGCTGGGACATAGTGTGCCCTTGTTTCTGTCTCCAAAAGACTTAATTGCTGCTTATCCCTCATGCCACTGGTTATGGGAGCCAGGATGCACACGGAGGAGGAAGTTTGAGAAAGGCCTTTTGGGAAGGCACAGAAAAGAGATTGCACTGCAGTTTGGCTGTTCTGGCCTATTTCTCCTGATTCAAGCAGCACTGTGAGGTGCAGAGCTTTGAGGTGGGCAATTCCCTCCAATTCCTCATAAGTTTTCATTCTGCCATTTAAGCAAATGTGGAAAGAAGTGAGTTAAACCAGTTTTTCCTCTGTATTTGTCAGGGTGATTTGTATAAACCAGGACAGAGGTCTCTGTTCTCTCCCTGTGTGAGTGCATTTTGGGCCTCCTGATATTTTGCATATGACAGAATGGGGAAGAAACCCTGGGATCCAAAAGCAGCTCTTCCTCTTACTAAGTTACATGACCTTTGGGGCTTTGCTTAACCTCTCTGAGCCTCACTGGCTGGATCTGTAGAATGGGAATGAGAAGAAAACTTACCCCATAAGATCGAGTGGTAACAAATTGAAATAATTTGTATACAGCACTTAGCACAGGACCAGACACACAGGAGAGCTTGACTCCTAGCACCTATTGTTGGTGTTATTTTGCTGTCATTAACATCAATGGTTTGTTTATAGAAATGGAACGCTTCTGAATCCCAAGTTCCATTTCTGGAAGCTCTTAGAGCAATGCTCTAGAGATTGTGCATATTAATGCCTGTGTCACGTCACTTAGTCACAATGCCCTTCTGTAGACAGCATTTGAAGCTGGAAGAGGTCTGAGGTTGGTGATTTTGCCTTTATATATTGATTTAAACATATGTTGATTTAAAAGCGACCACTCAAAAGAGGCAGGAAAGCCAGAGTTCCTCACGAGGTAAAGTTGCTATTGCTATTATTGCTATGATCGGTATTATTAATTATAACACATAATATATACTAATAACATTTGTTAATACTTAATATGTGCCAAGAATCATGGTAGGCTTTTTATAGATGTATTCTCATTTGATGTTCCTAACAACTATATGAGAGAAGTAAAATTACCCATTTTACAGATGAAGAAACAAAGAAACAAATACATAACTTTCCAGTAGTCATACTGCAAGTAAGTGTGGCCAAGCAGGGGTTCAAAGCCAACCACAAAGCTGGTTATCTGCAGCAGACTCCCAGTTCTAACTAGAGGCTGTTACTCTTGAAAATCTTCCCTCTGATTCCCCTCTGCCTCCCATTTGAGGTCAGATCTGTACAGCATGTCCTGGTGCCAATTTTCGCTAACCAGAGAGTCCAAAATCTCTGCCAACACGAGCATCACTTCTAGCATCTTCAAATTGCTCTCAAGATGTAACTTGCCCCAATGACATAGTTCAGTAGGAGGAGGCAGAGAGTTTGTGGTTAATTCATCATCTCAGGGTCCAAGGGGTTGAAGTTTTTAAAGACCAACAGTTGGCATGCCATCTCCAAAAAGAGTGAATTATTGGCAGTTAGGCAGGCCTATACTTACAATTTTTTTGTTCATACATTTTATCATTTTAATCACCAGGAAAAAAAATAGTGTGGACTACAGAGCAAAACAAAGCTATCTTAGTCTATCCCTGCCTGCCTACTCTCCTCTACACCCACCCACCTTGGCAAGGGTAGACCTAGCCTAAATACCTCCCCCATCTGTTTATTTAGGAAGAGTACAACAATAGCCAATTATTAAGAATTTACTTCCTTTGCTCCAAAGAAAATCCTTTATATATTATTGACAATGTGGGTGTTGGTTGTTTCCACACGCTGTTTGAGTTCTGCTAGTCTAGTCAACACAAGAGCTGATACTCCAGGATTTTGCAGGCCCCATGGCTAACCTTGTTAGACCCAACAACAAAGAACTACTTTATTTTTCTTATGACTCCACCGTCAACCAATTGGCATTTAGGAAGGACAGAATATGGGAATGACATCCCTGTAAGGATCAAGATTTCTGGCATCAACAAATCTAAGCATAGGTTTTTCCAGCAAATAAGACCAAACAAGCAAACAGGACAATTGAAGCACTTAGTTTTTAAATACACAGGCAGCAGCCTCTCTCTAAATTCACTTACCCTTGCCAGGAGTCCTACCTGTCCTGCCCTAGCTTTTCACAAAGAACAAATGTGCAATTCCTCCTTCCTAGGACTAAAAGCCACACATTACCTAAAAATAAATTCTAGGTACTCCAGATAAATCAGGTGTACTATAATAGGCAAGCACTGTGATTTTAATGACAGTTGCCTTTTGCCTGCTAATAGCATACTTATTAAGTTGATACTATGTAAGCATTTATGTTACATAGTTATTTGTGGCTCAATTGCATTATTATGTGATTTCCTATTTATGTAATAGAAGAGCCATTAATATGCACATTAATTAAACCCAATAAATGTGTAGAACTCAGAGTGGACGTTTAGGTTCCTTCATCAAGCTGTTAATCATTTCTGTTTCAGCATACATTGAAGACATTAGTTGCCTTGGAGAAGGCCTTTTTCATGTAATTTGGCTTCCTGGGAAGCAGTAAGGCGTGTTGCTGGCCATTGTTCATATTTTTGAAATGGAAAACCGTCACATCCAGCAAGCTCATTGGATGACTAATGAAAACCGGGAAACACAAAAAGTGCTTGAAATGAGTGATTGTAGCAGGGGTGTTGTTATATGAGAGATATGTGACCTACCCAGAATGCTAAGCTACCATGGGTGAGACCTAAATGCCTACCAGTGGCAACATAAATGCTTACACCCGGTCAGATTAAAATAAACTGGGATTGTTAGGGTTAATGGCAAAGCAGAAAACCACCCAAAAGCACTCAGCTATATCCTGTTGTTACCATGAGGGAATAGACTCGGTGTTTTTGTTCTGTTTTTGTTTTCAAGAGAAGTCAGCGATCTGGAACACTATACAAAATCTTGACTCGGAATCTTTGGTCATATCCAGCTTGGGGGCTGCTATACTTGAATCTGGGCTCCTTGAGAGCCACAGTTGTGTCTTATCCATGCTTTTATTCCTGAAAGAAGCAAGCAGTGTTCCATGCACATGGTTGGAGACCTTACCTTAGGTGGCATATGTGGTGGCATATGTGGCACTGTGCATTCCTCCTCCTTTCCATCCTTCATGTTGACTCACACGCACTTACTGCTGTTGTCAGGAGTGGTGGGTGAGTACTCAGACAATTACAGAAATGGAGTTGTAGGCCTAGGTTCATGTTATTTAAAAGGGGCAGACACAACCCTTGAACCCAGTCCTTTAGATTTCCTCTCCTAACCAGTGGCCAAGTGCCTCTTCCATGTCTCTCTGTATATTCTCCAGTGGTAGCTCTTCCCACTCAGTATTCTAATCATCTTTTCTTTTTCTTGTACATAGTTGAAAAATACAATTGTTGGATGGATAGATAAAGGAGAAAATATAATCAGTGTCACAGTGGAAATGAACAGTAGTAATGAGGAAGCCATCTAATACTGAGGATGCCGGATGGTTTTTGTTGTTGCCATCAATAATTTGATTTATTTGCAGTGAAATAACATACTGCTGTACAGGAGGGCAGTGTGAGAAGAACACTATGTATTCTTTCATCTCCTCCATTAAGCTCTGGGCCTTCTATTTAGTAGAAATGGAAAAAGAGCTGGGGGAGCCTGTGTGGCTCAGTTGGCTAAGCCTCCAACTCTTGATTTCGGCTCAGGTCATGATTTCACAGTTTGTGGGATTGAGCCCCGCATCACACTCCATGCTGAGTGTGGGGCCTGCTTGGGATTCTCTCTCTCCTTTCTCTCTCCTCCTACCCCACTCATGCTGGTACAGTCTCTCAAAATAAATAAATAAACTTAAAAAAAAAGAATGGAAAGGGAGCTTGACATCTCTTGCAATTAACTTGAAAGCTCATCCTTCGTTTTATAGGAAACATGCCACATAGCACCTGGGTCCATGGTTCCCTTTCCCCCTTAGCAGCACCCCTGGATAGCATCAGCAAAAGGGAAAACCACAGGAATTTCACCCACACAGAACACAGATGGGCAAAGAAGGGCCACACAAGTTGAAGCAGGCTCAGAAACCTTAGCTCAGGATGAATAGACAGGAAGCAGGAGAATTCTGGTATCTCATTTAGTGAATTAAATGCCTCACATGGCTTCTTTGTACTTTGGGAGAGTGTGTGGTCTGGAGTGCTGGAGGTGGGGCCAGGGGCCAAGGGAAATGGGAAGTTGGGGCTTGGGGACCGAGGAGGGTGGGTTCTCACTTGTACACTGATTCATCTCATCTTCCTGAGGCAAGTCTCAAGATTCCTTCACTAATGGAGAATAATGACACCACTTGGATAGGAGTTGAGGGAGGGGAAAGGAAAGCATGAAAATTTATTAACCCTGTGTGAGGGGCTTGGATAGCATCTCTGAAGGATCATTATGAAATCATTTCATCCCCTTTTCTCACCTCTTCCCACTAACATGAGACAAACGCTAAGTAAGTATATAATAATACATTACTAGACAGACAACAAAGCCAGAAAATGTAATAGCCTGCTACAGCTACAAAACTGCCTCAAAGATATATTTAAAATGTCACTGGTGCCTGATGTAAAATACGAATTGCAGGTTCATTTGGAGGATGCGATTTAAAACCTGTACAACTGTATGGTGGCATTTCCCACTGGGGTTTAGTTTTAGTTGTCTTTTTCTGGAGACCAAAAAAAAAAAAAAAAAAATCCCCCAAGTAATTTCAGCCCAGAGATAGAAACTTCGGGCAACCACTTGTGTCTGTTATTTTTCCTTCTTGTTTTCCTTGGTCATGATGCTCTCCAAACCTAGCATCTTCTTGACATGTTGTCTTTCTTTCGGAATATTTCCGCAGGCTTCACAGGAGCTACAGAATGTAGATTACACCTTTTGGAGATGTAGCCTGGCCACATAAGGAGACAAGTAGTTGAAATTTGTGTCAAATTGCTTGTTTAAATGATGTGAGCCAACTTCTTAAAGCCAGGACAGCAGGGGCTGAGGATTTTAAAAGTTGGCAGGGGCCAAAATGACAAGGCTTGGCAGTCACCTGGTGAGCTGCCAACCTCGACTGGAGGCTTCAAAAAAGGACACAAATTAAAAGTCATGTTTCAGCAGCCATTAAAACCAAATTATAGGCTTACATTGCATAGTGAACTACTTTCGTTTTCATTATGCTTAAAATATTTCATTTTGTAGATTGAGAGTGGGTTGCTAGGAAAACCCTGTGTGGAGTTGTCATCTGTGGTCATATTTACAAAGGGGATACACACAGAGGTATAGTTCTCCTTTATGCATTTTTCCTGTGAGGATAGAGGATTTCAAGATGAGAAAAGAGGATGCAATTTGGAGTAAGGGTCAAGGTTTGAAAACATCAACCCTGATGTCTGAGCAAGCTCACAGGTATTTTCCTGACTCTCACGAAAAAAAAAAAAGCATACATCTATACATAACACCTAAAACAAATACCCTTTTTAAAAAATCATCAACATTTTTAAGAAACAGGAAATTTTATCTAAAAGTCCAGATCTTAAGCTTTCCTAGAAAAACTAGAAGACTTGGCTGCATTGGGCCCTTATCCCCACATGGCCACATGGGCCTGGATCTGAGTGAGGGGTGCTTCCTAACCTTTCCAAATCACCTCAGTCCACAACTGGCCCATTTGACTTCCCTGCTTACCTGCTACAGGTATTTGAATATGCTACTCTCTGACTTAGAGTGTACCATATTCTCATTGCCTTTCAGAAAAAGAAAATGTTTATAAAGAATGCATGCAATGTACTGGTTTACCAGGAAATGGTACAGGGACTTATTATATCAGTGACCAGCCCTGTCAGGTCTGTGTCACTTCCACTTTAAGATTAACATATTCAAGATTAATACGCTCCAGCCTGGTTTTACTAATTTAGTTCCTCCTTCTTCCTTTGAGGCCTACAGAAGAAAGCAAATCAAAGTATGTTATTTGTTAGTAACCAACCCTGGAACGCTTTATGCCGTCTTTCTCTCTCTCTCTCTCTCTTGTTTGTGACTTTTAGCAATTACCAACCTAAAGACTTTGATTCTAGGCTTTGTTCCTCAGGTTTGCACAGGTTTGCCCAGACACTGATGGCCATTTCTCCTTCTTCTCTTTGCAGGTCCTCCAAATCACCACAGCCAATCGACTCTGAGGCCCCCTCTGCCTCCCCCTCACAACCACACTCTGTCCCATCACCATTCATCTGCCAACTCCCTCAACAGGAACTCACTGACCAACCGGCGGAGCCAGATCCACGCCCCAGCTCCTGCACCCAATGACCTGGCCACCACACCGGAGTCCGTTCAGCTCCAGGACAGCTGGGTGCTAAACAGCAACGTGCCACTGGAGACTAGGTAAGTCCCCATCGCTGGTCACACCTGTTGCCCCACCTGAGTCATGTGCACAGAGTCCCCTAGACGCTTCAGGATTCTTGTCGAGGAGACAGTCTTGGTGTAAATAACAGGACAAGTATACCACCTCTTTGTTGTTCCCTTGGTAATTTGACTCTGGATGGTAGGCTGATAGGTATTTCTTTGTTCACATGTGTCTCCTTTTAATGCTTGTTTACTTTCTTAGATCTTGTGTACCCAACTAATAGAATTAGCATAACATATTTTTACTCAAAGGCTCATGGGAAACATGCTTATAAGGGTATATTGACTGAAAGCTGCTGATAAATTATGCATTTGGCCTTTCCTGAAGTAATAAATGAAGACTCATTTGAAATTAAGTGTTTGGGGAGACCTTGAGAAACAATCCCTGATTCCAGACTGACAGAAGTATAATTTTAATTTATATTTCATCCAACATGCCGTCTGACTTTAATCCCTCCTGTACACACTAACAGCTTGATGCCTGAGGGGCAAACAAGAATGTACAAAAACAAACAAGAGAAAAGGGGCAGCACTTAGGTTGGAGGGAAGAGTTTCAAAGTGATCTCCACGTCTGGCTTTGTGTTGTTTTGCCTTTTCTTCTGTCCCTTTCTTGCCTCCCCTTTTGGTCCTCCAAAACCACGCCCACCTTAATGCCCTGAGACAAGGTGTGTGGGTCACAGTGCAATGGGCTGGGAAGGAATGACTGTGGAGGCTGTGGGCGGGCTGCTAGATGGGGGAACGCTGTTGCACCCCAACCCCAGACCCTGTCATGGTTTGTATGCTCCAGTTATTATCGTTTCCTTGCCAAAAAGAACCATGAAAACGAAACAGAGAAAGGCGATAATTCATGCTGACCCTTGAAAAAGTTCTCACTTAGGGCCACCTGAGTGGCTCAGTCTGTTCAGTGTCCCACTTTTGGTTTTGGCTCAGGTCATGATCTCTCGGTGTGAGTTTGAGCCCTGTTTGAGGCTCAGCACTGAAAGCACAGAGCCTACTTGGAATTATCTCTCTCCCTCTCTCTCTGCCCCTCCCCCTCTCATTCTCTCTCTTTCAAAAAAATAAATAAATAAACAGTTCTCACTTAAGTTTTTAAACGTTAATAAGCTAGGTTTGAGGAAAAACAAAAGGAATCTGTAATGGCAAGTGAATTATCTGCACACTGCTGGAAGCGACTATGCAAGCCATAGCATTTATGTCATTTCGTACCTATAATATTCTTTTACTATTTTTATAAGATCTTGAATAACTTGTGCACCATTGTCACTGTGGTCACTCTAAACCGTAATAAATTTTATTCTCTGATGATATAGGTTATTTTTAACGATGCCTACATTCTTAATCTGTGAGGCTTAAAATATGAAAGTCAGTAGAAATTATATGTGTATATTACATACAATAGATATATTTAAACATCTGCACTAATATGGGCACCTGGGTGGCTCAGTTGGTTAAGCAACCAACTTTGGCTTTGCTCATGATCTCACGGTTTGTGGGTTGGAGCCTCGTGTCAGGCTCTCCTCTAATGGCATGAAGCATGCTTTGGATTCTCTTGTCTCCTTCTCTCGCTCTCTATCTCTCAAAAATAAACATTTAAAAATAACTGCACTAATAAACCTTTGTCAAAAGGTTTCTAGGCTGAAAGCAGACTGGTCCACATGGCTTAATTCAGGATATTTTCATAGCTGGTGGTGATCTTTAAGGCTGTATAAGACTTTCTGTCTTTTTTTTTTTCCTTCTGCCACAGAGTTTGTTGGGCGTTAGTCAACCTTCTTTTACATTAACAGTCTTTTGTTTGAAAAAGAGTTTCTGGACATAAAGCCTACATAGAGGGAACTAGATGAAGGAGAAGGATGAGGAGAAAGGGAAGGAGAAATGTACTAGCCATTGTAGAAAGTGGAGGAGGAGAGGAAGGAAGGAAGAGGACCACCATCACCATTCATCACCAGTTTTTACTATGCACTTTGTATCTGCCTGGTATTCATTCGTTATTGCATTATCTCATTAGAGCCTGAAATAATAGAGTGAGGTAGGAAGGGACCATTACTTCCACCTTTTTAAAGATGCACAATCTAGATGTGTAGGGGCAAAGTAACTTGCAAGAGGTCTAGGGCTTCAGTGAGATGGGACATTCTGAACCACCTTGGATGGACCTCCACTGGTTTCCACACACAAAACAAGGTGGCATGATGTCTGATAAATGAATACGTACAAGACTACATTTATTGCCCTAATTGTTACATTTACAGGGCAAAATCCATCAGAGTGTTTGCTCCTCACAAAGATTCTCCCTTTGGCGATTACAAGGCATATGGTGCAGAAACCATCTCCTGTCTCCTAGCTGCTGATGAAAATAATTCATTTTCCAGGAGATTTACTTTACAAAACCATTTGCAATCAAGTGTTATCTTGACAAGTATCTGGTAGAGAGAGGACCAGCAGAGCCAAGTGTGTCACCTTCCTATTTTTCTGAAGTTAACTTTCCTAGAATTTGTATCTGATCTATAGAGTCCTTCCGTAAATCATTTATATATTTGTCATTTCTCCAAGGATTAGGGCTTCTCAATGGAGGTTTTGGAGGAGGCAAGTTCAATACAAAGCTTGAGTAGATAGGATTGCCAAAATGTTGAAGTCAGTCAGAAGAAAAAAGCAAGCAAGAACAACATCTGGATATCCTTTGATCAGTGCCTTCCAGGGCCAAAGATTAGAGAATGTGAGGCCCTTGGGATAGGGCTATCACCAGAAGTCAAACACAGGGTGCAGAAGTCAGCAGCTCTGTTCATGGAATTCATGAATACATATAACTTGGATGTGCATCTGGTCCCGTATATGAAAACTTCAGCAGTAATTAATAGAATTGTTGAGCTTTACATTTCTTTTTAAAATATTATCATTCAGTGTCTTATTAGCAAATATTTACTGAGTCCCTCATGTATACCAAACACACTATATGAGGTGCTAGGGAGGTCATGAGTAACACATGAAACTTGCCCTTGAAGTTCACACAATCTAAAGGAAGAGATAGGTACATAAACAGAGGGGTAGTGCAGTGTATACAATACACTTTAAGACTAAAGTGACCATACAGTGGATGAAGTGATTAACTCTTCCAGGATGATCAGGAAACATTTCAAACTGAGTATCTGTTTGAATTGGGTTTTTAGAGGAGGATAATAATTTGCCTAATAGATAGGTAGAAAAAAAAGTCAAAGATTGTAGCATACTCTTTGTTTCTGTTCCCTAGTATTTTTTTTAATATAGTCTTGGAAACTGTAGAACTGAACAAAGTCACTTATTCAAATGTTGGAACATTGTGAGTTTCATAGGATCATTTTCTTACCCACAAGAGAAAGTGTAGACATGGGAGCCCTTCTTTTATGGGCATGATGCCATACTAGGATTCCCATTCTTACTTTTATACCAAATAAGGATTGGTTAACTATATCCAGGAGAGAAACCATTGAAGGCAGGTCATAGAGGCTGATCATGATGTAGTCATCAATTTCGAAAATGCACTGGAAATTTACAAACGGCTTCACCACCTCTACTCTCCCTAACACAGACTTCTGGGTGTGATGGAAGAATTTCATAACTGGGAGGTGATGAGCAGGCATGCTGCCACCCCCAGAGACTCTAAGCCAAGTTCAGCGTGTTTCTTTAGACCAGTGAGGAGCAAACCCTTGCTTCTCTGCATTGCTTTTTGACGTTCCCATCCATCTTAATGAGGCATGTTACATCTTCTCTAGACTGCGCTTTTTTTTCCATTTTTTTCTGTGACAAGTAGAATTAAAGGTGCTGGTTAAGGAGGCATAGCCCAAAAATGGGACTGTATGAATTACGAGTTTAACACAAGACAAAAAGCCTAAAAATTCTCTACCGATGTTAATCATGTAAGAGACCAGTGCATATACATTTCTGCTACCAAAACCAGTCAATTCATGTATAAACCATAACAGAATCGAAGGGAAAAAAAAAAACTCAGGGCAGAGGAGCTAAATGCAAGCAGTCAATACTGTCTTTATCTAATATGATGTGTAACAAAATGACCACCATCTTTATTTCCACCCACTTACATCTTGAAACAAAATCCATGAGCAATTCCTGGTTGATACCATCCATCTACACTTTTCCCTCCTGAGAATAACAAGGTCAGGAATCTTCCAGGCCAGCTGCTTCTTGGGGAGTTTCTGAAGTCAGCTTCTCTTGTCTAAAATGGTACAAAGTAGCTTGATGACAGAAGCTAACTTTCCTTCTTCTATGTGTTTTATTGAATTCTCTCTGAATCTCTCAGCAGCACATCAGTAAAGAGAATCCCCTGGCAGAATAAAACTTCCCTCTGGTTTTACTTTCTCCCTAAAATACCAGAAGCTCCCATTTTTGGTCAGTAATTCCTTTTCTGTCTTTACAAATCTTTTTTTTTTTAATTTTTTTTATTAACGTTTATTTATTTTTGAGACAGAGAGAGACAGAGCATGAACGGGGAGGGTCAGAGAGAGGGAGACACAGAATCCGAAACAGGCTCCAGGCTCTGAGTGGTCAGCACAGAGCCCGACGCGGGGCTCGAACCCACGGAGTGAGAGATCATGACCTGAGCCAAAGTCAGCCGCTTAACCGACTGAGCCACCCAGGCGTCCCTGTCTTTACAAATCTTGACACAGGGTGAACAGAAAATAAATACATAAAAAATCTCCATCAGACCCTTAACTCCAGAAGCCCTAATTTTAACTATCAAAATCCCCAAGTTACAAACAAGTTTGCAAGTTGCTTTTTAAGATCATCATCCATTATTCATTCAAGAAATAACTATGAGAACCTATCATGTGCCAAGTACTGAGGATTCAGCAGTGAAGAAGAAAAGCAAAGCCCTTGCCCTTGTGGTGTTTCCAGGCTGGATGTAGACAGAAGTGTACAAATGATTAGATACATGCCTCCCCACCATGACAAATGTACTAAGTGCTGTGTGAGGTATAGAGAAGTCAGACGCATGAGAAATTGACATTTGAGCTGAGCCCTAAGGATGAGTAAGTGTTAATTAGACTTGAAGAATGTTCTAGGTGGCAAAACAATGACCTGCTGGGGAAAGAAAGACTAAGATGCCAGGAAGGGAAAGCAAGCTAGAAGGGCAGGTGAGGGCAGGATGTTGCAGGCCATTGGGCTGGGTTAAAGGTTTTGGACTCTAGCCCAAGAATAATGAAAAGTCAATGATGTATTTTAAATAAGAGAACAAAATAATAAAATACTATTGTTTGGTTTGGTTTTGAATTGTGAGAGCTGCCATATAGCAAACATGTTGGAGGTATGGTGGAAAGTACAGCAAGTCTATTGTAGGTCCAGTTTAGAGAATGTCATCATGGTTAAGATGAAAGGTGTCCTGGTGTCCGCTAGGTTCCTGGTAGCTGTAGTACTCATATCTGGCTTTCTCCTACCAATCTGGCAAGAAGGTGAACATTCATAGACGTGAAGTATATTTTGAAGGTAGAGTCAAGTGGGAATGAACACTTGTGGAGCTGTGGGTTAGACTACTGAGAGTACGATGACCAGGTTTTTAACTTAGGAGACTGGTTGGATAGTGATTTCATTTCCCGAGGATGGAACAAGTTTTGTGGCAGAAAACAGAAGTGCAGTTTCAGGCACGTTAACTCCACATATGTAACAAGAGACTTAAGTGTAGCTGTTTTGATTCTAAATATTTTGATTCCAAAATAATAGATGTGATGTGGAAATTCAGCCTTACAAATAACAGCATATTTACCATGTTCAGAGCTGTCAGCAGTTAATTTTTTTTCTCTTTAAAAATTTACTCTCCAGAAAATATGTTCAATTTAGCAGTTATCCTACATGATCACATAGGTCTACAAATAACAATTTTTCTTTATTAAATACCTTTTGCTTGGCACTTAGTTTTAACATCATGATCACATTGAACCCCTTAACCCTTCTGTTAGGTTTATGTTACTCTCCCCATCTTAAATAAAGGGAAACTGAGGGTTGGGAAAATTATGTTACCTACACCTCTGCAAATAAGTAAGTGGTGGAGCTGGAACTTGAACTGGGTCTGACTCCAAATGGCATGTTCATAACCACCAAATGATAGTGCCTTTGGAACTAGAAAAACAAAACAAAACAATGCTTATTCTGATGGCACACAACAACTTAATATGTCAGGCCGTGGAAATGGTGAGGTCAATGCATTATAAGTGACCTAAGGCAAGAAATTATCTATGGGATGAATTCTGGCCTGTTACTGGATGTAGACTGAGTCGCTGACAAAATCAAAAGCCCAGCAAGAGCTAAGGGACTCTTCTCTGCAGCACTTTGGGTCTGGTGGCAGCCACAGTGCTGAATCTGAGGCCTCGCTGTTCCACGGCCCTGGCAGCGTAGGATCCGTGTGAGCTGATTTACAGAGTTTTAATACACTGCATCTGATAAAATGTAAGAGCAAATTGACAGTGTGGAAATAAGAAGCACTGCTACTTTTTCAGTTCTGTAATTTGTACATTTTTTATCCCTCAAACAGAGCTTTGCCAGATTAATAAGAGAAAGCCAAACGGCTAGGGGTAACATGGCTGACCACTTGGTCCTACTTGGAGTACCATGGTAATTCCTGCTAGTAGGAGGTTGTGTAAGTACTCTGATAAAGAAATGAGCACATTGGGCTTGATGAGTGACATTTTAAAAATCTAATTTTGGTATCAGAATTTTAGAAGATATACTTTTTGTCTTTGCCATGAAGTTATCTTAGCCTAATCTAGATGCTTTATTGGTAGTGTGTATCTGGGAATCAAGACACAAGACCTTTAGTAAATAAGGTTTTCACAGAGAAGCAACAAGATTGTTGAAACATCCTCACCATGCTGAGCCCGAAGACTGTTCCAAACTTGTTCTCAGATTGATTTTTCTACCTAAGGATTAATTTTCTGACAGAATCACTGACAAGCTTGATCTTGAGAATATTAAACCAAGGTAACCTGTTTGGGTTTTTGGGACTTTTTTTTTTAATGTTTTCAAGTGAAGTTGAAAACCAGAATTCATTCTGGGTGAACCAAATATATTCAAGCACTTTTCAAATCAATAGGCAGCTTGATTTCTCCATATTGCAAAACATTATGCCCCCTCTAAATTCTCGTCAGAGGCAACATGGAAATTAATGAGACCTTTAGGTTAGCCTTTCAAGCTCAGCCTTATTTTATAGCTTTACCTTGCCTTTTTGACACTGTGATCCCGCCTGGCCACCAGCAGCATTTCACGTTGCAGTGCACTTTAATTTTGTAGTTTTCTTAGTCTTCCTTGGAAACTGGCAGCTTATTAATCTCAATAACTGAGCTGCTCAATAGGCAAACTCTCCAATGAGAATTTAGGCTGTGTCTTTTTTTTTTTTTCTTGGCAGATGGAGACAAGGGGTTGGTTGTCAGATGGAGGCAAGAGGTGGGGGAATGGGAGACAGAAAGCCGGTTAGAAGAGGCACCCCTGCACCCCACATCACTTTCTGACAATTGGCAGGAAAATAAAGAGAACCTGGTCTGATCTACTGCTTTGCAATTTACGACTTGTGGTGTTTAACACACTCCAGACCATTAATAAGAGAATAAATAAAGTGCTGTGGCACGTGTGCAAATTACTAGGTGCATTAAGAAAGAAACAAGCATCACATCTTATTTAAGACCACTCCAACCTGCTCTTGGTGTGGATCTGCAAATTTGGAATCATCCTTGAACACAGAGCTATCGAAGGAGAGGCTGTCCTTTTCAAATTTGGCTCCCGCCATAAAACTAAAGCCTTATTAAGTTTATTAAGGCTTTAAGGACCTGAACTTCTTACTTTTAAGTTAACCCCTGCTAAGTTCTAGGTAAAGAGAACTTTTTTAAAAACTGTCCCTCAGCAGCCTAGACCATGGGGACCCAATCACGGATTGAGGCCACCTTGTGGTCATGCCTTGTAAGCACAAGACTCTGCCCTGAGTCTATGTTAAATGTTGAAGACTCTTGGGTTAAGTTCACAGTTGAAAAAAGCCAAATATTTCCAACTCTGTGCTCTTTCACCCATTCAGCTAATATCAAGTGTCACTCCCTTGGGGCATTTCCTGAAGGCTTCCCAGAGGATATTTTATCTGGTTCAGACAGGGATAGACTTGATGAAGTGCAAGTCTTTTTCTAATTCTGGCTCCCCAATGATCCTTTTCTTTTCACAGAGGCCAGATAAGGCATTCATGGTTCTCCCAGGCAGGGGAAGTAGGCTGTGCAACTTTTCTGAAGCTTCCTTTGATTTATTAGTCTCAGACTCGCCTGCCTTTGTAAGGTGGAGTTGTGTGTCCCCAGCACTGTAGTCCTGCACAGGGCACTCAGCCAGGTCACTCCACTGGGGCTGCGTTCTCTAGATTAGAGGAGAGAATGTAAGAAACTTTTTCTCAGACAGGTATTTTTCCCTCCCAAACCCACCAAATGATTTCAAACTATTTCATGAGTCATATTTGCAAATATTCGTTCTTAGAGGTCATGACAGTGCTAACCACAAAGGCTCACCCTCAAAATTGTGTATTTTTAAATCCCTTATAGAATCACTTCTTACCCAGAATGACTGAGAAATTGGCAAATGCCCCCAATTTCTGTCATCATTGTTTTAACTGTTCTTGCCTTATATGTCACAACAGAATGAGTAACACTTCTTTCTTATTTGTGAGATTGTATTGAGATTGTATTTCAGTTTGTTAAAGCTTCAGTTGGGTATAAACATCTATAAGTCCATTTCTCAACAATTAGTCCTCCCATAAAGATGTTGCACACCCATGATAGGACAATTAAAACCACATTTTTTAGGGGCGCCTGGGTGGCGCAGTCGGTTAAGCGTCCGACTTCAGCCAGGTCACGATCTCGCGGTTTGTGAGTTCGAGCCCCGTGTCAGGCTCTGGGCTGATGGCTCGGAGCCTGGATCCTGTTTCCGATTCTGTGTCTCCCTCTCTCTCTGCCCCTCCCCCGTTCATGCTCTGTCTCTCTCTGTCCCAAAAATAAATAAAAAACGTTGAAAAAAAATTTTTAATAAAAAATAAATAAATAAATAAAACCACATTTTTTTATTAAAAATAGAGCTACCCTATGACCCAGCAGTAGCACTACCAAGAATTTACTCATGGGATACAGGAGTGCTGATGCATAGGGGTACATGTACCCCAATGTTTATAGCAGTGCTTTCAACATTAGCCAAATAATGGAAAGAGCCTAAATGTCCATCAGCTGACGAATGGATAAAGATGTGGTTTATATAGTCAATGGAATACTACTTAGCAATGAGAAAGAATGAAATCATGCCATTTGCAACAATGTGGATGGAACTAGAAGATATTATGCTGAGTGAAATAAGTCAGTCAAAGATAGATATCATATGTTTTCACTCATATGTGGATCATGAGAAACTGAATGGAAGACCACGGGGGAGGGGAAGGGGAAAAAATAGTTACAAAGAGAGAGGGAGGGAGGCAAACCACAAGAGACTCTTAAATACAGAGAACAAACTGAGGGTTGATGGGGGTGGGGGTGGAGAAGGGGGAAGTGGGTGATGGGCATTGAGGAGGGCACTTACTGGGATGAGCACTGGGTGTTTTATGTAAGCTAATTTGACAAATTATATTCATTAAAAAAGGTTATTTACTGCTATTATACTAGAAATCTATTTCTATTGTAAAAGGAAATAATGTATTTTCATTGATGTAGAATAGTATCCAAGTTACTGTGAGTAATAAAAAGCACCTTTTAAAATAAAAAGAAAATCTCATTTTTTAAAATTATTTGAGCAAATTGGATTTAAAATTCTGCACTTAGAAGAAGGTGGACGATGTTGTTCTTCTTGCATTGGTATATGCTTAGATAAGAATTTAAAATGGAAAACTTAATCATAGTAACTTTTTAATCTCCTATCAACCATACTTCCTCTACTAGGGAACATGGATTAGAAGGCATAAGGTGATGTTGGGCCTATTTAAGCATTTGCTGGGACCTGGGGAAATCTACCCCACCCTGGCATCAGTAAAAGGAGAATAAATCTAAAAGCCCCCTGGGTGTGGGGACAATGCTATGTACATCCGAGTCTTGTGGGTGTCTTTTTCTCAGCTTCAGTCTGTTCTCTCTTGCTATGTTAGTGTCTCCAGGGGTATACCAAAGGCAGAGGACCACAAATATTATCTTCTCCATCTTCTAGAACTCAGAATCCATGTGAGGAGAGACTGTGGCCTTATTAAATGTCTTTTCACTTCTGGGAAACAAGTGAACACTCTTTGTGATTTTATTTTTTAGACATCATCACCCCCTAAATACCTGCTTTGTGCCAAGTACTGTAATAGGTACTTTATGTTATCTGAGTGGAAGCCCTGTGGGATAGATATTATTGTCGTTTTAGGCATGTCAGGAAGATGGAACTTGGGAAGGTAAAGAGCCTGGGGCAGAATCAAGATTCTGGAAGAACTAGATTCACAGAAGTAAACTCAGGCATTAGAAGTCTGTCCCTCAACTTTGCTTTTCTCTCTTTCCATCCATCATTCTTAATCAGACCTTCTGTGAGATCTTTGTGGGAACTACAGACTATATTCTCATAGCTTAGAAACCTAACAGAAAAAGGATATCTTTTTCCTGATATTTCACCAACACCCCCTTCATTAAATTTCATTGAACTGAACGAGGGTCACATACCCACAATGGACCCAGTCCCCAACACCTGGAGAAGCAGCCATGTTGATTGGCTAGACCTGGATCATGTACCCACATACAACATCATAGCAGGAAGAAGGGCATGGTCATAACCAAACATCATGATTTTAGGAGACTATAAAATGGAGACCTGGCAGGTCAAAAAAAAAAAGTCAAGTTCAATGCTAGTTTTGCCTTAGCCCCACTGCCTTCTCTCATTGCCTAATGATAGTGATTTTCTCCTCTGGGCACACACAGTTCTGGCCAGGGTGGGGGAATGGGGGAATTTTAGGGCATCAGGTTATCTCACTTGCCTGGGCACAGAAGGGGGTTTACAGCTGATTCCAATATGAAGTAGAAAGAATAAGTTCCACTGACTAATTTCCATCCCCTTCTGATTCATTGCCCTCTCTGGTTCACTTCTCAAACATCCCACAACTTTACCTTTGAGTTCACTGTGGCCACTTAATGCATTTTAACTTTTATTAGTCTCCTGATGTCTCTTTGAAGCTATCATCTTCTTTCCTGCAAAACTGCTTGGATTCCACATTTTCTAATTAAAACATGCTCATTTATTGTCTTACTAACCAGTGCTCTTTACGAGGGCTCATGATGAGAAAGTTAACTCAAAACAACTCGATTCATTTCCCATCTCCTGAAAATGGCTTGAGATGCAGTTTTACCTTTACAAAGTCAAATTACTTTGGACAATTTTTGGTTTTGCTTTTTTAATAAAACCATGAATGGAAAACATCTAAACTCCATGCTTTAAGCTCCTGTTCTCAACAATGCACTCTGTTCTCTTCTTGGTGAAAATCTCAGGTAGGCAGTGTCATTCAGCTCCATAATGGACCACAATGTAGGTAACAATTGAATTGTGCTATATTTAATTAGACACAATCCCTTGGTCCTAAGATGCAACATGTCCTAATGTCAATAATTATGCCCATCACTGTCTACACCCCTGTGATTTGATCTGGCATTACTAGAAGTACTAAAACTCAGTGTAATAGAGGGAAGGTAGTACACATGCATTTAAACCCTCCTAGAATTTCATACTAATGATGTGGGTGAGAGAACAAGTTCCAAGGACATGGTGCGTGTCTTAGTGTACTTTGTTTTCTGAGTCTTCACCACTGCTGGCCTTGTCTAGAAATAGGGAAGCAATATTTGGATGGGAGTCCCCTCATGTCCTGCCCCTAATGTGTATCTTCAGGGTCACAGTATCATTCAGTTGGGGAAAGACAAAGTATAGAATTTGCCACTGAGATAAGCCAAAGCCTATTTCAGGCAGAGAGGTGGAGACAGAGAGTCAGAGATAGAGAAGAAAGGATCTGGTGATAAGAATATAGAAGTAAAGTCATGCTGTCTTCTGGGAAGTTGGTCCTTTGATTCTGCCAGAAGGCGAACCAGGAGAAGGAATCAAGGTCAACTAGATTTAGGTTGGCTTGATCATTTAAGAGTAGCGGGAATCGTTTGGCAGCACAGAGGCAGAATTTCCAAGCTGGAATCCATGTTTAGATTACCTAGTATAGTCCAATGTCTATTTTATAGATGAGGGGAGTGAGGACCAGATGACTCATCAATTCCTCCCACTTGGAATGTCCGAGTGGTGCCCTAAAGCAGGTCTCTTGTTCAAGCATTCCTCACCATGCTTCACTGTTTCCAGCATGATTAGGGGACTTTGTTGCCTATTCATCTTGAATAGATTCTGCTCCATTTCCTTCCACAAAGGAATCATCAAGAATTTAAGACAAAGATTAGAGCACATAGATTTGGTCTTTCCACTCATTCATTACAAAATGCATACATTCTCTTGATAAAAATATTCAACAACCAGGAAGATAGAAAATGAAAAGTAAGATGCCCTGCCCTTCTGCTCCTATTTTCAAGGAAATCTCTTTTGAAGGTTTATTATTTTAGGTTTCCCGAAATGTTTATGGATGTCTGAGCATGTTTTTGTTTAATATAAATGGGATCACATTATACATACCATTTGGCAACTTCCTTTTTTAACTTCATGAGATATTGTGGAAATCACTTCAGGTAATTTCTTGTGGACCTGCCTCATTCTTTAAAGTATGTGTAATATTCCAGATTGTCATAATTTATTTAACCAGTCTCTTCTTTATGGACACTTACATCACTTTCACATTTTTGCTCTTACAAACAAAACTGTAATGAGGAGTCTTGTGTATATACCTTTCTTTGCCTACTTACATGATTATATTCAAGAGTCAAATTCCTGGAAGTGAAATTGCTAGATCAAAGGGTATATATAATGTGCATTTTAAATTTTGATAGATTGTGCCAAATTATGTTCAATTCAAATGCTGTAGTCTCTCTTTATTCCTCATTCTTTAATGGCCTGAATTTTCTTTTATGAGCTTGAAATAAGAGCCCTGAAGTTTACGATATTAGATTTTAAACATAGAATTGAAAGAATTTTCTTTTTCAAGGGACAGTGTACTAAATAATATTAGAATACTCTAGAAACTCAACTCCCTTCTCATGTGCCAGGTGTAGTATAAGAAAAAGGTATAGCTGTGGGGAAAATCTGACTCACTCACTTTCCTTGGTTCTAGCTGTAGGGCTCTTTCTCTTTATTCCCAGATTTTGCTACACTGCGGCCTACGTGATTCAAGATACCTAACCTTTGCTGCCTTTTGTTTTCTCATTTATAATTGGCAGTGTTTAAATTTGCCTCTTCTCCCTGTCTACCTTGCCTCTATCTACCTAATGGGGATATTATAAGAATATCTAAGATGACTTAGTCAAGTTTCTGAGTCCCCAGGAGAAATGCCTAGTACAGTAGGATTATTGTTCTAACTATTATAGGAGAGCGTTTATGATCAAGGGCTTGAAAATCCAGCAAGGAAGACAGCCTCTTTTGTGAAATAAGTATGTGAGGGTTCTGTCAATAAGAGGCCCTCAGGCCAAACTTATATAGTTTCTTTATCTGAAACTCTGATTTTATGCTAAATAAGGATTTTTTGTATTTCCCACCTCCTGTTGGTAATCCCATTACCAGCTGTGTTCATAGGACTTCAGCTTGATTCAGCCAGCATTTATGGAGGCTCTATTATTAGGGGCTGACCACCATGCAAGATGCTGAGGGTAAAGGATGAAAAAGACATGGTCCCTGTCCCTTGACAGTTACAGTCTAGTGGGAGAAAGACAGCTAAGTAGATAATTTATATTAATATAAAACACTGTAATATGGACAGAAGCTCAGGACAACACAGGAGCACATGATGGTAGGGGACTTCCACACCTCGCTGGTCAGGGAAACCAGGTAGATAGTGTCTGATTCCCATTTTGATAGAAAAGTATACCCCATCAAAGGGCTCTCGAGGAAGAGGTAAGAGAATAAGGCCAGAAAAGCAAGAGTTTGCAAGCATTCTGGATCAACTGGGGACAATTCAGAGGACAATGCTAGAGATGTCTTATGGCCCATGTCAGGAACACCTTCTAGACACAGTGAAGCACCTAAGGTTTATTCTATATGGGATGGGGAGTCTTCAAAGGTGTGTTATGGTCACAGTTGCAGTGAGAAGTAGGAAGGAAAAAAAATCAGCTGGTATACCAGAAAGAAAAGAAATAAAAGTTTACAGCACTTACCCAAAGCATCCCATGTTGAAGAAAGGAAAGGAGAAGGGAAGGAAGGAAAGCGAGTGGGACAAGAAGAAAAGATCTATCCTTCAAGTAGGCAATTTATGGGATTCATTGATAGATAAAAGCCAACATTTATTGAGGGTCACCTTAGTTTCATCTATGTGCTGAGCGCATTTAATACACACAATATCCCTATGAAATATTTCAGTTGTTTTCAACATTTTGCATACAAAGAAACCCAGATTCCTCAAATCATTTTCCCAAGGCTGCTCAGGTTACAGATGAGGCAACCAGGCTCTGAACCCCCTTGCTGCCAATAGTTTGCTGGTTCACCACTGCCATGTTCAGCCTCCTGGAACAGGCAGGCTATTCCAGGCTGACCCTGACCTAGACCTTCCTCTTCCTTCTTGGCCTCTACCCTCTCCATACACTGTTCTTCCCCTCCTTCCACTGCCCTCACAGAAATGCAGACCGTACTTTGCTTTTCATGTAGCCACTTAACTTTTGTCAAGCAAAACCTAAGAGCCAGAAAGGATCCCAGTTCAAGTCCAAGCCTCTGAGATGTCTGCAAAGACAGCCTTTCCTGACCAGACTCTCCTTTAGTTTTGCTTAATTCTGCCACTTGCAAAGAAAATGCCTGGAGGCGGGCACCTGGCTTTTAGTCTAACATGCCACCTCCCTGTCAGGCAGCTTTCAATTTACCATGCCTCAGCATGTCCAACCGCGTCTTCGTCAAGACTTCCAAGATGGCAGTGACAAGCTTTCCGGGTACTTAAGGCAAACATGCATGACAGTTTTCCTTGACACTTGCATTTTTAAAAAGCCTTGCCTGGAGCCCTAGGAAACCCAGCATTTAGGAAACCAGGAGCCTTACAAGGAAGCCACACTTTCAGAACCTGCTTCCCGGGGACTTGTTTTGTGACAGGGACACTGCAGGATCTGCTTGAGAGTATATTAAGCACCATGGCAATATTTACGTGTTGATGCTAAATAATGGTTGCCTTTTTTAATGGCATTTTTTGATGACTGAAATGTATGGATCTGTTCAATGCATTGTCAGTGGGTATATGGCTGGCCTACAAACACACTTAAATGGCACACTTCTGCAAAGCATTAATTTCTAAGTGTCCAACAGATATATGTAGGCAGGCAGACATGTCACAGGGGTTGCTCTAAAGCTTAATTAATATCCATAAAGAGCTCTTATATCATTTCAAGAAGAGTGCTAAATAAGAAGAAAACATTGTACCTATGGATATTATACATATAAAGAAATGTGGGTGAATAAACTGATAGGTCTTTGTATATTTGTTCATGTCTCAAAGGGTCTGTGTAAATTCAAATGGGAAAATAAATTGTATTAGAGATAACTATCTTTTATTTGAGTGTTTAAAAAAAAAGCAACAGAGCCCCAAACTTAAATGCTAGAAATCTCTACACACTACTGATGTGGAAGCAAATCTATAATACAAAAAGTGAAGAGTAGTTTTCTTTCTTTCTTTGTTTTCCTTCTCCTCTGCCCATCCCTACATCTTAGGATTGCTTTAATGACTTAAGAATTATTTTTACCTGTGCAAAAATTGAATAAATCAGTTTTGTTTTTCTTTCTAAGCCTTGAAGAAATCACATAAAATACTTTATGTGCCCGTTTTAATTTTTCTATCATAATAAAACTTCCTTCTTTCTCTGCCTTTCTCCCTCCCTCCATTCCTTCCCTCCATTCTCTCCTTCCTTCCATCCCTCCTTCTTCACTCTTTCCACCAAGTGACTAGGTCCTGAGAACCTACAAAAATCTAGGAAATAGCCATTATTGAGGTTTTTGTTTGTTTCCTTTTAATTTCTTTCTGGGCCTTAGTGTACTCATCCAGAAATAGAGGGAAATGAATTAGAATTTCATTTCTCAAAGGTGTACCCCATAGAATACCTTTTTAAGACTGGGAAAGTAGGTGGATATAAAACTTATGTGATAAAATAAGCAGAATGATAAATATTACATTGTAGAGTACTGAGATATTTAAAATATTAAAGGCTTGTGAAGATTCTATAGTAATCTCTTAAATTTTCTTCACTCCAGTATTTCCCAAATATCATGAAATGCTTTCTTTACCTAAAGCTAGTAATATATGAATACCCTGGGTGATCCGAAGAAGATACTTTGAGATCTTATATTTCAGACCCTCTTTGATCTCACAACAGAAGTAGGAAACCTAGAATTTCTTCAAACTCTTTCTAGAGAAGGACTTTCTGAATTTGTCTTCTAGGATAAGATGTAATTTCTCTCTCAGAGCCAAAACTTAAGAAATCCACCCATGTACAGATTCACTCATCATGTTCTACAATATTTGGGCCTGTGAGTAAGTACTGTTTATAATACAGTGCTCAGATTATGTGCTAACAATAAAAACTTTTTTATAAAAATGTCATGGATAGATCACTTTGCTAGAATATAAACCCTAGTACTTTTCTACTAAAACCTCTTTCCTAAAATGAGAGTCTGTTCACTTGGCATGTTAAAACATTTTGTAAGATATAAAGTATTATTACTGTTTTTGTGGCTACTGCCACATGGCTCTTTGGTGATGTTTTTATTCTTGTAATTTGAAAGTTTAAAAAAAAAATTTATAACATGGGTAAGATGAAAGGAGACTAGCAACATGTTCAGGGCCAACTAGAATTTGACCTTGCTGAGGAATTCAAGGTTGGTCATTTTCCACATTTAGAAAACAGCTAAATGTTCCCCATAAAGTTTAACATAGAATTACCATAAAACTGAGCAATTTTCCTATGTATTTCCCCCCAAAATTGAAAATAGGTGCTCAAGTATTTGTACACAAATGTACCAAGCAGCACTATTCACCATAGCCAAAAGACCAAAACAACATAATGCCCCTCCATGTATAAATGGATAAACAACATGTGGTGTGTGTATGGTTGTATATGCAATATATATACATGCACACACAATGGAATAGTATTCAGCCTTTAAAAAGAATGAAATGCTAACTGAGAACAAACTGAGGGTTGATGGGGGTGGGATGGATGAAAGGATGGGTGATGGGTATTGAGGAGGGCATCTTTTGGGATGAGCACTGGGTGTTGTATGGAAACCAATTTGACAATAAATTTCATATTAAAAAAAAGAATGAAATGCTAATAAATGCTATAGTGGAGATGAACTTGAAATATGCTGAGGAAGAGAAGCCAAGCACAAAAAGTCACATATAGTATGATTCCATATATATGAAATACCCATAATCCATAGAGACAGAAATCAGATTAGTGGTTACCAGAAGCTAGGAGTAGGAGAACAGGGATTTAGGAATTACTGCTTGATGGGTACAGGGTTTGCTTTTGGGGTAATGAAAATATTTTGGAACAAAATAGGGAGGGTGGTTGTACAATATTTTGAATGCATTGAATGCCATTGAATAGTATGCATTAAAATGATTAATTTTGTTATGTAAATTTCACCTCAATAGGAAAAATTTTTCATTAATTAATTAATTGATTTAAGGAAAACAGCTAGAGAATCAATGTATTCCCCTTAGTATGAAAAGTCTACTCAAGGGAGAGGCAACAAGATAGTTACGCTTGGAAAATCCATCTCTTGCTCCCATCTTTTCCAAGAAAAATGCTAAGAAAAAATGCCAGTTTCCAAAACATGCTTTAAAATGGTTAACTTTGAAGGCAGTACACAAAATACCAGTACATGTGATTTGATTAATACTGTTAAATGGATCCAAGGATGCAATATATTAGCATCTGGAAGATTTTAAACATGATTCCCATTCAGCATCTTGGTAAATGCAACTCATCAGACTTTCCTGAAGTTGTTGAAGCACCAAAGATAAGGAAATAAAGGTGTATCAGACGAGACTCCTTTGTTACAGAGGTGGCAGGGGAGGGAGGGTAGAGAAAGATAAATGGATTCTTATCTGGGTGGAGGAGGGTGTACACAAGATTTTTCAGAGATGAAAACTGTTCTCATCATATTCTTTTAAAAGTGATTTGGAAGAGAAAATGCACCATGAAATCTTTATGTTTGCAAAGATACCAAACCTATGAAGATAAACTGCTCTGTAGGTGGGCAGAGAAGTGACAGATAAGGAGCAAGTACATTTACCAAAAAAAATTCTTCCAGGGTTGTAGGAAGATTATCTCTGAGTTCCTGGTTACAAACCAGAAACTGGCCCTGAGATTAGTGTAAACTAATGCCTAAACATAGATGTCCATTGGGCTGCTGAGGAAAGAGAGGAGGGGAAGACCTGAAGAATGCACAGCATCACTAAGTAGAATCCTAAAAATTAATCAAAAGTGCATTATCACTATTTCAAAAACTATTGTGAGTTCTCAATGGAAATAGTCAATAGTCAATAGCTAACATACCTCAAGAATGACAAAAAGGTTGAGGAAAATTCCAACCTAAAAGATCAAGAAAATGAGAAGGCAGTCATAAAATGTGCTAAAAAGCCTCCTCAGAATAGAAAGATGGCAGGTTTCTCAAAGGATTTAAAAAAGAAAAAAACAAAAAACAAAAAACATATGTAGGCATAATGAGAACATGGTCCTGTTTACCAAAATCTTGAAACTCAGGGTGACAGGGCATTCCTTGAAGAGGACACCACAGGATAAATAAATAGATGTGTGGACCTGAGAACATACAGAAAAGTTTTCAAGATCTAGATTGGCTCATTCATCCATTCATTTACCAAAAATTGTTCAAACACCAAACATTTGCTGGACATGCTTCCAGAGGGTGGGGATACAGCAGTGGGGAGAACTAAATCTGGGCCCTCAAGGAAAGTGCATGCTGTTGGGTGAAGCAGGTAATAAGCAAGATGATAGCTACTCAAAGCATAAATGTGGAGCAGATGATATGGCAGGGCCTTATATGAATACCATCACTCTACGTCCCTCAAAAATCAGTCATTGGAGGTGGAAAGTCCCCAGGCTGCCGCCTTGGCCAAGGTAGGGTATAAAGTAAAAAGCTGATCAAAAAAGTTTTTCTGAGAAATGAGTTTTGAAGGGAGACTGCTTTCAGTCTCCTGAGGAGAAGTCATGCAGAGATCTGAGTTAAGAACTTTCTAGAGGGAAACACAATGTAGAATACCCTGAGATGCAGAGAAGCTTGGCATCTTTGAAGGACAGGGAAAAGTATGGTGGAAGTCTCAAGAACATAACTGGTGGAGGACAGGAAGAGATGAGGTACACCATAATGAGGTGCTATATAGACCTGCATAAGGAGCTGGGTTACTTTTAAGTATAAAGGAGATGGATAGTTTTAAGCAGGAGAGTAGTATGATTTGATCTGTGTTTATAGACAATGGCTGGCTTCTGCATAGAGCATGGATGTAAATGGCCAATGTGGAAATAGGGAGACCTATTTGAGGCTGCTGTATGCAGTAAGCCAGGCACAAGGTTTAAGTGGTAACAAGAGGATGGATATCTGTATGTATTATTCCAGGCTGAGAGAAATGAACTGATGATGAATGGGGGTTATAGGAAGGACAGGAACCATGGTGAAGCCTAGTTAGGTAAATGGCATGGCACCCAGCCAGATGTCACACACCAGGACTGACAGTTGTCCTTGTTGCTGGCAATGTTGGTGGCCCATACATCTCAGTCAGCTTCTTCTCTGAGACTGGACTTCAGGTGGGGACTGGTCCCTAGGTTTAACAAGGCCCAGCTCTCTCAGATTACATTGGAACAGCTCTGTAGAGCCATCCCATGACCCAAGACCAACAGCTCTAGAGCACCCCATGAGATTGACCAAGGAATCCTTAAAACATCACAATTTAGCTTCTCTCTATGCCCAGCCTGCTTTCTTCAATCCCTCACACGTGGTGTGCCCAAGAGCCCCTTCTAATAAAACTTCCTGCATGTACATTTCTTTCTCAGAGTCTGCTTTCTGGGGATGGCACCTGCTCAACTGATAGGTGATTACTTCTTTGACCAACAGGGGTGAGACCTGAAAGAGAAGGACACTTTGGGGTGAAAATCAAGAGTTGTGTTCTGGCCATGTTAAATTTGAGATTTCTGACTATATCCAAATGTACAATGATAGTAATAGTGAGGATGGCTAGAATATTCTGGACAAAAACCAAAACCCTCGAGGCAGAGCACAAAGAAGGCCACCAACCCTTTTTATCACAGAAGACAACTGAATTCCCAATGAGTCTTTTCTGCCTTAATTCTTTTATAAATGGAATGCTTCTAAAGATCTGTCACCCTTTGCTCGAAGAGAAGACATAGTTTAAAACCCTTTGTATGTGCATTAATATCCAGATTCCATGCCCTCAAAACCTTGCATAGTGTAGTTCTCCCCTTGCCTACCTCTCCCGCCACTCACCCTGTGGAGCACTGGGTTCCAGCCACATGTTCTTCTCTCACTTCTTCAAAAAGTAGAACTTTCCCAATGTAGGACTTTTGTACACGCTGTTTCCTCTGCTAGGGATGCCCTTTCATCACTCCTTGAATGATTAACTCCTTCTTATTCTTAGACCTCTCCTTTTTGATCGTGTCCTCAGAGAGGAGTCAGAGAGGAGTGACCATTCTACAGGAGTCCCACATTTCCTCTTAGTCGCTTTTCCTTCACGGCACTTCTCGGTTTGTAATTACTTAATGTACTTGTTGGTTTACCTGGACTTGAGTTTTGTTTATTCCATCTGTCTTTCCGATTAGTAATTCCATAGGAGGATGAGGATTTATTCACCATTTTATCCAAAGCATCTGGTACCACATGATACATATTCCATGTTCAGTAAATATTAGTTGACTCATGACTTCCTATTTAATTTATTTTAATTTTTTTAATGTTTATTCATTTTTTAAGAGAGAGTGTGAGTGGGGGAGAGGTAGAGAGAGAGGGAGACACAGAATCTAAAGCAGGCTCCAGGCTCTGAGATGTCAGCACAGAGCCTGTTGTGCAGCTCGAACTCATGAACCAGAGATCATGACCTGAGCCGAAGTCTCACGCTGAACCGACTGAGCCACCCAATCACCCTGTACCTTCCTATTTTAGATTTTGAATTCTTTAGAAGGAAAAGAGGGAATATGGTATATCTATGTGTTAGAAACCTCCTGTGGGTCAGCCTCTGTGCTCACAGATTGTATTCATTATCTCTTTCAACCCATCCCATAGTTCTGTAATGCAGATATTGTTATTTACCCAGTTTTTAGAGGAAGCATCTGAGGCTCAGGGAGATTAATTGGCTTTCCCAACCTAATGCACTTCCTGATAGAGTTGATATTTGAGTTCGGATATGCCTGACTCCAAAGCCTATGCATTTCCACTGTTCCACAATTGCTGTGTTCCTTCAGCAGATATCTGTGAGCTCCTACTATAAACAGAGAAAGATACCAGGAAGCGAAAGGTATAGGATCTGCCTTTCGGAAGCTTGTAATATGACTGGAGAGACAAGGCAAACACACAGGACAAATGTAATAGCATGAAGCAGAATATGATAAAGGAACATGCCCTAAGGTTTCTTCCAGCTCGAAAATTCTTTGACTCTCTGAATGGTACAGGCAATAAACTCGATGGGAGAAATCATTCTGCTCGTTGATTGTATCTGATGGCGGGCATTCTTTCTTCATCTACCTCTGGCTGCCTGTGAACACAAATGCAAGTCTATTTGAAATGGCTGTCTCTATACTCCCATATTATAGTGTATGGTGAATTCAAGGTCAACTTTGAAGTCAGAGTCAGAAGTCTTTGTTTTTTTCCTCTACTGTATCAAGACTTTTACCAATTAACTTGAAAAAAGTCAACAAGTTAACAACTCCAGGGGAAAAAAAAAAGACTCCTCATTTCATCCCAAAGACTCTGAAATGGATTTGCTCACAAAACACCAGGTTTCTTTAGTGACCTCCAGAGACCTTGCCTGTCACACTGAGCAGTATATCATTTCATGGGGGAAAAAAGAGAAGTTTTACCATGAAAAATGCTATGTTATATCACAGTGTGACACTATTTAAATATCAAGAGTCGAAGCTTCTATTTAAAAAACGGAAGGCAATAAATTGAGTTGCTAATTATTCCAGCTGTGAGTATTTTTGGTATGACTGCAAATTTTGAAGAGGGCAAAATAGAGGATTTTCCTGTTGTTCATGGCATATGCAAATGTAGTGATGGTCCCCTATGATCTAAAAGGTTCAGGGATCAGAAACCTTGAAAGCCTATTTTTCATTGAATCAAAATTGGTTTGAGTCTAAGCTTAGGGAATCGTGAAATGAAATGGGCTTTTAATTATACTAATTGGGTTACTGGCTTCTTTTTCAAACTTAGGAAGTAGCAATTTTTTAAAAACATTTTTAAAGTTTTATGTTAAAAGCAACAGTTCATTTCTCAACTCAAGCATAAATTCCCATCTGGAAGGAGAGAACAAGCATATTAGTAATATCTTCAGTGCCTTCCCTTCCTAATAAAATTGTTTCGGGGAGTGGGATGCCTGCAATGTCCCAGTCACAGTGCTAATTAGAATGGCTCATGCATTCAACAAATATTTTAAATAAGCTAGGGCACTGTGCTAGGTCAAGGAGATCTAGTAAAGACCAAGATATACATGATTCTTGCCTTCCAGTGATTAGTAGCTACATTTATTGACCATTCACTGGACATCAAGCTCGATTTTAAGCATCTCACATGAACAAAATCACCCAATCCCCTAAACAAGCTCATAAAGGTACTCACTTTACAGGTGAGGCCACCTAGAGAGGATAAGTAACTTACCCAGTGTCACACAGTGATAAGAATAGGAGCCAGGGGACACCTGGGTGGCTCAGTTAAGCATCCAAATCTTGATTTTGGCTCAGGTCATGATCTCACAGTCATGAGATCAAGCCCAGCGTTGGGTTCTGCCAGACAGTACAGAACCTGCTTGGGATTCTCCTCTCTCTCTCTCTCTCTCTCTCTCTCTCTCTCTCTCTGCCCCTTACCTGCTTGTCCTCTCTCTCTGTCTCTCTCTCTCTCAAAAAAAAAAAAAAAAAAAAAGCCAGGATCTAAATCCTGGCTGTCCAAGTTCAGAATATGCACACTTAATACTGCCTCCTTGATATGATCCTATTCATGTCAAAAGTAATAAGAAAAAGGAATGTTTAAATGTAGGGAAAGCATCTGACATAAAATGTTTACCAGTCTGTCTCACATGTATATAAAATTTTTCTATTTTTTAATTTATGTATTTGATTTTTTATAATGTGCACATTTTATATTTGCAAACAGGAAAATAAAGACAGAACACTTAAAAATAACTTAGTTTTGCTATTCAAGAAGTGGTTGAACAGTACAGTATCCAATATCATCTTTCTCACTATCTCTCTTGCTTTTTCCATCCCATCATGTATGCTTCTCTCTCTCCCTGTCTCTGTCTCTCAATACCCCATGTCTCTCTCAGGAGTCCACCCATTGAGTTTCCCCTCTACCACCATCATTCCTTCTTGTAGTGGAGAGTATAATAATGATGCGAGAAAGTGTGGTGGTTATTTAACCTCTCTCCAGCTAAATGTTTTATTATAACTCCTGAAAACCTAATTACAGTAACTTTACATGCTACAGTACCCTTTATGGGCTGCCTCTTTATTAAACTTACTCCTTTAGAGACAATAAACCTGATGCTTCAAAGGGCAGAGCCAGGACCAGTAAAATGTGATGAAATCTCCCATTTTCCAGTGCACACCTGATCTCCCTCACTGATCACCCCATCCCCACTCCAGGTGCATCTCTGCTTCTGTCCTTTCTCTGGCTTTTTATCAAATTTCAGCAACTGCATGTATGATATTAAAAATCTTTTAGGGATTAATGGGCTGTGTATCAATATTTTCATCCACTACTCTGAATACCTGTGAGTTTATTTACTGGGGAGGTCAGTTTTCTCGGTAGAACAACAGTCAACACCTGGTTTCTCTGATAACTAGATCTGCTTTTTTGCACACGGCACTATGTTGAGGCCATTCAATAGTTTTGCTTGATTTCAAGGAGAATGTTTCCTGCAGCTGACTTCATGAACAAGAGAGAACTCATCTGTACTGTTAGCCATTAGTTGTGGTGGTTAGCTGAATGGTGCACTGTGAGAAAATAGTGGGAAACAGATTGAGAGAGAGGAGAGCAGAGAGGGGTGGGGGTAGGGACAAAAACTTGACCTTTGGAGTTAAGGCAGTGCAATTATCTGTATAGTGCATTTCTGTTTCAAAGCCTTGCTGGGATTTCCCCCTGGGAATAAAGCCAAACCAATCGAAAATAGGGAGACTGCCTCTGAGGATCCCACTGATTGCAACCTGAAAAATGGTACTTGGTGTTGAGGAATTTTCTATGTTTGTTTGTTTCCTTCTTTAGCAGGGTTTGAGGTTAATGAGTGAGTTTACTTGTGATTGACTCAGAGAAAAAGGAAAAGAAATCTTCTGTTGGAGTCTCAAGTAGTTTAACCAGCTACTACTTCTCAACGCTTCTCTAGATGAGTCAAGCCCCTTCTGTATCATAAGAATAAAATAAAAATTCACAGCATTTTGACTTGATGGGCTCCTTTTTGCATGGATGCTATGCATGAGTTTCTTGTTTGTTAGACTTCTTTTTAAATTTTTCCGTGGTCGTTTAATCAGAGAAAACGTATGCCCTTAATTTTCTAAGCCAATTTGAAGCAAAATCCTGGTTTGCCAAGATGCTGCCATGTAAAATGCATGGGAGAATAGCTGTTAGGTATGCTCACTTTCTCTGTCTCTTTCAGTTTTGTTTTTTTTTAATGGTTTTGTTTTCACATGAGGAAAAGTGACATTTATCAAAAGATAGTTTCAGGTGAAGTGATGATCACTCTATTCTTAAGAACTCACTGGAGTCTAGTGTACAGAGATGAGGACACAGAGCCACAATCCTTCCTTAGCATTACTATTCAATTCCATGGGCATTCTGAGCCCCTAACCTGTGGCAGGAAGGATGCTGGGTGCTACGACTTGAAGCCCTGATAACCACATGGCTAGGAAAGGAAGAAGTGTGTAAGCTCTTCGTTTATTTTTTGTAACACATCAAGGACCAGTTTTCTCTATCCCTTTGAGTGTTAGCAAACTCCAAGGACAGCACTTTGGGGGCCCCTCATTTGCCTTTCCTTTCTGAGGCACAAGTGGCCAATTCTGAGAGCAATTGAGTTGTGCTTGAAAAATGTCAAGTGCATTTGGAAACTACACATTTTTGCTGACGCCTGGAGTCCTGAGCTGAGCTACTTCCATGACCGACCGCTGGGAAGAAGTTCAGTTGGGGCATCACAAATGATTCATCGGAGCATACTGAGCAGGCCCCTGAGGGGGAAAAGCTGTCTTAATAGCCAGTTCAGGGAAAAATCAGGAGAAGTCCCCTAAGCCTTCTTGGTCCTCCCAGTGACCATCTGGCCAGACCATTACCTTGTGGGTCTTGCTTCATTTTATTTATCTGTTTTTTCCTGCAGCATGTGACAGCAATCCTTGGTGAATCAAAGCTTTCATTTTTTCAACTTGGTGATTATGAAAATTTTCAAACAGACAGAAAAGTTGGGAGAATAGTACAACGTAAGAATAACCATCTGGTTTCAACAATTGCTGTCGTTTTGCCACATTTGCCTCATCTATCTGTAAAGAGAGAGACAGAGATTTTTTGCCGAATCATTTGAAAGTTAAGTTGTAGACTTCCTGACTTTACCCCTAAAGATGTCAGCATTCAAAATTCACGTTTAAAAAAGATACATCTACTAACCATCTAGTATGTTCTCTAGATGTATCACATTTAAAAAGATATATCTACTACCCATCAGACACATTTGAAAGGTGCACAATGGGTAGAGGGGAGTTTCTTAAACTTTAAGATACATTAGAATCACATACAGAGCTATTTAACTGATACCTCTCAGACTCTAGCCCTAGGTCTGGATGGAGCCTCGAAAGTTGTACTTTTCTAACACAGCACTCAAGTGATCACAAAGGAGGTATTTATGGGACACAATCTGAATATCATGACTTTAGAATCTCTTTTTTTATTTGTTTGCTGAATTTAACCTTCTAAAGATTTGGAGTGTAGCTGTGTTGTGGAGAAACAGGAGCCTACATATCTTTGGTACTTTGGTTTAATCATTTTAAGCACCAGAAACTAGGAAAAAAGCGGGGGTGGGGGGGATGCAATAACAAAATGAGTTTCATTTAGCTGTGATCATCACAGACACCACGATATCAAAGAGAGCTCTATTCTGCTAGGATTAATGCAGTGCTGAAAAGTATATGGTGTTTTTGTCTTTGTTTTCCTACGGTGAAATGGCCTTGTATGTATAAACATAAGTATCTGCCTATATGCATATATGCAAACTTGTAAGTCTGGAAAACAGAAGTCAGCATGGCAGAAAGAATCCTAATTTTAAAATTGAAAATGTTCACAGTGCTGTCCTGTTAACATTCATTGTTTTGGCCTTGGAAAGGTTGTAGGTCATTCATTTAACAAAGATTTGTTGAGTACTCACTATGTGCCAGGCTCTATTCTAAATGTTAGGATACGATGGTAAACAAATTTTACAAAATATCTGTTTACTTTAAACTTCATGTTTCAGATCTAATGGTGGAGATAGATAATAAATAACATAAAAACACATACATAATTGAGAAAAAGCAGTTATAATAGGATGGAGAATGACAGAGAAGGAAGGTGTGGGGGGGGGGGGGGCTGAGAAGATCTCCCTGGGCAAGTGACATGGGAGCAGAGTGGTGAATGATGTGGAGAAACAAGCTGTGCAGGTTATTTCCAGGCAGAGGGGACAGCAGGTACAAAGGCCCTTAGGTGAAAATGTGTTAGGTGTGATATGAGGTGGAATATCAAGTGTACCTGATAGAGTGGGAGAGAGGGGCTAAAGTGACAGAAGATACAACTGGAAAGGCCACTGGAAGGCAGATCATGACAGAAGGTAGGCCATGGCAAGGACTTCTGATCTCATTTTTAGTATTATTGGAAGCCTTGATTGATTGATTGGGGGGAGGGGGTGGGAGAATAGTGACATGTGACACAATCTGACTTCCTCTTTAGAAAGAAGTGTGGAAAATAGACTGTGTTGTCAAGGAGACAATTTTAGGATCTCCGGAAGGAATCCCATACAAAGAAAATAATAATCCTATCCCTCTATTATTTCTTACAGATGAGTACATTAAAAATAACATTAAAGCAATTTAAACTTCTTAATCTTCTTCTTGTGATTTCTCTCATGTTGCCAAAACATTGTTTCCCATTTACTGATTTTGTCCTCAAAAATGACTGATACTCAGGTGCCAGGCACTGGGATAAACTCTATATAACTATATATATATAACTATATATATATATAACTATATATATACTATATATATAACTATATATATAAATAACTGTATATATAAATATATATAATATAATATATAGTTTATATATATATTTATAGTTTATATATATATATATTTATAGTTTATATATACATAAATATATATAAACTATATATATACCTATATATATAACTATATATATATCTATATATAACTATATATATAAATATATATAGTTA
>NW_024412377.1:58507269-58649859 GCF_014898765.1 Herpailurus yagouaroundi
TATATAAACTATATAACTATATATATAAATATATATATTAATATATATAGTTTATATATATAAATATATATATATATATATATATATAGTGTATGTAATCTCCAAGTAGATGATAGATACTTGAGTGCAAAAAGTGATAGAGGATGGGGTGGGGGTGCTTTTGGAATATGCTTCCAAAATAGGTGTTTGGAAGGTGAGTAGGAGTTGGCTGGGGTGTTATGGGTGGGGAAGCAGAGGAACAGCCATTCCTGAAAGCCTTGTGCATCATTCACAAAGGCATGGCAACATGAACAGGCTGGTTAAGGAAGGAGGTGTCTTTTGACATGACTGAAGCATAGATTTTGGGAGCTGGAAGCACAGGGATAGAGACAAGGGTAAAAGTTGGGTAGTTGTTGCAAAGAGTGTGGTCCCATATTCAGATTTGGACTTCTTCTTATAGGCTTTGGAGGATCATCAGGGATTTATAAGCCAGAGCACAATGACATTTGTGGTTTGGGGAAAAAGCTAGCAGGAGGATTGAAGGGGAAAGTTGGTGGGAGAAGTTTTCAGAAGTAAACTTGATAGGATTCTTTCACCCATTGTATGGGAGAAGGTGAGGGGAAGGGAGGAGGTGAAAAATGGCTACAGTCTCTCAAGAACCTGGGAATAACAGGATTGCAGGAGGAATCTGAATGGGGAGGAGAAGGTAAAGAGTCCGTGCTTGGCTGTAACTTGTTCAGTACAGCTGTGGGATGTAGAGATAGAGAGATGCCCAGTGTACAAGTGGAATATGAATCTGGACCTCAGGAAGGAAGCTTGTTGGAAATGGAGACCCAGAGACTTGAGTCATATTGGTGATGCCTGAAGCCATGGAAATGGGTAAGATCTCTGTAGGGCTGAGAACTGGTGTTCCCATATTCCTAAGTATTTATCAATAATTGAGATATATTTATATTCCTTGGTTTTAGTTTGATTTCCAGTTTTCACTACCCACTCTTGGAAAGTTGTTCAAGAAGTACATTTGAGCTAGTTCTAAATCAAATTCCAGCATTTTCCCATCCCCCTGGCTTTCTGGTGGGCATATGTTCTAGCTTAAGTGTAAGGCAGTGGACTATTATTTAGTGATTTAGAGAACTCTTCAGGTGTTTGTTTGACATTTGTCAGGCTTTAAATTAAAATTCATGTTTCAGGCTCCTTATGTCGCTCTGAGAATTAATAATAAAAGCTACTCATCATGCATTGAGCACTTACTATGTGACACACCCTTGGTTAAGTGCTTTTCCTACATGATCTTGTGTAACCCTTACAACAGTCTACTCTGTGACATGAGGTACCTCTGCTGCTCTTACCCCATGTTACAAGTGAGGAGATGGAGGCTTTTAAGAGCAGCATTAGGTACCTTGTGTGAGCTTACTTGTCCAATAATGGCACTGCTGAGATTCCACTCCAGGCGAACATTGCTGCCAAACACTGCTTCTAAACCCTGCCCACTTGCCACCTCTTCTAGAAGACACTTTTAATCTGGAGCATTAAAAGAGTGCTATTGGATAAGGAATACAAAAGTTTATTTATGGAATCCAACCTCTTGCCTTTACTCAGATCATCAAACATACTTATAGTACAAATAAAGTTTAAATATCAGTTGTTTGCTTTAATGTTGGCTATATTAAATAGTTCACTAATCAGACACTCATTTTCTGACATCATTGTCAATCATATCAGTCTTGTGTGATCTTTGTCAAAGATTAAAATACTTTCATGGATTTATCTGGAAGCATCCAAGACGCAAATATTTGTAATAACTTTGATCTTGCCTCAGAATCCTACCAGGGTAGCTTGCTAAGCCCCATATGCAGGGGGTAGTGTGGTGTAGTAGGTCCAACTGGAGCATTGAGAGCCAGGCAGACTGGAGTTTTAGCCCCGATGACCCTGCTTGCTAACTTCCAGCTTCAGTGTTCTCATTTGTAAAACTATGGTAATAATATAGGGTTGATGTGAGGTTGCATGCAAATAAAACATTTACCATTGTAATTGACACATAGTATGTGGTCACCTACTGAAGACTTGAAAGGAAATACCTGCATAACATTTTGGAATCTTAGGATCTTAAGTTTACAAAAAAATGAGGAAACTCCATTCATTCATTCATTCATTCATTCAAGCCCGTTGCATGTGGAGCTTTGAGTTGGTTACTGGGAACATAAAAATGAACAAGGTATAAAAGAAGACACAGTCCCAGCTTCCAGCTGCTCAGACTCTAGACACTACTTAATCCATGCTTTAAAGTTCACTATAGATTTCCTGGAAGACAGTCATCATTTTAAATAAGGTGTGGCAAGTCACATTTGAAGTTTATAAATGGCACACACAAGAGAGAAGAATCTGTCAGAGAATTTATGGTCCTTGAAGTGTCCTTGGAGTGACAGTCTCCTGACCCTGAAGAAGGGTTATATTTGGTGTCAACAGTAGACCCCATTACCCTCTTGTCACACCATAGTCCTAGAGACCAAGGGCACCTTGTTTAATTGCCAGGCAAAGATGTTTCCAAAGGAAAAACATCACATGACTTAGAGAGGCAGTCTCAGAACAGGAAGCAAGATGGAGGAGGGCAAACAGCCCAGGAAGAAGGCTCAAGATAGGTAGTTTAGAGTAACACTGAAGAGTACACACTTTAGCATGAGGCAGCGCTCAGGGTTCACATCCTTGGACAGTTGCTTGAATCCTTCCAGCCTGATTTCTCATATCTTAAATATTTTAATATTTAGTTTCTAAGTTGTTGTGACAGTATTATTTCAAGTGTCTTTGAATCTTTATTTATTTTCAGAGAGAGCACACATGTGTGTGCTTGAGCATGGGACAGAGGGCAGGAAGAGAGAGAGAGAGAGAGAGAGAGAGAGAGAGAGAGAGAAAGGATCCCAGGCAGGCTCCATGATACCAGCCCAGAGCCTGATGAGGGGCTTGATCCCATGAACCATGAGATCCTGAGCCAAAATCGAGCGTCAGATGCTTAAACTTAACCAACCTTAACCCAACAAACCAGGCACCCTTCAAGTGCCTTTAAATAGCAGGTTCTAGTACCTGATACTGTTTAGTATCATCATCATCATCATCATCATCATCATCATCTCCAAGTTACAAACGGTAACTCACTTTCCATATTTGCTTTGAATACTTTTCAGGATTGTTGTGGAAGGTAAAATCTAGATGCATATGGAATGCATAAATGATGTGACTCTATGGAATTAATTTATGTCACTATCAGATGTAATCTTTGCCCCTTTTTCCATGACAAAGTAGAGCAGTTAACTAGGACTGTATAGAACTAGATAAAGCAGAGTGAAAGAAAAAGCAGGTCTGTGTTCTCCAGGAGCCACCCATGTCCATGCTCTTTCCTTTTTCTTGCCAGGCACTTTCTCTTTAAAACTTCTTCGGGAAGCACACCCCTGTTTAGCAGCTCTTCTCCGGGATACCCTTTGACCTCAGGAACCGTTTACACGCCACCACCCCGCCTGCTGCCCCGGAATACCTTCTCCAGGAAGGCCTTCAAGCTGAAGAAGCCCTCCAAATACTGCAGCTGGAAATGTGCCGCCCTGTCCGCCATCGCTGCAGCCCTCCTTTTGGCGATTCTGCTGGCATACTTCATAGGTAAGTCAAGGCAGCCCGCTCCATGACCCTGGCCATGAGGAGGTGGGGCAGAGATTGTGGGCTTATGAATGGAGAAGCCCTCTGTTGTCTGTACAGTTTGCTTATTGGCTCCTGAAAGACGTGAAAATGAATGAGGGATGGGAGTGCTTTTTCTCTCCTGAAATGTATTTAAATCTGATGAGTTTCTTTCTCAAGACTCTAATTAACATTTATCAGATGAATTAAGCATGCCTGCTGTATTCTTTCTTGGACATGAGCTGAAAATTGTTGTTCCTGTGAACCCATCCCTCTTTCCTGAAGTAGTCTTCTAGTGTCTTCCATCACTGGATTTTAACCCAGGTCTGTGCTCTAAAATTCATGCAACATGGGTTAATTTCAGCCAAAAACTGAATCGAATAATAGTAACCAGCATGTCTGGGAACATCTTGATTCAAAGGAAAGTTAAATTGCTAGCTTATTTTCAGAGGTGTGGAACAGAAACAGGATTGAGAGGTCAGAGCATCCAACCAGGTCTTTGTGTGGAATCAAGTCACCTAGGCACAGTGGATGTTGCCCACATCCTTTCCTTTGCTTGTGTCCTTTTAGTCTCAACCTGAATTGCACCACATTCATGAGTGAGGTTCATCTCACATGCCAACCTTGCTTCTGGGAACTCAGGATATAACTTAGGGTAGCAGGTTGGTGAAGTTGCAGTGGTATTTTTCTTCCTATGCCAGGCATATTGGTTTGCATCCATGGGGTGTAGCCTTGTAACTGCAGGAAGCAGCAGGTGCCAAGAGCTGAGGGGCAGAGTGCCATGTGCATATGAGCACCCTGGTCTGGACACAAAGCTTGCTCACAGCTCCTGGCCTCAGCAAAGAGCCCTGGTGCTGCTGCTCTGTCAACTGAGCTTGCCAATGCAGATCTCCTGGCCCAGGCAGAGGCCCCGTGATGTTTGATAAAGTTTATTTGAAACACTTGATGGCTCTGGCTTAGTTTCAGGGCAGCCATGACAGGCTTCCCCAATTTGGGGCTCTGCCATGTTGCAAAACAAACCTATAAAACACCAGCAGAAAGAGGCTGACTCCAAAATTCTTATCAACACTTAGGCTGAAACTCCTCTCATTTAAGAGAGGGGGGTAAAAAAGCAACCCTGATTATTCTGACTTTGTCCCTTGTCCTTCAGCAGTGAACACTTCCTTCATCATCAGGCAGCCAGCTTGGTGCCTGCCAGAGAAGGAATTGGTCCAGGACTTCCCAGACCATTCTACCCAAGCTTACCTGATGGTAAAGGAGGTTGACTACACAGCCCCAGTGATCTGGGGCTCTGCCCAATGCCATTACAAGCCAAAAATTGATGTGAAGTTTTCACTCTCTCCCATAATATTGCTATGCTCACCTTAATGTAGAAATATAAGTTTTTACATTCTTTTCCTGTTGTGTCTCCTGGGAATGACCTCCAAAACTGAGAAAATTGACACTCTGGGGAAAGGCACCATGTTTATCTGGAACTTTGCAGAATCCTCGATGCTGTAAACCCCAGCTCCACATGGGGACTGAGGTCTGACACCCATATACTCCTAATTTAAAGTCATGCCTGCTTCTCACTTGCGCTCGCTGAAGGATGGAGTCATGGATTGACAAGGGAGGGGAAAAGGCATCTGTTGCACTCTCAATCACTTGAGTAGAATCTTTTGTGTTGTTAGAAGTAGTTTTGTGTACTTCCCCAGCTAACTGTTCAGGGAGGCTTGGTAGAAACAAATTGAATTGCCTTCAGGGTCTTTGCATGATTTGGCTTTGTGTCAGGAACTGAAAAAAGGGTCCATGAGCTCACTTCTCAGGCTTAATGTTCTGCTAAGCCTGTGGGCACCATGGGGAGCCCAGATACAGAAATTGAGGCACTGCTCACCTCTGCCAATACCATCCCCAGTGTACCTCCTACTCCACTTGCCAGAGAGAGATAGATGGCTATTCCCTGATGTATTGAGCTTGATGGTTAAAATATAATAGCTTTCTGTAGGGCGATTACATAAATGGGAAACCATATAGTGAGAGTTTAATGTTTTAATTGGGTGTGTATCTTGTAAATGATGGATTAGGAAACATATTTATCCTCAGTCTGGAGGCTACTAGAAGCTGGACCTGAGCATCTTAGGATAGTTTATTAGATTATAATCCATCATTTTCTATTATGTATGCTTTAGGTAAGATTATGCTTTAACCCTGGAGTATTAAAGAACACATTATGACTCAAAAATAAATAATGGAAGGGGCCAGTTTTCCCAGCAGTAATGCTGGTGAGTGTGGAGCCATAGGGCTACTCTCCCAGAGGTGACAGCAGATCTGCAAGCACCATGAAGGGGTCAAGGTTTTGAGTGCTGATCTTGACCTAGTGATTCATTTCTCCTTTGCCTTGACAAAGTTGTTTTCCTTCTGAGTCTTGGTTTCCCAAGTAAATTCTGGAAGCATGATGGATATTTACATGCAGAAACTCCAAAGTATGGTGAGGATTAATTAATGTGTATAAATCACTTTGAAGATGAAAAGCAGTATATTATTAATTACAGAGCTGCAGGGGCATAAACAGTACATTACAAACACAGAGAAAAGTGCTGTTGGGAGCAACAAGTGATTGTGCCCACCAAGAAAACAAGCCATCAGGGAAAGACAGAAGGGCAACGTAAAAATCAAAGCCTTCCTGTTAGGGGAGACCAGAGTTTTTAAGACCTGAGTCCATTCTGGTTCATACATGACTCCATGTTCCACTAGAACATTATAAGTCCTGAAATTAAGCATCAGCCCCAAGATATTTATGGACAGGCACTGGGTTCAGGCCTGCCAGGAGCTGTGACAAATAGATCAAATTATCTTCCTTTCATGTTCAAACCTGTGGAGAGAAGACTCCAAAAATGAGCAATCTGGAATAGCTCAGCCCCATGACAAGTTCTTCTTTACATCCAGTATGAGGGTGAGTGTGAAAGCAGAATAAGGTCAACTCTTGTGCATATTGGAAGTGTGGGCCTTTACCAACTCAGGATAGATTCCCCCTTTCCTACTGACACAACTGGAGCCAACGATCTTTTATGATGTACTTTCCATAAGATTCTTCCTATGCCAGATTCTCCCAGTGTACATAACATCCTGGAATAAATTACTTTGAGAAGCTGCATGAACCACAAGGGGACCATTTTGTGCATCACTCAGGCCCTAGCCCATGTGGTTCCTAGGGAGTAGTGGCTATGAAATACAGAAGAGCTTCCCTCTCAGGAAGTTGTCTTCTATCCTCAGGCATGTCAAGTGCTTTCATTGCCTGCAACACCAGAAATCCCTCGAGATCCCTAAGTTTCTGGATCATGTAACTAATGTAGAGTTTCTCACCTGTTTTATGTCAACTGTACTGTTTTTATCCTCTTAGTATACATAACAATAACTGATTGGAAACTTCTATTTGCTCAGAACTGCAAGCCTTTACATTTAAAGCATTTTTTCCGTAATTATTACATTTGAACCATACCCACAGCCCCAACATCCACTCTAGCAGAAAATAAAATTGGCAGATTACAATCATTTCACAAGAGTTGATGCTGAGGCCCAGAGAGCCTGCCATCACATGGCTGGTTAGTTATAAGGGTAAAAGTCTAGGTCCTTAGTCTCCTGATTAGTCCCCTAATGATTTCCAAATATCACATAAGACCTAAATCATCCCTTTTGTAGCATCAACTCCCTGTATCTGATTTTGCCTTCATTAATAAGGGAGAATAATTCAGCTCTTTCCTTCCCAAGCCATCTTCTGATGATTCCTGAAGTGGAGAGAAACTATATCTCTTCCTCCGTCTTTTAACCTGTCTTTTTGTGTCTGTTTTCACAAACCTCTTCTGTTATAGCGGTCAACAGATATTTTCTGTCAAGAGCCAGATAGCAGATCTTTTTTGGTTTTGTGGGTCGTGAAGTCTGTGTCACAGTTGCTCTACTCTGCTGTTGTATGGCAGAAGCAGCCGTACACGTGTGTAAGCAAACGGGCAGGGCTGTGTTCCAGGAGACTTTACTTATGGACACGGAAATTTGCATTTCATGTACTTTCCATGTGTCATGAAATATTATTCTTTTTATATTTTTAAGGCTATTTAAAATGTAAAACTAGTCCTTAGCTCATGTGCTGTTGTTAAAAACATACAAACAAACAGGTGGCAGACTGGATTTGGCCCCCAGGCCATGGTTTGCCAGCCCCTCTTTGATTACATTACTCTTCTTTTCCTAAAAATACCTTTTCGGAGTGTTTCCATTTTTACAGAAAGAAAACATTTGCTTTCCAACTGGCCGATTGTCCAACTACTCATCCACTATAAGTGCAGTGGGTAATTTTTTCTGATGCTGCCATCCCACTTCGTAATGAATAATTAGATCTGACTTCCTGATCCAAACCAAAAGGTAGAAAAAGCAAGCCACTTTTCTCTTTAAAACTTTGCAAAGGGTAAAAGTTTCCATCCTAATGGATGGCTTGAGATAGTGTTTCAACCCATGGGTAGAGTGTAATGACCTAAAAACTTTGCCACATACACACTTGTCTTCAACCTTCATTTACCCTAGGTTCCTCTGCAAAATCATGGCCTGTTTTTCAAGGTGACAAAGACCCTTTCTTATTTAAGGTTTTCCAACAGGTTGTAACAGTGCAGAGTCCCTGAATGACATCATTGCTTTCTTCTCCTAGGTTAAGGTCAAATAGATCCCGTTTCCTTAAAAGGCATTGAAGTTCTTACAGGCTACCCACATCAAGGAAGAAAGGTGCTTGTGATATATGACTTTACTGCTTAAATCAAGATAATCCTAGAAATTCTAAGATGAGAGTCAACACAACAGTTCACCATGACACAGGACTCAGACTGTCATCCCCAAGTTAAAGACAATACGCAATATATGCTGAGTTTCTGTCAAAAACTCTTCTTGTGGTTGGGAAGGGAAGGGGGTAAGAAAGATAAGAGCATTTATGTCATCCTAAATTAGTTTTTAGCTCTTCAGATCTCTGCCAAACCAAAATACATCTATATATTAGAAAGTCACCTTGTCTTTTTTCACTACAGTAATTCCTGCCAAATATGAAATACTATGTTTTAAGTAAGCTGCTCAACGCTCTGTCTTCTGCCACTCTCACTTTGATCTGGGAAGAACGCAGGCCATCAACATGTCAGGATGTTAAAAGTGTGGTAATTTGGGGGGCTTTCAGTTTCTTTTGAAAACAATGAGAGATTATTTTCTATGGAAACTAAAAGCCTACAATGTGTTTAAAGTTGCTACACTTGAAAAATGATATGTTGAGACTCAGGCTGATGAATCCTGTGTTCAGAGCTGCTATTTTGTGTATTCCCATCTCACTGAACAGAGCAGATTTGGGGAAAACAGAAAGAAAATGACAGAAAATGATGAGAAGCATACACTTACCTGGCATCCTTTGTGAGGATACAGCCTAGGAAAAATGTTGACCCTCTCATTCAGACTCACTGTTCTTTGATGATCCAGAGAGATGCTAATCCTTGACCTCTGTATGAATTCCAAATTGTGTATTTACCTCCCATTATATAAAGGGCAAAATGGTAGCGATTAAATCTGAACAATCCTGCAAGTAACATTTCCACCCACCTCCCCAGCCCCAGATGGTCAAAGCTTGTATTTAGTCCCACGGAGAAGGAAAAAAACTTCCCACAAATAAGTCAGGGGACCCAGCTATGTTATCAGTTCTGATGTTAGTAACAGACTTTTTATCTAATAGATATGCTAATGTGCTCTTAACCAGATAATAAAGTCCTGTCCCTGCTTACACACTGGTGAGTCTCTGGCAGTGGGGGCTGCCATTTCATAATTGTACTCTTAATTTCAGAGGATGTGTCAATTTATGGAAAGCAAATTAAGTCATTAGCTAGGTCTCTGGTCTCCGTCACCTAGCAGCCATGTGGCAACATGCATATCTCATGTGTGACATTCAGAAAAGTTCCTTTACTGAGGTGAGGTGCCTTGGCTTTCCTCCACAAGCCACCTGTCAGAAATCAAGGTAGCCAGCTGATACAGGGCTTTCCCACCCTGACAGGTAAGCTCCATGGATAAGGAAGAGGAAGCAACTTTTGGTCTTTATTTTGTAGACCCTCTTAATGCAAAACCAGGGAAGAGTGAGTAGTGCTACCACCCTGTGCCCCTCAAGGACCATGACAAGTAGACAGTGTTATCAGTATGATCTGCTGGCCTAAGACCTTGTGGCTCCACAGAGCATGTGTTGGGTGAATGAGAATGCAGTGTTCACCAACTGTCTTTGTGTCAACTCACCATTCAGGCCTTTGTCCTGAAATTTCTTTGTGACCATTATCTCTCTGGCAGTCAGCAATCAGTTCAGAAGCAGTAATGGGATGCGAAGCTATGACATTTTGTGTGTCTCTCCCACATGCTCTGTTTATTTGACTGCATCACTTAGGGTGGTCATCAAGCCCACAGACCCTTCACCTTCCACAGGAAGCTTTTAAATTCTTCATTTCCTAAGCTTTGCATGTGTTTGTTTATATTTACATGTTTCATGATTTAGAATTCTGGATATAGCTTCTGTTGTACTGTAAATAAGTATTGTTTCGTTCTACGTTTTACCTGTAATACAATTGCAGGCGTTCTTGCCATGTTAATTAGAAAAGTACTACCTTGATGTGATGGAAATCACATGAATGGGCTTTGGTCTCAGGGAAGCCTGGGTTCAAATTCTGATGTGTATACTTAAAAGCTTTGTGACTTGGGCTTGCCGCTTAATCTCCCTATCCTATAGTTTCCTTATCCAAAACAGTGGGATAATTCCTGCCTTGTAAAGATACTTCAGGTGTTCACTAATATTATATATGTATTCAACTTTTCTTCAAATGCAATGTCATCAGGTATGAGCAATGTCGTTTTTGTATGTATCCCCTAAGTACTGTGACAAGTACTTAGCATTTATAATTTTTATTATGTAGTTTTGGAAAGAGGTAGGCACAGACCACCTGGAATGACATACAACTCTATGAATAGATAGGTCTATAGTCAGACCAGCAAACCATTGTCTGCTTGGCCAGCCATGACTGTAAGAAAACACCAGTTGTAAAATGCATTCTGGTTTCAGAGATAGGAAAATGTGAACACATCTGTGTTTTAGAATCAGTGAAATGTGGTGGCACCTGACACACAGTAGAAGCTCAACTAAACAGTTATTACGATTATCGTATTGGCTCCCACACTCCTAGACAAGGTCCATTGAAAAGCATAAAACCAGGCTCTTGGATCACTGTATCCCCAACAATGCCTAACACCTTGTAAGCATAAATAAATATTTATTTAATTAATAAATGCTGATTAGAGTTAGGGCTAAGTTGGACCATTAATGGACAGCGTTATCAAGTGCCCGAAATCCCTGATCCCTGGTTTTACTTGTTCCCCCATGTAAAGGGAAGTTTCTGGTTCCCTGAAAGGGAAGTTTCTGGTTCCCCCATGTAAAGGGAAGTTTCTGGTAAAGGGAACGGAATTGCCTCCGTTCCCAAGCATTTCCAAGTTATAAAGCATTTAGGCAAAGGAACAGTTAGGGGGGTTGTGTAAGCACCACATTTAAGCCCTCTAGCCGGAATCTGTGATTCCCTGAAATCAAGAGAGCTGGATGAGTGAAACTGGGAAGTGTTTGTGTCTGGCATACAGCCACCATTTGGCACTCATTTTACAAAAGTGTGGCAGAATTTAGTTGGAGTTCAAGGTGAAAAAGCAAATAATGGCATAAATCTGAAAGTCTGTTGGCTGCTTCTCTGTAAATGAGGATGTGCTAAGAAATGAAGCAATTGCTACAAGGCACCAAATAGAGAAGAGGAATATTATATGGTGAATTAGGTCTGTGTACACAAGCCATACAGAATGTTTTGTGCTGAAATGCCCGACTTAGCTGTGCAGGCTCATATGACAGAAATTTGACCCCAAAGCGAACTTTTAGAACATTCATAGTTTTCTTAAGGTCACCTTAAATCATACTTCCTGTGTCCTTCACTGAAAATTCCTTTCTAGAAAATCCACATTTTGGTTGTTAAGAATAGACATGCAGAATTGTTGTCTGAGCCCTTTACTCATCAAATAAATCATTTATTAAATTGATGTCTCATATTAAGATCCTCTGTGTTAGGAGAGCAAATGGTCCATCAACTACATTAGCATATTTAATATTACCATAAATATGGTAATATTTTTGGCATAATGCATTGCATGTTCCACTAATTTCATTTTTTATTATCAACTCCTAGCCTTAAATATGTAAATATCAGAATGTCTCAGGAAATATAGCAGTCCTAAACTATGTGTTGATAAGAAAAGAGTTTTGCTGAAGAGAATATTGTCCTCCTTTCTTGGAAAGAAAGATTTATATGATACATAATAAGTATCATCTTTCAAAGGCTTTTTTCCCTAGTAAACCAAAGCTTCAGAGAAGGGAGGATCAGATTTGCCTCCAATCTTTGCCTTTCTTTCGTCATGACTTGTGTTCACAGCTGTTAGGGAAGGCCCTTCCCTTGGGACGGGTTTTCAGTGGAGTTAGGTCATGTGGAAAGATGTGTACACACACGTTTGGCCCTCCCCTAGGGACTCTGATCTTTATAAAAGAAAGGTATGTTGCCTTGCTTTTGCCTTTGCCGTCATGATGCAATCCTATCCGTAGGCTTACTTCTATTACACCATGAGTGTTTTAGAGTCACGTTAATGAAGTTTAGATTAGACTTGCTTATATGCCAAAGGGAAAGGTAAGTGGCAGTCTATCAAGTGCATTCTGTTCTTTGGGCCATGCTAAACAAGACGACATCTTTCAAAGAAGTTCGGTATGCCTTTGAATTAGAAGCATTGTTGAAACTGGTTTTAAGGCTACCTTATGCCCAAAGTTTACAAATATAGACTTCTAGGGCATTCGCTGAATTAGAGTTCATGTGCTTAAACTTCCCTTTAAGTTTCTTCTTTTTTATTTTGAGAGAGACAGAGAAAGTGCAAGCATGGAGGGGCACAGAGAGAGAATCCCACGATCTGTGATATCATGACCTGAGCTGCAGTCACTTAGTTGGGCACTTAACTGACTGAGCCACCTAGACTCCCCTTAAACCTTCTTTTAATAACATTTGTATACTTCCTTGAGAAAGGTGTCTCTTCTCTTGAGAGAATTGTAGGTTAAAGACTTTTTTCCCATGAAAAATCTTCTCGCAACTTTGTATATGAGTTTTATGTATTATTTTTATTAATTTAAAATGTATTAAATTTATTATATTAAGTTCATGTTTTTCCATTGCACCAAAAATTTTGTTTAGGCAAAGGATTGGCTGTTCACATTGTTTGCTGGGATCTGCTGACCAGCCTCTGAATCTAGGACATTTTTACTTGAAAAATTTCCCTAGACCTAGAGTCTGATAAGCAACCCCATAAAATAGTACACTTAATAGGAAAGCTGAGGGACACCTGGGTGGCTCAGTCAGTTGAGTGTCCAGCTTTGGCTCAGGTCGTGATCTCATGGTTCGTGAGTTCAAGCCCCATCGTCAGGCTCTGTGCTGATAGCTCAGAGCCTGGAGCTTCCTTCGGATTCTGTGTCTCCCTTTCTCTCTGTTCCTCCCTTGCTCGCACTCTTGTGTCTGTCTCTCTCTCTCTCTCTCTCTCTCTCTCTCTCTCTCTCAAAAGTGAAGATTTAAAAAAAATTTTTTTAATAGGAAAGCTGAGAAAGCCTGGACAAGTTATGGTTTGCATAAATGACGTGCGCCATGATGTTAAGACATTTGAGCTTCATTTTTCCCAGATCCATCAGGCAATAGAAGCTTTTATACTAAAAAGGTTTTTATTAACTTATCATTATAACAAATGGTCAGCCATCCTTCTTTCTCCTTAGAAATGTGAAGTGGTCTAAACATTACACAGTAAGAAATTGTAGAGTCTTGTGCCCATTTTTATTCAGTCTGTTTTTGTCCAATGAAGGCATTGTCTCCTCTTGAATTTACTTTAAAAACCATAAACCTTCTCAAAAAAAGAAGCTGGCCTGTGATTAGCTTACATTTCTCAGGACCATAGCAGTGAAGGGTAAAAATCCAAAGAAAGGAGAATACATACCAAAAAAGAGTGGGATGAAGTTAAGACAAGAAGTAAGGAAAAGACACTAGAAGCTATGAACACAGTGATTAGAAACACTAACAAGGATTGCAGGCTGTGAGATACCATATGCTAAGCAAGATAAAACATGGAACAATTAGAAGACAAGGATGGGGGAAAGGTGACACCCAGCACATCAAATGACATGTAATCTTCTGCATGATTTCTTGAACCAATAAGTCCAACCAAGGTAATGAGATGAAAAGCAATCCTTGAGAATTGCTTGGAGGTGTTGTTTCACCCCCTCATCTCACATCATTAAACTTTCTGTTCCCTCATGAACTACTTAGATAAATAACAGTGGACAGCTCAACATTTATCCAAATAAACCAGAAAGCCACCATGATAAAGGAAATTGAATTTATAGACACAGCAGGCTCTTGCCTAATAGATGAGAGTCATGTGTCTAATGTTGAACATCAATCTATATTTCAAATACGTTGTATGAAGAGGGGGCAGTAAAAACACCCCCTACAAAATCATTTCTCACTAAGGTTAGTTTATCTTGTGTTGTGTCTAATTGATACCCATGTAATTCCGCTACAGTCTTTGCTACTACAAATGATGTAAGAGATGGAAAGAGTGTGGCTGTTGGCTCCCAGGGGAGCGCTGAAAGTTGGGCTTAGAAAAATCACCTTTGTCTTCAGATGTGTTGTCTTTAGAATGACCCTTGAAGCCAGAAAGCAAGCATATTTGTTTTTTAATCAGGTGAGGGCATTCTCAAAAATCTTCTCTTCAGTCTTGATCAGGAATGGACATGATGGAGAATTATTTTATACTAGATCCTTTCCCTGACTTATTTTGCCTATTTTCATGGTGTAAAGGAAGGTCCAGCAGGAATATCTGAGCTGACATTACACTTTTAGCTCCTAGTCGAATTCAATGTATTTATGAACTTGTAACATTTAGGAAGGTTTCCAAATTCCTACATGGGCATATCTTGGTCTAGGATAGGACACAGGTATGTTCAGGCTGGTAGCAACTCATTACTCAGCCAAATCTGGATTGGTGGGGGTGGGGGTCGGGGGGCTGGGAAAGAGAAGGGAAAGAAGGCAAGTCCCTCTCCATTTGGCATGTGTATGAGTGTGGCCCCCCACACCACTCCTCCCACAGATCGTGCCCCAAAAGTTCTGGTCAGAAAAAGTTTTCAATATGTGCACATCTTAATGAAATGTTTTGACAGCTACATTTAATCTGACTTGAAGGAAACCAGCTTTGGATCCTGCTTCCAGTGGTTTCATCTTTCACAATGTTTGTTTGCATTCACAGAGATGTGGATGTCACTGCTCCTTCCCCTCCTGTCCCCTATTGTCTACGTTCTACCTTTAAGTATCCTTGGAGCAAGTCCAGATTTATTAAAATTAATATACATACATTACAGTTCACTTAATTTTAGACTTTTAAAAAATGTGCTGGTATGCTGACTGCAACTTTATCCCACCTCTTGTCTACCCTACCCCCACCTCTGCAGCTTGACTCTTTAGATGGGGGTGGTCAGGGCAAAAGGGCTACCCAAGGGCTTATGGTCTTGGCCCTGTCTGGGAGAAAATATCTCTATTTCTTTTGTAGGGAGGTGGATGCTGATTGCATGGTATTTTATTCTTCTCTTCAAAACTGACAGGAATTAAGCCTTTGGAAAGGTTAGCTGACCCAGCAGTGCTATCTGTATTGTAGTGAAATACCAATGGCTTGTTTTAATGTCAGAAGCAAATTGGAGAGTGGACCCGACTGAAATATCTGTGACTAAATTTGTCCTGAAGGAAGAAAAAGAATTGTCTCTCACGTTCGCATGACTAAGGAGTTTATTAAACAAGAGCTTGTGTACCCCACCCAGGGAGAATGCTGTCAAAACATGAAGAAAAAAGATAGAGATCACATGAAAGCCGAGTCTGAACTCTTCTCATAATTGCATGTCTGAGTACTTTTGCTAATTTGCCACACCCTTTGTAATTCTTTCTTCATCACAACACTACTGCTGCCTCACCCCTGACCAAAAACTTTACTGTGCCTGTGTCTCCGACAGTAGCATGAAACAAAACAAACAAACAAAAAAAAAACCCAAAACCTGGCTCCTTGAGAAGATACCCGGAGTGGATTGAATTGGTTCTTGGCTTGTCACCACACCCTTCAAAACCCAACAACCAGGTTGCATATACAACAGGGTTTCCTTCAAGGGGCTGGTCTGAAATCTCTGCCAGTGGAAATGTAGAGAAGGACTCCAGACCTGAAAAGGAACAAAGTGTGAATTGCAAAAAAGAAAAAAAAAATTGAAAGGATTCTTGACATTGTGCACATGCTATCAAATTTTGGCTGATTTTAATTCATATAGATAGGCCAAGTAGAGTGTAGGGGCTAATGTCAAGAAGATTTGTGTATGCCAAGGGGAAAACACATATTACGAGAAGAAGCAAGTGTGCAAAAGGGACAGAAAATCCAGGAAGGCATCCCTTTGCGTCACCGTGGTATATATGGTGTGTGTATTTTTTTCCTGGGGATATAAAGGGAGAAGGCGGCCAGATGAATAGCTAGAGAAAATTACAGTTTCCACTGGCTTCTATAGAACAGGAAGGAACCGCATGGTCACCATTGACCTAGTGAATAAACGGAAGTTCAGGCTTTGTGGTCAGCTCAGAAAATCCTCTGACTTAGATTAAGCCAGTTCTTATTTTTCTATTGGATGATGAGGCTACAGTTTTAGCTGATCTCTTCACAGCCCTGTCCCCAGCATCCTAAGAGACTCTACCCATTTATCTTCGAAAGCCAAAGAAAAGAGCCTGATGTGAGAGGAGGGAGTAAAGCTGGTGGCCCAGAAAAGATTACTCTGATGCTGAATGGAGAGAGACAAAATCTCTACCCCTGCACATGTGATCACGGTAGCATCCTGAGGTTCTAGCACACAAGGGGTGACTGGGGACTGTGGTATCTTGACGGAAGTTTTGCCACACATGCAGAAAGGTTCTCTGCGTAGAAAAGAATCTTGATGTGAGGCTTTAATGCCTTTGAAAGCGCATCAAGAGGAACACTGACATGCTTTCACTGGAGCCTTGGAATCCTAAAATAAATAATAGAAAAATTGTGATTTAAAATATAATTCCAAATACTAACTGGGCCCCGCTGCCTAGATGAGTAATAGGCTTCAATAAATGTGTGACAGGCACAAGGCTCTTCAGTATGAAGAGTAGTGAGGCCTCAGAAATAGAAATAGGTTTTTCATTACATGAGGGATTATGTTCAGCCTGACTGTGGAGCCTGTTCGCGGGGCCACAGCTGCATCTTCTGCCTGCAGACATATTAACAGGTAATGGTAAAGCAGGCCCGCACAGCCTGAAACAGCGATTTGTTTTAGGCAAGGGAGAAAGGTCGCTATCTCCTGCTTAAGTCAGGATTAGCATTGTTTACTACACACTTTCCCTTAAACTTCTATTCCTCTGTGCTAATGAGCTGCAATTTGAGTCAGGTTCCACCTGGGTGCCTGCTAAAATCTGCAGGGAAGCCAGGGGTGGAGAAGTAGGCATGGTTTTTGGGGTGGTGGTGGTTGCTGTCTTGTTTTGACCCACGTAAGCTCGTCAACACACGCAAGCATGCTTCTCTTTGAGGATCATACAAAGTTTTATCGTAATTTCAAGCAAACTCAGCGATTCATTTGAGGCTCTCCTAATACAGGAACTCAAAGTCAGCACATGCACACTCTGGGCCTCCCTTCTTTTCAGGACTGAGATTTGGGTCAGTGTCAAGAAACTGAATTGAGTCCACCCTCTTAGTGGCCAAGGAAACTATGGGGTCCTGGAAGATGAGTTTCAAGAGGAACTTGAGAAAGGTCTGGGCACTTGGCCATAGAAAGGCACTCATGATAAAAAGAGTTGATTTCAATTTGAGATAGGTTTTCTTTTACACATGTTATCAACACAAAATTCCTGGCCTTTGTGCCCTCTTGGTTCAAATAACGACTCGTTGAAACTTCATACTTCCGACATCATTGTTCACCTGGATCAGGAAACCTGATTTGTATCTATAATGGTTCCTCACTTTAGTGGCCAGCTGGGCATTGGAATAGTCCCCTGAAGAAAGTTCTGGATTTAGTTTGGCTAGGTTGCCATCTCAACCCTTACCAACTGCGTACTTTGGGGAAAGAAAATTTAATGTATTGAGCCTCGTTTTTCTTAACTGTAAGAAATGGTTAATAAATAACAGTTGTAATGATGATGATACCTTTTTCATAGACTTTCTATGTGACATTTAAAGTAGATATTGGTATCAATATTCGTGCTATCTGTGCATTCATTCAAAAGAAAAAGTATACAGATGCTAAGTTGCAATTTAGGATTTAGGCTATCAAAGTTCAGAGACTGGAGGAGTTGAGGATGACCCAGTGAACACATTTCCATGCTGACCTAGCCCTGGGAGGATGGAGATGAATTGAAGTAGGAATGAGTTGAGAAGCACTGCAGGCAGCAAGGAAGGGGAGAGGCCAGAATTAATAAGGCATGGGGCAGGGGAGATGAGGAGCTCAGCCAGTGAGGAGAAGGGTGCCCAGTGAAGAGCGGTGGAAAATAGGAGGTGAGATAGAGCAGAACCAGGTGATAGATGGCCTAGAAGGCTAGCAGAATATTTAACTTGGTTAGTTTGGCTATAAGAAGGTACTTAAAATTCATAAGCAGGAATGTAATATAAAATTATGACAAGCTGGGGTGTCTGGGTGGCTCAGTGGTTAAGCGTCTAACTTCGGCTCACGTCATGATCTCTCAGTTCATGAGTTTGAGCCCTGTGTCGGGCTCTGTGCTGACAGCTCAGATCCTGGAGCCTGCTTCAGATTCTGTGTCTCCTTCTCTCTCTCTGCCCCTCGACCACTCACGTTCTTTCTCTCTCAAAAATAAAACAAACATTAAAACATTTTTTTTAATTATGACATGCTATCATGATAGTTACCTAGTAGATGTTCCATAAATATTTACTTACTAATTGATTGAGGATTCAGGATAGATTGGGAAATGGGACAGAAGACAGGGAGACTTATCCATAGGTTCTGGCCATAATCAGTGGGTATGTGAATGGGTAGATTAGAGAGGAACATGGAAATAGGGAAACAGTAAATCTGTGAGAGCCTCCTTCCAAAGAAGAAAAGGCAGATTTATGATAGAATTTGTATAGTACTGACTGGAGATGAAGAAGACTGAAATATCTGATATACCCTTCAGGTTTCTAACCTGGATCTGTACACGAACATTGTCAAGAATGGTGTAACTTAAGAACTTAAAACTAACACCATCTTTAAATCACTGCACACTTTTCTAAAAGCATGGTTGGCCAAAACATTCTTTTATTGGCATGTAATTCTACCAGAATTGGCAAGGAGCTATTCTTTTTTTAATGTGCTCAGTAAATCTCTGTGCGGTTTCTTTATTAGGAGAGGGCCCTTTGATCCAGTAAAACCCATCAAGACCCCTTCTGAGACATTCACTTTGGATTTTGTATGAAAGTCTGTGGAGAAAAAGGAGAGCAGAATTGGGCTAAAACTAAACTCTAAAAGGCTAACCAACTGCCTCCATAACATTGCTCATATGTAGCGTAAATTTCATGAACCAAAAAAAGGCATCAGGAAATATGTGGCAATTCAGCATACCCATTTATAAATAGAAAAGCACGTTCCAGGACTTGAAGGCGCTCACCTAACAAATGCAGAATGTGGTCCTGGGAGTCTGTACCATTGCCCTTTTTGATTTGGGGCAATGAAGCTTACAAATAAAAATCTTCAAAGAAGAAAGTTGCCTTTTGATCAGCTGGTTAGAGGCAGGTTTGAAATTATGATAAATATGCTACATATTCACTGTATTAACAGGTTTAAACTCTAATGTATCTGCCTGTGTCTCTGAAAATGAGGCTGACTCACTGTACCCAGGCTGAAGAAGGGTCAGATGGATGAGTTTGGCTATGGGTTTATGGATCCAGGCAGAGAGGGCCAGACATCAGGGAATGTGCTTGCACCCTCCTCCCCTCTGCCCTCCCTCTGCACCATGCTGAAGTCTCCATTTCTTTTCAATGCTTTAACATCTGACTGAAGTGCATGAACTACCCTCTCAGACGCTAGGTGCCTAGAGTAAAGCATAAAACGGCATGATTACCTGGGGAATTTTAGAGTCAGCTTCCAAACTAACCAAGAGAGTTTAGGCCCCAAAGGTGTTACGTGAATTACTGAGTGGATGAGGTTCAATTTAGTAGATAATTATATCTCTGTACTTTCTTTTTGTCTTTATCCTACTTCTCACCTCTTCTGGTCTCCTTTCTGCTACAGGGTAGCAGGAGATAAGCCTCAGCCACAAAGCTGGACATCCCATTCCTATCCAGTTTTTGACCCTAAGCAATGGTGCAAAGGTCTTTAGGGACTCCTAAATCAGTAACCATTTTCCAAGCCCAGTTGGGTTAAGACACATGTCAGATCTCTGCCTTCTCCACTTCAGCCCACGACAGGAATATCATGATGGTCTCATAAACCCACCACTGAAGCCTTTGGAGTCCTCCTGCAGCTTCCCCAAGGAGGGAGATCAGGGATCAGATATCACATTTGCATGATGATTAAATGTGGGATGCATACCCAACAAGCCCATAGTTCAATCATAAATGGGGAGAATTACTTTAAATGGCACTCAAATTTAGTCGACTTATCAGCTGGTTAGAATAATCACAGGACAATAAGGCATTATTGTCTAAGAGCATTACTGTAGATGACAACTTTCTGAAAGCCTCTTTAAAATAGAAAGGAACCTGCTTTTAGGACTCAAAAATTGGTTGAGAGTTGTAAGACATCCAGGAGAAGTTTAAAGTGGAGTTGGGAACAGAGTGAACAGGCTCTTAACCATGGGTAAAATTGTAAGAGAACATCTTACACTATTCTTGCAAACCAACTTGTCATTTTTCAAGTGTATAATGAAATAATGTGTATGAATATTTTCATGCAGAACAGCCTTTCTTCCAAGTTTTGCCCTCTTCAGTGCTTCGTGGTACATACAACAGAGTCTTTTAGAACAGTGTTTTACAATCTCAAGACCAAGGGCTCCCAAAAAGATCCTGAGAGAAGTGTAAATGAATAGCAACTATCTCTAAGACTGCATTTTTATAAGTAAATGATGAAGAATAAGGATGTTCATGGGGAAGAACCCTTGAAAAATCATTAGGAAGAGTAGAGAATGAAAGTAAAATGCACATAATCCTATGCCAATTAGCAGATCTTTTATAGTCTGGGTGTGTGAGATGAGCTGAGGGTAAATAGTACTGCCTGTGTATGGGAGGAATGGCTTTCTGTATTCAAGTCAGGGTCGTGGCTAGAAAACAGGAATGAGGCTCCTTCTTGGGTTCCACTTCCTTTTTATAACTGCTCCCCCTATGATTTTTTTTTTTTTTAGCTTTAAAAGCGCTTTGTGTGAAAAGGATGGATTGGAACCCACTAGGTCTTTTTACAGAATGTCAAATATTTTACCCATTAAGAGACTCAATTTGAAAAGGTCCTTGGCACAGATTAATGAAATAGCCCAAATATTATTCCTCCTTGTTCTGCAGTCTCGATGGAGTAATAACTGGTCACCTGGACCTTTGCTCATTAATGAGGTGGTCAGGGCTCAAAGATGTGCACAATTTTTTTCTTTCTTCTTTTACTACTTTTTACACTGTGCGGGGTTATAGTGCATTGGGGACCACTTGCTTATCGACCCCAGTAACATTCACCCAGGGAGACTCTTTTTCACTCTTTTGCCCTTTGTTCTAACTCAGTGCACCTCCACCACATCCCTAGGAACATTTGACAGTGTCTAGAAGACATTTTTAGTTGTCATAGTTGGGGAACACTACTGGCATCTAGTAAGTAGGGGGCCAGAGATACTGATAAGCATCCTATAATGCATAGCACTGCCCCCCACAACGAAGAATCATCCAACCCAGAATGTCATTAGTGCCAAGACTGAGAAATCTTGTTATCCTTGATTTATAATTATGTCTTTAGGTATATATTTTTTCTTCTTTTACCACCAAAATGAAAATGAAGTCTCTGACCCCTGTATTGCCAAGTGTGGGTCAGCTTTGACTCTGTGTTGCTTATTCCTCTTGAGCCTGTTTTTTCATGCCCAAAGTCCTCAATCCCCTTCATGGAGGCAAGCTGTGGTGCTAAGTTCTGAAAAGTTATTTAACTAAACTGGTCAAATTTGTGCTGTGAAAAGAGGGTTCACCTGAAGATCTGTAATGACAAGTACCCCTGAATGTAAATCTTTCCCAAAGGACAATGAAGTCAGCCATTTATTAAGGACATACCATATATAGGAACTTCACATTTCATGTCTGATCCAATCTTCCCAATGACTTAACTTTTCTATTGATAATTAAGGAAGGAGATTCAGAGAGGTTGAGTAACTTGCCCACAGTTACACACTGGTCAGTAGTCGGGATTTGGAATTTAAACATGGGTCCATTCAACTCCCAAGTCCACATCCTCACCCATATGTTTACTGACATCAACCTAAAATTATGTGCCTGGTGACTTTAACTTCATGTGTTTCCATACCCCCAGAAGTCCTTGCAACTACTCTTAATGATAGTGCTCCCAAGAAAAGAGAAAAGAGAGTCCCTCTGGCCATGCAAACTCTGGTCAGCTGCACCTTACCTTTGTCCTGACAGCAGAAAGATGACACATTCCCTAACCAGTTGTCCATGTCAGGGCATGCAGGAAGACCAAAATAGGCAGAAAGAAGTGGAAGATAAATGAAATGTACTTCAAAACTGAAACTCACAAGGAGGGCCCAAAGTCCTTCTCTGGATGGCCAGTCAAGACAGCATTTCAATGAGGGAGGCATTCAGCTACAAGTTATCATAAACTAACAACCATAAGAATGCTAACAGTGGTTTACAAAACTGCAAGGCTCTATATTCCTTACATAGCTAGCTGGATATCCAAGGTTTACAGAAACTGGCACTGATGATGCTGCTCGGTGATGACATCCATGGCATGAACTCTTCCTTTTTCTCTGCTTTGCCCCTCTTGGTGCTTTAGGGTTTTTTACCCCTTGGTTTTGCTGCCTCATTGTAGCAAGATAGCTGTTGCAGCTCCAGGCATCATATCTACCTTCATGGGGGGAAGAAAGAGGGGAGAAAGATTCAAGATCTCTGTCCCTTTTATCTGGAAAAGCCTGAATTATCCCCCTGCCCCATCGTATGTACACACACACACACCCACCCCAACCAAACTTTACTTATATCTTGTCAGAATTGTGTCACGTGGCTGTCCCTTGCTCCAAAGGAAGCTAGGAAAGCTTTTCTAGACTCCTTGGAAACAAGAGAGAAGGGGAAAAAAAAGGTTGAAATTGTCTGATAAATCCAAAAACTAACAGTGTCTTTTTATAGTGATTTTTACACTCAAGTTTCTACTTTTCTGAAAATAGATACAACAGCTCTTCTAAGATATCTCTTTTATAGACATGTCCACTGTGGTACTCTGAAAGAGGGTGTGTTGGTTTGCTAGAACTGGCATAACAAAGTACCACTAAATGAATGGTTTGTGACAAAAGTTTATTATCTTGCCCTTCTGGAGCCTAGAAGTCAAAGACTAAAGAGTCAGGTGAGCCATGCATGTCTGAGCCTGGTTCATCCCAGGTCTCACTCCCAGCTTCCAGCAGTTCCTTGGCCATGACAGCACAGCTCCAGTCTTTACATGGCATTCTCTCTGTGTGCATGTCTGTCTCTGTGCCTAAATTTTCCTTTTTCATAAGGACACCAGTCATAGATTAGATCAAGCTCCACCCTAATGAGCTCATCTTAACTTGATCATCTACAAAGATCCACTTCCAGATAAGGTCACATTCACAGATACTGGCGATTAGGACTTCAACACCTTTGGTGGGGGAAGCACAACTCAACCTATAACACAGGATTTCTCTGAATTCTTCATAGTCTCTTAGCAGTAATGATGATAGGTGGTATTTTAGAGCAGTTACTGTATGCTAAGCAGTTCATATGGATATTCTCATTTAATGGTACCACTCGCACATAAGATCAGGACTATCATTATTTCTATCTCCTCCCATTTATCTGTTGACTATAAGGACTTCACCACAGCCATTTACATACCTCGTATGCCATGTATCTTGCTCATAAATGCTAAATAAGGCCAGACAAGTTGATTTAAAAAAGCTTTAAAAAAAAGTTGGTTTGTGTGTTTTTTTTTGTTCTCAGAAGCTTTCTTTGCCGCCTTAGAAACACAAATAAAACACTTCATTCCATGCGCTGGACGTGATGGGCTCCTCTTATTCAGATGCAGAACCATCTGCGCAAAATACTTCATCAAATTCATCAAAAGTTCACTCAAAAGATGAAATTGCCCTTTGGTGGAACAGTGCCCAAGCTGAAGGCAAATGATATATAGAAACCCAAATGTGACACTTTCGAGGCACAAGCAGGCACTGGGATCCTGCCCCCAACTCCTGCCCAGGCTCATGGGTGACTATGGTTCTGCTCTGGCAACCCAGGGAAGAGGAGGGAGAGGAGGAAATGGGGCTGTTGACAGCCATGCAGGTCAGGAGGCAGCAGTGCTGTCTGTCCTGGTGCATAATGTCCTGCTGGCCCTTATCAGCCGTCAGGAAGCTGGCATTGATCTGTATGGTCTGGTGCCACTTCCCCCTGCTTTACACACATTGCTTTGGCTAAACAGCACTGTAACCGATCCTTCTCACCATAAAACAGCCTTAGTAGCCACTTACAATTGTCCAGGGTTTTGCTGTCATCCTCCCCCCATAACAGGACCACAAATGGAAAAAAAAGGCTGCTTCCTCATCCATATAATACTGGGGACTTCATGGGAAATTTGGCTTTTTTAAAGGCAATCACAACAGTTTCTCATTTCCTCCAGACTAGGGGCAGAGAGTGCAAGAAATGATAGTGAAAAGCAAGTAATATTTTATGTTTCTGTGGCACCTCATGGTTTAATGTGGACAGGCATATGAGGCATATGAGGCATATGAGGCAGGCTCAGGGAAAGGACTTGTCCAAGGCACACAGCTAGTAAGTGACCACCTTGCAGCGGGTACCCAGGCAGTCGGTGTCCAAATACTGTTCTCCTTCCACAGTGACATTGAGCGCTGCCGCAGAAAGCTGTCATGCAGTACTTCTGATCTGAGCTGACAGAAACTTCTCAAATCAGAAAGGGAAAGAATTCTGAATGAAGGACTAAAGCACCTATCCCAGGTGCTGTGCCTCAGGGAGAAGCTGATGCAGGAGATGATGTTACTCTAAGTGACCTCTCCTGGGTGGCTTCCTTTAGTTTGGGCTTTGTCCACTCCACAATTGTTCCTTTTTTGTGATGGGTGTGTCTAGCTCCTTCTCTGACTCAGCAAACAGCCCTGAGAAAAAGATCTTTCTCATTCTGATTCCTGAGGATAAAATCTCTCTCAAATCCAAATAGAAAGAAAAACTATGGAAGGAAGCTAAAGTTATAGCAGCTAGCATTTCATGAGCACTAAAGATGGGTGCTTCAGGTTGAAGGCTTTGATTGGATAGCTTATTTAATTCCCCTCTTATTGGTAGAGGTGAGAAGAATTGTCCCCATTTAACAGATGGTAAAGCTAAGCCTTAGAAATTTTAAGTAATGTGCCCAAGGTTGTACAGCTGAGGAGAAGCAGCATGAACAAGAGGCCTGTATTCTGTTCCTTCCTCTACTGTTAACTTGCAGTGTAACCATGGACAAGGATTTACCTTCCTAGGGCCTCAGATTCCCCATCAAAACAATCATAGCATTTACATAGCACTCACTATGTGCAGGTCGCCAGGCTTTGCCTACACCATCTCATTTCATCCCCACAACTGTGGGGATTGTACTATTTTTATCTCAATTTCATAGATAAGGAAACAAAGGTTCAGAGATGTCAAGTGACTTGTCCACAGTCCCACAGCCGGGAATTGCATAAGCAAAGCATACATGGGACTCAAACATTTGCTCTATGACCATAGGTAATCCTCAAGGTACTTGAGCTCTAAATTTCTATCAATCCATTATTTTATCTGAGTTATTAACATTGATATGTACCTTTCTTCCCAAGTGTAGCAGGTCTATAGTGAGTTTTTGTGGTATTTCAAGGAACAAGCACTATCTTTATTTCCACTTTACAGATGAATAAATTGAGGTTCAAGTCAAATAAGTTGCTTTAAGTAATACAATCAGTGATAAGCAGGAGTGTCTTCAAAGTCAGACCTCCTGAATTCCAGTTCCATGTTAATCTAGATGCTGTGGACTTGACACTCAGCAACTGTGTTTACTGCTTCCTAATCTCTTGAGCATCCCCCAAGCGTCTTAGCAGGACATGAAAAAAGCAGGTTGTTTAGTGGCTAACAGCAGATATTCTGGAATCAGAATAGGGCTAGAATCCCTACTCTTCCAGTTACCACCTATATGACTTTGAGCAAATTACTTAACTTCTCTGAGATAGTTTTGTTCTCTGTAAAATTGTAATAGTAAACGCATCTACCTCCAAGAGTAGCTACAAAGATGAAGTCAGGTGTTTCATGCACAGCTTTTGGAATAGCGGTTGGTATAAAGTAAGCGCCAAGTAATTGTTACAAGGGATTAGAGTGCACCTTCTAGGGTCACCAGACTGAGCCAGCCCAGGACTACCCGACATTGCCTGGGGCTCCTTCTCCTAGCAGGCACCCTGCTAAGGCTCCGTACACCTGCCTTGAGCCTAAATGCTCAAGGTACCATTAGGCAGCTGCTTCTTCTACCGTCAGGATTTCTTTGCTCCTTTTGTCCTGACCCAGCTAGAGGGACCTCTAAAGGAAAGGGAGTGGAGACAGTTCATGATTAATTTTAGAAGCAGTAGACTGAGGTGGAAAGAATGTGGATTTGGATCTGTTAAGGCTTGGATTCAAATTTGGATATTGTTTAAAACCCCCCTCAGTATCAGATTATCATTCTAAAACAAGGATAACAATGCCCATTCCTGCAGAATTATTAAGACTAAACAAGAGGATGGCTGTAGAGTGCACTGAATGGAATAAGAAAATGGCCGTCAGTTTTAGATTAGCCAACCCTTTTGCAGTGGTCAAGTTATGGTGGGCCAGTTAGAAGTGATCTGAGCTCTGCAAATGTTCTCTGCTCATTTATTTGCCATTGTTTGTATTCTGAACTTTTGTCACTCTACCTGCGACTGTTGGGTCTCTTATAGCGTGCAACTAGCAAATTGCTTTTGAATGACATGTAGCTATTTAATTTTTATTGGTTAGAGAATTTTTATTGATTATTGACTATTGATTGTTATCACAAGGAAAGCAGCATTCCCAACAGGATGGTCACAAGCACCCAGCCCAGGGTTGGAGCCTCTAAACCATTGGTAGGTTCACCTTCCTAAGAATCAAGAGGCTCCACTGGCTTAATGATTACTCTGATTATTTTCTCAGTTATGGGTATTTGAGAAAGAAGCTCTGTCTTTGAAGCAGAGGATGGCTTCAAAGTTTATCATGCCATTTTTGCCATTCATTGTTGATGTTGAGTGAATCCTCTCCTGTCACTTTCTTCCGCTCATGTTAACTTTCCCTTATTCCTTCTCCATCTTTCCATCTTGTTCTGTCTAATCTCCCTCTTCTTGAATTTCTTCCTCATCTACCTCTCACTTGCTAGCCACAACTCTCCCACTGGTGGGTTATGGAAGACCTGTCTTTATTTAGCTTAAACTGTCTCTTCTGCCTTTTGGAGAAATTAACTGCCTACCAGCATCTTGGAATTGTTTGTAACGTTCACAGGAAGTAATACAAGTTCAATGCTTTTAAAATTCTACTTACTATGGAAATACAAGAATTACTAGTCTTTCTCTCTTTTTCTTTCTTCCTATTCCTCTTCTGCTCCCAGCATTAAGTCTTATTTCTTCTCTTTCTCAATTTATCCAGCTCGCATAATTTGCCTTTTCATTTTGTGAATGGAGATAATTTGTGAATAGAAATTACTTCCAAATGTTTCAAAAATATTTTCTAAGCATTTGCTTTAACATGGTCTTGTGAGCTTTTTTTCCTCTTTCTTTTTTTCATAAAGAAATAAGTGTTTCCAGGAAAACAGAGCCTGGAGGAAAAAAGGATCAGATTGCCCTGTATTCTTGGGTCTCTTTCGTTGATTACAACTTTGGGTCCCTGATCCCTAGAGTAACTTCAGATATGGACTTTCTCACCCTTGGTGGGAGTGGGGGGCAGTTTTATTTGGACTGCTGTCCCAGAACTCCCAGAAAGGAATTGTATGGAGGGAGGAGAAGAGAGTTGTGAAAATAGAGCTAGTCGAGCAGCTGAGGGCTTTTCAGATGAGAGAACCTCCATGTCAGTGTTTTACTTTTAAGCCTCATTCCCAAGCTTGAGTGGATTCGAGACTACCTCCTGAGAACTGACTCTGCCCTTGATCCATTCAATCAGCAGCCATTTACTGAATCTTTCCTCCTAAGTGCTGAGACCCCAGCAAAGCAGAGATGAGTAACCAAAGTCCCTGCTCTCCAGAAGGTCCTCATCACACAAGGAGGAAAAACAGATGTGCAAACAATCAGTGATACACAAAACTAAGGGTACCGTACTGTGCTCTGTACTAAGTGAGTGGGGAAAGGAAAAGGATGACTTTATCTGAAGCTTTCAAGTACATCAGAGAGGAGGTGCTATTTGACTTCTACCTGGAAAGGTGCACAGGAGTTTGGTGGGAGATAAGGTGGGAGAAGTCCGTTTCAGGAATAAAGAACACAGTGATTAAAGCCTAGGAAAGTATGGTGTTGTAGTGAACCACATATCATTAACACTGAACCAAAAAAATATAGGATGCTGAGGTATTAATGGAGACAGGACTAGAAAGAAGAGACAAAAGAAAAAGAGCCTGTTTGGATTTGATTCTGAAGTGATGTGCAAGGTGCTGAGAATTCTGAATAAGGGAAGCACAGAAGCAGTCTGGCAGCCCTATGCAGAATGAAGTGAGTGGGTCAAGACCAGAGGTAGGAAGAGACCAGAGGTAGGTGGCCATTTCAAAGCCCAGAAAGCAGAGAATGTGGATGGAACAAGGACAGAAGCAGGGAAGCCCAAGAGTAGAACAGTTATGAGAGAGATATCTTGGAGGTTGAATGTCCAGGTTTGGTCACCAAATCTTGTAGGAATGTATTTCCTAAGTTATTTTCACATGTGTAATGGAAAAGTTAAGACAGTAGAATTAGATTTAGTAGCGTTCCTGTCTTGTCACTGAATGATGTTTGAAGGACAATAGTTGTTAGGGGAAAGAAAATGCTTAACAAACATCCACTTTTCCTCTTCCCTGGAAACGACATGTTTCACCTACCCAGTGATCTCATTGCCTAAGTATAAGGAACAGTCACAGTACAGGTGATCTGAGCTGGGCTTCATTTAGAGAGGGGCAGGGATTTCTACTTATGTGACAATTACATACTGGGTTCTCTGAGGATTAGGATCCATACTGGGCTGGGTTGAGAGGGGCCAGGGATTAGATTGTTAGGATTAACATTCAGTATCAGATGTGGGGGATAATGTTGAGGATATAGATAAAGTTGATTTCAACCTTGACCCACACAAATACACACTAACCACTTAGCTACAAAAGACGGGGCTGAGGGTTATAAGGTGATCCCCAAGACGTCTTTAATGGGTGTTTGGAGTCTCTCATTTTCCAGAGATAAGTGAGAGAGAAGGATTCTCAAAGAACCCTCCTTCAGAAGGCAAAGGCACAAGCCCCATTCTTAGAGGAAAGGTCTTGGAATAGTGTCTGACTCCTGCTCTCCTTTTCTTCCTGTGAACATTAATTTTATGCTTTTGCAAAGTAGGAGGGAAGAGGGCATTTTTCAATCACAGCATGTTTGACCTTACCTGGTTATCCCTATTTTCATATGTTTCTGGCCGTAGTGTTTTGCTTTGTTTTCTTGACAAGAGCTGCCTGCCCCTGACAGCCACTTCATTTCAGCAGCTTGGGTAGTAGATCCTGAAACGATGGCCACTTCCACCTTAAGGTGTGTCTTTCAGTGATTGTGGTGGGGTAGGACGGAACTTCTACCAGACGGCTTCCCAAACTGAAATGTTGGCTTTTCTGAACTTCAGAAGTTGCTAAGATACTGTGTGTCTTTGGACACCATCCAGGCTGTTTCCTTCCATGCTCACAGCTTTGACGGAATATTTCCTCTCCCTGATATCGTTACAGAGGTGACATGCCAAACCAAAGTTAGAACTGTTACAAGACGTTTCTTTGAGTGCAGTTTTCCTGGGTCGCCCATTCATCTGCTGTGCTGGAAGAAAAAAGTAAAAATCAAAAAAGCTCTATTAAATAGATATGCCAAGTAACGAGGAAAAACAGAAAAGTTTCTTCAACTTTTATATGCTCAGAATTGTCTCACAAGCATATTTTTGTTCTTTTCCTCTATTTAAAAATTGATAACCTAGAAATAAAATCTAGAGAGAGCCAGAAATGGTTTGTGGCACAAAAGTGGCACCTACTGGTAAGCATTGGCTGAAATGTGAAGTTTAGATTTGTGCATGACCTTGACCAAAGTTATATCCTCCTGAGAAGGCTTCCTAATGATTTTCTATGTCTGGAAGGGCAAACCCTCTTTAGATGTATAAATATTAAAAAGCACTTCTTAGGCATGAGGGCACTGGTTTCAGGGCTACAGAATGACTTTTTCAGCTCGTAATTAAAAACATCTCCTGGATAACTAACCAGCAGCACTGTTTGCCCAAAGGAGCAAATGATTTAAAACTGGCTGGGTTGTACAATGAAAGGGGTGTGACCTGTGGGTATCTGTTCTTACCTCTGGTTTCTAGAAGCATCTACCCAGCTCCCCCAGCCTCCTCCAGCCATTGGGTTCTTGACATCCACAGCCTTCCTTTACTTCGATCTTCGGGATTTTTACTTTATCCTGGTGCTATTTATTTTACGTTTTCATTTCTATGTATTTACTCTGTATCTAAATCTATAGAACTAGTCCTTAAAGGAAAACCATGGCTCCCTCATTTACAGCATACACTTGAGGTTTGTAAGTTTGACTGCATTGAGCAGACAAAATAATCACTTTTGAAGGACTATCAAATTTTTCAAAACTGGGACTTCTACATATTTGAATATTTTCCTGTTTAAGAGGCAGACTCCATGGAAGGATGCAAAGGGAACATACATTATCAGGTACAAAGATTTGTGATTTGTCCAGTTGGATACATGCAAAGGAAGAGCTTGACATCTACCCCTTCCAAATGGTAACGGGCTTTTCTTTTCATTCTCTCCTTTCATCTTTAAAACAATCCTGTGTCACAGGTACTACTGTTAAAGACATTTTATAGTTGAGAAACTGAAGCCTAGAGGTTATTTGTCCACTGCTATATGGCAATTAAATGGTGGCCATATTAGGAGCCTTTCTGACTCTAAAATCCATATTGTACCCATGGTGACATAAGATGACAACTTTGTTCGTTCATTCATCCATTCATTCCACGAATATCCATTAAGTACGTACTAACAGCCAGGCACTGTGCTGGCAGCTGGGTGCGTTGCTGAGGAAGAACGAACAGGAGCCCCACTCCTATGAAGCTGACTGTAGTGTCACTCAGAGTCTTCATGTCCCAATTTGCTCTTTGCTCTCAGGTTTTGTCGGGGTTTTTTTAACCCCTGAGGGGAGGAGTTGACAGATTGTGAACACCAGTAGTTATTGAATTGGTCTTGTCCCAAGGCTGCTTAAAAACAGTTTTCAGTGAATGCCAAGCCCTGAATGTCTCCCACGTCCTACTGAAAGAATTAAGAGCAGGTTCTGTCTCAAATGTCGAGCCACCATCGGTCCTGAGATGCTGTGTTGGGCTTTTTCTCAGGAAGCACTTTTTTCTCCATAGCTCTTCAGTCTTCTACCATGAGGGTTGAGTTTTGTTTTGTGCATTTAAAAGCTGTGGCTCCTAGGCATGGGTGTAGCAGGATTAGAAAGGAATGGCGGGGGTGAGGGAAGACAGATTTTTGGAGCTGCTAGAAAGATTCCCCAAGATGAAGAGTTCCCGGCATCTCTTCGGTTGCTCTTAGAGCATGGATAGGGTTTCTTTGTTTTTCTTTTCAATCTTGAAGGGCGAGGCATGGGCACAGCTTGACCTTGGAGTTGCCTCTGCCCTACTTCTGCACACTTTCTCTGTCCAACAACGCTACATGTGCCAACTTCCATGTCCTGGACCCTTCTGCATCCTGTTAGACACCTCTACTGTACTCCTCCATCTTTCTTCAGTCAGTGGACAAAGTTTGCCTGCCCACCCCGGCCTAAGCAGTGAGGGACCTGGACCCGGATTAGCGGAACAGCTTTCACTGCTGTCAGCATGGGACCTAATAGAGTTGGTAGAGAGGGTTCTTTAGAGGCGCTGGTCCTGACAAGGAAAGCTTCTGTAATCTTGCCTTTGTTTAGAAATATGAACTTCGAAACCCTACTGCAGAGAGTGTCAGCAGCCACCCTGATCCGAGGCCTTGGGCAAATTCATTTGAATTGCTTTGAAATTGGATATTCAAAATTCAATAAAAATAAGCCAGCCTGATGGTACAGCTGCAGCATTGCACCCATCCAGCTGGGTAAGCCGCAATGATTTCCAGGCCTCGGTCTAGCAAAGCCCGAGTGAGATGGGGAGATACGCGCCCCGAGCTGCCAGAGGACTCTTCCTGGCAGGCCAGCCGGCCCACGGCTCCCTGCCAGCCCACTCAAGGGGCGGGGCTGGCTTTGGCACGCATCAGCCCCTCTCTCTGGCCTGCCCAGGCAGGGATACCATGCCTGCCTCAGTCGTGGCCAGGGTCCAGGAGGAGGGAATTCCTCAAGGGCAAATGGATGGGGTGTCGGAAAAACAATAAAATCACAACACTCCAGTTGTTTGGAGAGAGTATGGACTTCCCAAATACTCTGCCACAGATCCAGGGCCATCAGACACATAGGCGGGTTTAATTAAATTGTATGCAGATGTAGACAAACACCGTAATTTGCCCTTGAGCAAATGCTACTGCTTTTGCCTGTTAACGGGAACTTGACCTCCTGGATGGTGCTTTTCCTACCTACTCTGGAAGGCCCCTCTTCATCATTGCCCATTTGGAAAGGCTATTTATTCTCACTTTCCCCTAAGACTGAAGCTGTTTGATCTCCCTGCTTCAAGATAAGGTATCACAATTGTGAATAAAAACTGGGAAATGCCTATTAGACATACATATACAGAAGGATATATATATGTGTGTGTGTGTGTGTGGACATGTACATACATATATGTACATGCACATTTATATGCATTTATGTATACATATACCTATACGTTTATAGATAGACCAACCTATGAGGAGAATTCATATGTAAAAAGTGTGTCTTGTTACCCCTAAGAAACCCTGCTCAGTTTTCACAATTGGACCCATCATACTACCATGCATGAGTACAGCCTCCTTTTTGGGTTGAAATCAGTGCGTGTATGAAGCGCCTTGAGACAGATTCCAAGAGAAATATATCCGTTAACCTTCTGATTGTCGCACTGTGCCACCCACAGTACCATACCTAAAGAGGGGTAATTGGAGCGCCTGCTTGCAGGGACATTGTTAGCGGCCCACTCTATTGGCCTGCGTTATATATTGCCAACCACTCAAGGGCCAGCCGTGAAATTTAATTTGGAGTTTTACAGACACATTCTGAATCCGAAATCTCAATAATAACTTTCCCTTTGCTCAGCCTTTTAACTGTGAAATTCAGTTGGGGAGTTTCGAAGCAGCAGGTAATGTCACAGCACTCCAGAGGGATTTTGCCAGAATTCTACTAAAGTGCTTGCAAGTGTCATTTCCATATTTAACTAATTTCAGTTTTTAATTAGCTCCATGTGAAAAATGAGAGTTCACGCTGAGCTCCTCTGTCAGCACAGACGCTTGTTTCCTTTCTAGGATCTCAGGACAATTAAGAAAAAAATAGTTGATGCTACAGTAAGTGTGATCATGCATAGCTCTCTCAAGCCATAATGTTGTTCATTGACAGTGAGAGAGTGGCACCGGCCGGCCTGCTTGCCAAACTGAGAAAGAGCAGTTTGAAAAAGGGGTTTTGGATGCAGATCTGTGGATCCCAGGATCTGAATGGTTTTTTAACTGCAGGCAGTGTATGCTCGTTCCTGCATTTTCCAAGATGACCACAGATTAGTTTTTGAGAGAACACTGTATGTAATAGGTAACTGCAAAAATGGTGTTCCTGTGGGACACAGGTGTCCCCGGTGCCACCTGTGTGCTAAACTCCTGCATCCAGGTACCTTTAAGGTCATTCAGTTTCAGATTCTTAAGGCTCTTGGCATACGAAAGTAACTTCTGTATGATTAAGTTTCAAAATGCAGTTCAGACATGGAAATTTGTTAATCCTACATTCAAAGTGTAAATTTACCACTTGGGACCAACATGCAAATGAAAAACTACATACTCTTCAAAAAAAGTGTATTGAGAGGTTCTGTTTTGCATAAACTGAAAAATATTTGATGTGATCAGGTTTCTGAAACAATTTCAAGGAAGCCAAACAAAAGCAGGCCCTGAATTTCATTTGCATAGCATCCATGCTAATGGCATTATTTGTTTAAAAGAGGAGATTCATTAAAAGTTTTGAAAATGATTAAAGTAGAAAAGTGTTTGATACTTGTCTTTAGTAGCAGTTCCTGGAAATTAGTTTGGAAAGTAGAATCTTTCTTTCTCTTTTTTTGTGTTTTTGTACATTCCCTGTACAAATATAGACCAAATGTATATTTTGATCTATATTTTGGTATAGATTTTGGTATAGATTTAGAGAAGCACATGTCCTGTGGAATGGCAGAAACTCCACCATTCAAGATTTGCTTGTATAAATCACACATGAAAAGATGGAGGCAAAGTTCTGAACGTGAAGAGACCACCCATAAGTTAACGTAACTCCCACAATGAGTAGCATTACCCGGCAAGAAGGGCTTAATTTGCCAGTGGGTCTTGAGGTTGGGATTTGATCTCCCCGTTTGAGACAGCTGCCATCTCAGCTCAGAAGGTGTAATCCTCCCCTCCCCAGGCTGTGCTGGGAGTGGATGAGTGACCTGAGGAAAAAACAACAACTTCTAAATCAGAGTGATCTGTTCAGTGATCTGGGGAATGATTGCAGTTTGGATCTTTTCTATTTCTTTGTTCTTTTCAAGGTGTGAAATTAGGCGGGCCTCTTCTGGGTCTGGGGGGCGGGGGGAGGGGTAACTACACTAACAAGGAACTTTGTCCTTACATCAGGAGGCTTGGCCTACAGTTCCTTTGAATGTTGAGGGCCACTCTGAAAGTGCGAATAGCACTCAGAAGTGGTGTCCCCCTAAACATTTATCCACTGGCATGGGAATCAACAGTCAGCAATCCCAGAACAGGGAGTTCATGTCATAGAACTGTAAGAATGACACACATTCTGGAGGGTGGAATCAGAGTGAGCAGCAGAGGATCTAGAAGGTCACAGACTTGAGTCAGAAGGAGAAATGCAGAAATGGACAGTACTTTTTGAGAATTTTATGTGAATTCTGGGCCTGACAACTAAGGGTCAGACCACAGTTTTGTCACCAAGTACTTTAATCTTAGGGTACTAGTCATCCACTTATTCATGTATTTATAAAACAATTGTTTTCTGGTACAAGGTAAGAGAACGGGCTCCAGAATCCGGACTGCTCAGGATCAAATCCGTTTTTCTACTTACTAGCTACATGAGCACAGCAAGATTCATAGCCTCCCTGTGACTCAGTTTCCTCCTTGTAAAGTGGGCTCAATAAAAGTGTTGTCTTATAGGGCTTTTGTAAAGATTAAATGAGATAGTTCTTTTTTTTAATTTTTTTTAATGTTTATTTTTAAGAGAGAAAGAGCATGAGTGAGGGAAGGGCAGAGAGCAAGAGGGAGACACCGAATCTGAAGCAGGCTCCGGGCTCTGTACTGTCAGCACAGAGCCCAACATGGGGCTAGAACTCATGAACTATGAGACCATGATCTGAGCTGAAGTCAGACACTTAACCAATAAAACCACCCAGGCACCCCTAAATGAGATAGTTCTTAAATAACCTTTAGCACAGTGTTCAGCAAAGGAAGGCGCTGAATAAAGACTTTTTACTGTGCTAGGTTCTGGGTGTACAATAGTGAACCAGACAAACTTAGTCATTGCCCTTCAAGGATATACAGCAGCATACCCAAATAGAACCACTCAGTATCCATGCAAGGGTCAATCAGCTTTCCAGTTTCTATATAAAAAATAAGGATATCAAATTCGGAGTATAGAAAAGGACTATCTCAGCAAAAATTAACTAGTTAAAGCAACTTATTAAAATAATAATCCCTCCCATTGACAAAGTGGTCACATGTACACCTGCCAGAAAATTACCCACACCACACATAGATGCTGGCGCACGCGCGTGTGCACACACACACACACACACACACACACACACACACGCCTAGGAGATGACCCTGAAGCACATTTCCCAGAAAGCCTATAGAGAACCAAGTCACCCTCACCTGATGAAAGTTGGCTCCTGACCATAGTATGCAGCACAGGCTGTGTGGAAAGGACATTGAAGGTCAACTCTGAGATCATTGGCACTTCATTAAGGAGTTTATCCTAAGTGCATGGGGCTTTCTCAGAAAAAAAAGAAATACAGTCTTCTCCTTAAATCTAAATAGGCTGCTGAGAGGCCACGAAACTGGCTTTTTACTTCACTAAAACTATCATATAATTTACCCAGAGTTTCTCAGGCACCACCATCACTTCTGTTAACAGATTGGAGAACACAAAGCAAAAGTTACTTAGCTCCACATCTTGCCTAGAACTGACCTTGCCCCTGGACTGGCTTTGTGTGTCCTAAATCCGAGCTTGGGTATTCACCCCATAGCTCAGGGTTATTTCTTGGATACTTGGTGCTGAAAAATTCACTGCTGATCACTAGAATAAGAAAGTGTTGTCTAAAGAAAAATTGAACTGTTTGGTTTTCCTACTTTAGGAAATATAATAGAACTTCAGCTTTGGGCAGCTTGACCTTGTGTTAAATATTCTAACAGAGAAAAAAATCTCTGTATAAGTTTTGTTTGTTGTTTTGCTTTTGCTTCTGGTTTTATTGTTTTCCTCTGTGTGGAATGTTTCAGCAACAACTGTTTGTTCTTGCTGTCTGAGAAGTTCAGCACACAGGTACTATAGCAGATTTATGGGGTAGTAAGAAGACATCACCTATTACTTTCTGTAATAAACTTCCTTCCAGAGGAAAAGAAAAAATGGCTGTGCCTTGACTACAGAGCAAGTTTAGTAAATATTTATAGAGATCAACGCCGTTGGTGAAAATGGAGCTTGCAGAGATCTTTAGGTTCCAAATGTTTAGCTGAGACTAAGGAGCAGCCAACCTTACAAACTGGTTGTGGTCAGCCTCCCAAGAGGAGGAAACCAACACCCAGCCTGAGAGATGGGTACCCACCAGCTAGTTAGTCTCACGCTGACACTGTCAATATCAGATTGCTCTAGGAGCTTTGGCAAGAGTAGACTCACAATTTGATCCTAGCTGAATTTTCTGATGAATTCCTTAAGTCCCACCAAAGGATCAGTATGATTGATAAAAAGAGTAACCCATGTGCTTTACATAAGACAGCCAGGCAGTTGTGAAACTTTGTGGAAAGTGTAGATGCCTGATACAGATTCCCTTCTGGTCAGACAGCCAACCCATCATGGAGAATGGGCTCAGGGGTACCTCCAGGCATGGAAACTGGTTTCCTCTAGAAAGAACTTTGAACTTCTTCAAGGTTTTAAACAACTTGTTGTAGATACAACATGGGAAACCCGAATGACTCACATCAGTTCCCTTGGTGATAGGGTTGGCAGATTCAACACAGGATGCCCAGTTGAATTTGAGTTTCAGACAAAAAAATAATGCTTTTAGTATAAGTATGCCTGGAATATTGCATGGGAAATTCCAATTTAACTGGCATCTTGTATTTTTATTTGCTGAATCTGGCAACTTTACTTGGTGGCCAGGTCTATACTCAACACTCTTCATGTCTTATCTGGGTCCGACTTGGCACCCAGACAGAGTTCACAGTGTCATCTTACAGTGACTGGCCTAAGGAAGGCCAGTGACCCCCAACCAAGACAACCAGAGTCCTTGCCTAAGATGCCTATACGTGAATTTGGAAAAATAAAGCTCTCTTCTCTTTGGTGGCCCAAGGGCATGGGGTTATGATTCTGGTATTCTTTATGACCATTGTCTCCATCTCATGGAGAAAGCCCAGTGACAGAGAATAAAGACAGGGCTTGACTGCCCAGCTACTCCTTCACTTTCATGAGCTATCTTAACAGCCTTCCAATAATTTCCCTTTTATGCTTAAGCCAGGTCAAGCTAATCCCTAATATTCCTAAACTAATACATAGCTCACACTCCTGAGTTCAGCCTCATGGACTATACAAAAATGGACTTTCCATGGGAGTGCTTACAGACAGGTATTTACAATAAGATGCCCCCACCACAACTACCCCAGTGGATCATTGGCTTTGGGTGGCTCTGTGCCTGATAGCAGGGAAGGGGTTGCAGTCATTCTGGCAAACAGACCAAAGATCCCCCAAGGCCCATCTGCACCTGGTCAGCACCTCCATGGCCAAGGCTAACCAGAGTAGAGGGGGAAACCTTCCCTTCTTGCCATCTCAGAGCCACTGTCTATAATACCTTCTCTCTAAAAATATCTCCCTTGCCCTAATTGGCATCATGCCTAAAATCTCTACCTTTAGAGTTTATATGTTTGACTTAAATCATTAATCTCCTCTGTAATTGCACATCCATTAATGGTAGAAAATGTGAGCGCTTGGGAGAGCTGTGGATGAATTCACATATCTACTTCCAACAGATTTTTTTAAGTTCTCTGGAAGTGGTTGACAGTTTGGAAAGCACAGTTCTGAGAGAATTGGAGGGGAGTCCAGGAAACTTCCAACGTGATGGGAAAGCATTCATACAAGTGGCATGGCTGAGTTTGGAAGTGACAGTGAGTCTGTCTGATAACTGTCCATCTTGGACAGGCAGAACAGACACAGAGCAGATACTGAAAGGGGAGCAGACATGCTAAGAAGAAACTTTACCTGCTTGACCATTTTGCTTTGGCCCAAGTCTGGGTCTGGCATTTTTTTCCATCTTTCCACCCTGGCTTGAATGTCTCTTTTCTATATTGCTTCTTCCAGACTGTTTCTGACATCCTGCCCCTGTAGGCAGAGACCTAGTGCACCTGGAGGGAGGGTTTGGGGCTCTCTCACCTTCTCCACCTTCCTGGAAACAGACAAGGGGAGCTTGTTCCTTCCCTTCATGTTACCTTTCCCTAATTGCCATCAGCCTTGCTTCACACACTCCCAGTGGGTCACAGGCCTGAGAGTTCATCAGAATCACCTACAGGTCCCTCAATCCACAGATACCTGGGTCCCGCACCTGCTGGAGTTTCTGATTTGCTGGTCTGGAATGAGGCCCAATAATTTGCATTTCTAATAAGTTCTCAAAGAATTCCGATCCTGCTGGTCAGGACTGGCCAGGACTAAGTTTTTTGAGGACAGCTTTGTCTTAGTCATCCCTGCACCCCCAGAGCGTAGCTCAGCACCAGGCACAGAATAGCAGATTAGGAAATGTTTATTAACAGAGCTCTCCCACACGACACAAGCCTTTGTCCTGTTACGGCTCATCACATGAGCACCCTGAATTTGCAGATATAAGGTTAAATTCAGAAAATATTGCCATTTAATGTGTTTTTATGCAGTGGTTCTCCAAAATATTAACATAGGAGAGGATTCAAGGTGGCAATCCGAGTAGAGAAAGGGAGGCTTGAGGCCTTTTCTTGAAGCTACATTTGCATAGAAAACACACAGGTTTTACTTAGAAGCTGTATATTTGTGGTTGCTTTGGAGAAAGTTGGTGGAAATCATTAAGAATTCCCATTCCTACCCCAACTGCACCTCCCAAACGCTGCTTAGTGCTGCCAATGATACCACACGTGCATGAAATATGTGATTCAGGTCAGCAGGTCTGAGACTCCTCTTTAAAGCATCACTCCAGAAGGACAGCTTCAAGTCAGCGCAGTAAGGTGGAAGCGAATGAGATCAGGGATCTGTGGTTCTCAAAAATGATGCCTGACCTCCCTGCCGAGGTATTTAACCCCTCTAGGTCTCTGTAACCTCTTCTGTAAAATGAGTCTGGAGGACATGATTCCAGTTTTCCTGCACAGGATTCTGTAGTTTTCATTCAGAAGGCAGGCCCTCTCCAATTTAGGAATGGACTACTTGCTTGAAACCTAGCTGTTTGGAATCTGAAAGATACCTTTTTCCAGGCGAACAATGTTATCTCTGACCAGTCCATGGCACAACTGTTGCTGGCTGAGCTCTTCACGCTGTGTCAAGCTGAGCTAAGTGCTTTGCCTGCCTTGTTTCATTTAGCATGGCAACCCCACTGTGAACTAGGGACTTTTAACACCCCCACTTTGCAGATCAGGGAACTGAGGGTCCACAAGATCAAAAATCAAAAAGCACACTTTCCCAGAGCCTCACAGATACTAAGGTCCAGGGCCTAGACCTGGATTTGAAGCCAGGTCTGTCTGATTCCAAAGCTACTCTAAGTACCATATTCTGTTGTTTCTGCAAAAGTATGCTTTATCCAAGGGACGTCTGGGTGGCTCATTTGGATGCTTACATCCAATTTCAGCTCAGGTCATTATCTTGCAGTTTGTGAGTTCAAGCCCCATGTTGGGCTCTGTGCTGACAGCTCAGAGCCTGGAGCCTGCTTTGGATTCTGTGTCTCCCCTTCTCTCTGCCTCTCCCCTGTCTCTAAATAATAAATAAATGTTAAAAAAAATTTTTTTAAGTATGCTTTACCCAATATGTCTGAAATACAGACTCCAGCCTTTAGGTACAAGACAGCATTCTTTTTATGATACTTGTACTGTAAGTGGCAGAAAGCATTGCAGTTCAGAGCTCTGAGCCAGAGTCCCCAAGTTCAAAGCCCCACTCTACTGTTATTGACAAAATGACCTTGAGCAAGTTACTTAATCTCTCTCCCATACTTTCTTCAGCTCTAAATGGGTATAATAAAAGTATTTGTCTTTAGAGCTGTTGTATTAAGTGATTAATTTAGGGGCTCCTGGGTGACGCAGTCGGTTAAGCGTCCGACTTTAGCTAGGTCACGATCTCGCGGTCCGTGAGTTCGAGCCCCGCGTCGGGCTCTGGGCTGATGGCTCAGAGCCTGGAGCCTGTTTCCGATTCTGTGTCTCCCTCTCTCTCTGCCCCTCGCCCGTTCATGCTCTGTCTCTCTCTGTCCCAAAAATAAATAAACGTTGGAAAAAAAAAATTTTTAAGTGATTAATTTATTTAAGATGGACCATGTAAAACTACTGATATTCTATCACAGTTGATCTATCAGAAATGACAATTTCATGTCTACATACTTAAAGTTTTTAGAACAGTGGCTAGCATACAGTCAGCACTATATTAGTGTAGGCTGTTATTCTTACTGAAAATTGCATTTAGGGTTTGCAGTATCTGAGGTATAATGATTGCTGGTGAATTTATGAAATAAGTAGAAATTGCAATGCCCAAGAACACAACTGTGGTGGTATGGACTATGGAGCCCCTCCCCCACAGGGCTGGGGAAAAGCCAGGTGGGGAGGATGGGGCTCTTGGATTCTAACAGACTCCAGACTCTCTTGGCATTACCTAGCATAAGATAGGAAATCCCTGAGCAGGAAGGACTGATTCCATGGATGTAGCCTCCCTGAAGCAGTGTTTGTCCTCTGGCCCTGAAGAAGTGAAGAAAAACCCACAAGGTGGAGGGGTGGGAGGTTAGGTCTTATGTTTTGCTTTTATACTAGAAATATGAGGTAGGCATGGGGAAACCTTCCTTCCAGCCTGTTCCTCTACTGCTCCTCCCTTGTTAGACTGCCACTGAGGGCAGAAAACACAGAAATAATGCTTGGCCTATGGGGACAGAAAGACAGAAGTTACAAGTTCACATTTCCCCAAGTATGGTAGGCATACCACTAGTAGAACCTACAGGGTATGACCTTGTGTGGTATGTGGCCGTGTTGTTTTACTTCAATAGTTATGTTTACTTGAATGTATCACAAAGCCTTATAACTAATACAGCAACCGTTTTATTTCACAGATACTATTTTGGGATGAGGCTGAATGGGTTAGAGTTTTAAAAAGGGGGACTGCTTTTTAAATGTGGCAAGGATGTGCCAGTACAAGTGGTTCTCGGCTTTAGTAAAAGTCATGACCATGGTCATTGAAGACTGAGGTGAGGGAAGCCCTGCCAAGGGGTGAAGATGCTTCTGCACATGTCTGGCTCTGGCACTTAGCAGCTGTGTGGGAGTGGGCACATTATTTAATCTCTCTAAGCCTCCGTTTTCTCATCTGGAAAATGGGAATAATGGTTCCGCCCTCAAAGGTGCTTGGGGGCAGGGGGTAGTGATCAAGAGAAATGTCTCTAAAGCAGGTAGGAATTGAGAACCTGGCACAACGTCAGAATTCCATACAAATCGCTTATTACTGTTACTGTTATTGCTTTTAGCCTGGCACACCATAAGACCCAACTAATTAGGAGTTTTTAAACTCAATTCCAAACCATTCTTTCATTTAGGAAATATTTATTGAATGCCATTGTGTTTAGGCCTGATGCCACTTGCTGGGGCAAATTCAAAAAAAGGGAGATGAAGACTCACTCTCGCCCATGAAGGTGCTCCCAGCAGGGAGCAGGTAGGATGATCAGTAAGTAATTACCATTTAAAGTCATAAACGCTGAGGGCCTGAGTGGCTCAGTCGGTTGAGTATCCAACCAGCTCAGGTCATGATCTCATGGTTCGTGAGTTCAAGCCCTGCACTGGGCTCTCTGCTGTCAGCACAGAGCCTGCTTGGGATCCTCTGCCCCCTTACTCTCTGTCCCTCCCACCCCACCTGGCACACGCGCGCACACACTCTCTCTCTCTCTCTCTCTCTCTCTTTCTGACTCTCTTTCTCTCTCTCAAAGATAAACGAACACAGACAAAATAAGGCCATAAATGCTGTGATAGATGTGGGTACAAAATATCCTGCGAGCACAGAGGAGAGGAGCCTAGGATAACCCTGCAAAGCCACCGTAGTCTAGAACTACTCTGTCTAGCAGCCACATATGGCTACTGAGTACTTGAAACTTGGTCAGTGTGACTAAAGAAATGATCTTTCACTTTATTTTCACTGTAATTAATTTAAATTTTAAAACTGACGCAGTAGAAAACATTTATTTAACATACTTTTATTGTTTTGGAAGGACCACGTTTCACTTTAACCACTGAAAATTTAGCGTCTGTATTGAGATAAGCTCTAAGGGTAAAACACCAGATTTGGGAGACATAGTGCAAAAAAAAGTGTATAATACCTCATTAATGGTTGTTATGTTGAATGCATACTGAACTGATAATATTTTGGATATAGGGTTAAAAAACATAGTATTAAATTTGTTTTTACTTACTAATGTGATTACTAGAAAATTTTAAATGACATACGTGGCTTGCATTCTGTTTCTGTTGGACCAGAAGCAGAATGCAAATAACATTCTGGGTAGAGAACCAGAGAAGTTCAGAGGTTAGACCCAACTCTGGTTCCCCTGGGCATTTCTTTCTGACAGTTCTGGAGCGAAGCTCAGAGGATCTGGGGACACTAGTTAGGAGGTTATTCCTGGGGCTGCAGAAGGACAGTGAGGTCTCTGAGAATTACTCCTAACTATGGGATTGGGATGCCAGATTTAACAGTTTTAAAAACAACTGGCAACTCTCCATCTTGGACGTGTTCTGTATCTGCAACAAGCCTCAGTTGCTTTATCTGACAAATAGGGATAATAAAATACCTACCTCATTAGTGTCCTGTATTAAAGTAAAGATTAGCTGAAACCAGCTAAGACCAGAAGGGACACAATTTAGAAACTTAAGTCTAAAAGAACTAAGTAGTAAAAAACGAGTGGGGGGATTTCACAAACAGGTTCACCTTTCTTGAGCTCTGAACATGCAGGACAGGGAGAATCTCTCTTCCCTGGCTGGGATCAGAGGAGACACCAACCCCCACCTGGAGGTGAATTGGATTATACCAGAATTGGAATCTTTTAGAGATTATTTGGGGGCGGGGGGAGGAGTGGAACACAAGCCAAAGAGGGGAGGGCGGTTAATAATGAACAATGTGGAGTGTCTTTCTGCTGTCATCACAGTGCTTTGTATAAGCCAAAAGTGCCACAGTAGTTACCATGTTGCTACCTGTTGAGAGAAATGTGTACCTTTAGCAGGAAAGAAATGTGTGGGACTTGAGTGTCACATAAAACCCCTGAAATTAGTTCTATTAAGTAAATTGTCACAAACTCAAAATAAGTCTAATTGTGTCATTTATCTAATTGAAGATGAAAATGTAGTTATTTTTTTACAATACAGGTGGCTTGCATTCCAAAAACAAAGTATCCTTTTTTTCTTCTACCAGATAATCTTTCTCTCAGTAAGAAGCTGACCCTGTTATGTTAAACATATCAGAGGACCAGGACTACCGGATTTCTGGGGTTTTATTTCCTCCTGTGTCATCAGGCTCTGAGAGAAAGAACTAATTTTTTAATGCAATGTTTCTTTCCATTAGAATCAACTCTAAAATGTTTCAGGTTAGGCATGTAAAATCCACTTAACTAAAAACCAGTTAAGAGAAAGATCAAGCCCAATTTGCTCATACAAGATTTTTTATTTCTGAGTCAGAAAAAAAAATCCTTGAGAGAACCATGTCAGAAATTAAACATTGAAAAGAACACTAGCAGTCTCCCCGTGTGCCTAATTTGGCTTTGCTGAACAAATGACCAAATTGACATGAGAATTACATGCAGGATTTGCTCAGCATCCTTATTTCTCTAACTCATTCCTCTCTCCTGAAATATTGCCCAGCTTCTGTGCAGGAGGGAGCCGTGTCTGTATCGACCATGGCATCCTTGGACCAGGTAGAATTAGAAAGATGGTGATTTTAGCTTCTCGTTGTGAATGAGCTCCTGCAGTAGAAGCAATTTGTCATAGAAACCCGGTGTAATGAAGTTAGGATTGGGAAGGATCATGATACCCATTTTGTTGACTAGTTTATAAACAGGTTATTTTTGCTCATCCCTTACCTTGCAAATAGTAGTAATAAAAATCTTAAAAGGCTGAGAGAAGGAGGCTTCGCTGAGGTCCCCTCATGTTCTCTGATGAGGCATTGCATTGCACGTAGGCCTCAGAATCCTTTGTTCTTTAAAGAGATGGAAGAGGACCATAGAGAGAGCACCAGACAAAAAGTTAGGAGACCAAGCTTCAAATCCTGGCTTAGCTAGTCATTGGTTATCATGACCTTGGGCAAGTCATTTCACCTACGTGAGGCTCAAGGTCAGTATCTGTACAAGAACCAGACCAGATGACCTTTGAGCTGGGTGGCTCTGCCCTTCTGATATAATGCAGAAAAGAAAGCCAAAGAGGTTTCTCAGAAAGGGGATTAGGCAAATGCGAGAAGAACATCTAGATGAATAAACATCCCTAGTCTTTCCTGGTGCCTGGAGCTGATATTTGTCCTGCTGTGAGCTGGAATGATGCAATGCTCAGGTGTTAGATGTCTTGGCCCAGGTTCAAGTCACACCTTTCTACCACTTAGCAGCTGCATGTTACTCCAGCTCTCTGAGCCTCAATGTCTTCATCTGCAAAATGGGAAAATATTACACACACTTGATAAAATTTGCGCCTGGCACACATCAAGAGCTCAATTAAACATTAGTTATAATGGGTCTCGTTGTAATGGCAAAATGACCCAAGATACAGCAGAAAGTAAGACACATTTCTTGAGTGCCTTCTCTGTGTTCGATACTCATGGATTCCTGCCTCCTTTATACTAACACCACATTGTAAGGTCAGTTTGATCACCCTCTTCCCTTTGTGGCCGAAAGTGTACACTTGGTTCTATAAACACCTGCCCCACCTAGCAGCCGTGTCTGTATGGGTAAATTTCCAATACTGCCTCCCATCTCTCATCTGTAAAATGGGAAGAATAATAGTACCTATTTTAGACTTCTTGTAAAGGGTAAATAAGATAATGCGTATAAAGCTCTTAACACGATGTTAGGCACTGAGTCAGTACTTTATAAAAATGCTAACTTTTTCTTCTAGCTAAGAAAAGTGAAGCTCAGAGAGGTCAATTAGTTTGCACAAGGTCATCTGCTTATGAGTAGCAGAACGGGGATTTAAACCCTGACAGGAATGAGTCTCAAAGACCCAGGATAGGGGGATGGTTCCTCCTTCACCCCATTCCTAAGGCACCCCTGGCTTTGCTATTCGTTTCTGGCTGCTTGACTGTAGCCTCCACAGTTCGATCAGAGGGTTCATTGGAAGCAGTTTGATGGGGGGGGGGGGGGGGGGCCCCTGGGACTCACAAGGGAAGCAAGACCAGATCCTTCATTTCTTCATTTGCTGCAGCCGAGGGAAGAAACGTGCCCTAGGAATATGGCCAATGCCCCAACTGCCACCTCCCTGACGCCCCTCACCATGGCTTCTTGCGAAGCCTACTTTCCACAGGAGAGTTCCCCCTCTTTGTTCCAGCATACACTGCACATCTACCAATCAATATGACATCTTATCCTCTAAAACATTCATAATGTCTGCTTCCTATGAGTCTAGTGGCCGCATGCCGCGTGCAGCCTGCATCACCTTTCCTTTGTAGTAAGTAGTCTTGTGGACCGGCCCCCTCTTTAACAGGGCTGCCGGGTGCTGTTCTTTAAAGAAAGACAAATACTGTTTGGGTTGTCAACACTGAATGACAAGCTTCTGAGGGAGAAGAAAGATGCGTTTAGGTGTATGCGTGTGGATTGCAGGGATGTGTTTTGCTATCACAAAAGCTCTTAAAATCCGAGACCATGATTTATTTGCTGAATAAAACCTACTGATATTATCATTCTCTAAAGGTATGTTGATCACATGGGTCCTTTCTTAGAGAAAGAAAGGCTTTTATTTTATTTCTTTCCTGGGAAAAATAGCGGCAGGAAAGGAGTCGTCTGGGTGGGAAATGATACCCTGTGTGGCGAATGGCTCCAGGCATGTGTTTATCTGCCTGAGGATAAGCTGGCTCAGTGGACAGTGGGACGCCTGGCCAGCATCGCCAATCCTCCAGGGTACGTTCCTGGAGACTGTGCACAAGGAAAAGACAGTAGCTGTGAGCATGTGTGTCTGTCTTACATATTGATCCGCCTGGTGATGCTGAGAGCAAAGGGCCTTGTTAGAGGTCACCTGAGCACACCAGACACCACACCCCCACAGTGTCCAGAGTTACCACCTGCAGCACACAGTGGCAAGTGTAAGGGGACTCGAGGGGTAGGAATCACACCAGTTTGGGGGCCCCATGCATCCTGAAGCTGCAAGGGGTCCCATTTGTTTCCTCCAAACACAGGAATTGATTAATCTCATACCACTTCCCACTTGCTGTACTATCCTGAGCCTGTCATGAAAATAGATTAATGAGCTGGTTCCCTCCATGTGGATTCTTCTTGTCTCCAGAACACGCTGCTCCCTGGTCTCAGAGCTGCCTCACGCAACTGTCACCTTGTTCTCTTGGCAGACGTGCAGGAGGGGACAGAAAGCCTCCCTGCTTTTGCAAGGGACAAGCATTAGGAAGGCAGAGACAAAATCCCTGTTTTAGCACCATGGCTGGAAGTTAAGAGAGTGCAGATAGAGGTGTGAATTCAGGTGCATTTCTCCAAAGCCCCCTCTCATTTCGGCTGGTCCTGTCAGGATTCTGGTATCCTATCTGGGCCTCATTCTTCCTCTTCTGTGTCATTCCTGGGCCAGAAACTTTGCAACCATTTTGGAAGCTGCAAGCTGGAAGTTAGACACAGACAAGTAACTTTTCAGAGCATTCTTGGGAGATAGGTACACAAATCCCATTACTAGTAAAGGGATTTGTGGGCATAACTTCCCTGCAGTGCTTTGAAAATTCATTCCATTCAGTGTATTGCAATACAGTGGGGGCAGGGGGAGGGGTGGAATAAGAGAAATCATTCCACCAAGGCAGTTTGAAAGGGATTTTTTTTTAACTCCTTTATATTTAAATTTTTTAAACTCCTTTAAGACTTAAGGCACTTCGTGAATGTTATCCCACGTGGCTTTGTTTGTATCTCTGCTTTTAGGCAGAAGGTAATTTAGGCACGACAGTGTTCCTAAAAAGGATACCATTAATCCACTGCAGTGGGCCCCCTCCTCTCTGAGAAAAGGGCACCATATTCAAGGTCCCCAAAGGATGATAAGCAAACTGACCAAGGAAAAAGTCACCAAGCATATTGATTGCTAGCCTGCCTGACTGAGAACTGAGGTTGCCAAACAGATTTATTTTCTGTTGACAATCGGGATTCCTTTCAGTTAAGTAGCAAGCTGGTCGCTGACCAAGGACAGATTTATCAGAGGACTAACCACTGCCTACAAAGGGAGGTGTCTGTTGCTGAGTGAGCCTTGACAGTATTTAGTAAGTAATTCTGTAGCCCATTGCCCTGTTCAGTCTTGACTAAGTAGCAGTTCACTTAGAGAATTAGGGGCCTAATGGCCTCTATTGAGGACTGTTGAATAAGTCAGTAGCAGGGCACTATGGGGGTTGAGAGCTCTGACTCTGCAGTTACATGTGTCTGGGTTTAACTTCCAGACTTTCTGGTTACTGGTTACTGGCTGTGAGATCTTAGGCGTGTGACTTAACCTCCTTAAGCTTCAATTTCCTTATCTAGAAGAGGTAGACTACACTACCATGTCACTGAGTGAGAATGGAAATAAATAGACTTTCACACTCTTTAGAATCTTCCGGTGTTCATCTGATCTCACTTAGATACATGGCAAAGTCTCTCCAAGGGCACCCACTCCCTACCACCCACCTTCCCCACCACCTTGCACTGTCTTCTCCCACTGACCCCACTCCAACCTCAAAGCTCCCCCAGATGTCAGCATGAATTGCTTTTTCACTCCCTTTGGGCTTTGGCTCAAATGTTATCTATCGGACACCATCCCTGACTGGTCTACATCTGAAGAAAAAACTGAATTACTCACCCCCAGGCCCTGGCATCTCCAACCCTATTCATCCTCTACTTTTCATTTGTGTGTGTTTAGTTTCTATGTATCCCGCTAGAATGTAAGTTCCATGAGAGCAAGGAACTCCTTCTGTCAACTTCTTTATTCCTGGAGCCTAGAACACACCTAACACATAGTAGGTGCTCCATAAATATTTGCTGAATGATAAAGTAATGAATAAAATGATGCAGTTAACATAATTAGCCCAGTACCTGGTGCATTGCCAAAATAATTGTTAATTGTCAACATCCTCATGGAGCAGGCTCATCTGCATGTGTTAATTTTGACTACAGCTTACAAAAGTGCCTTTGCAGATTCCCTGTGCAAGTTCAGGGTTAGTGTTTGTGCATTTGAGCCCTGATTATTCTGCTGTGGTTCTCTCCTCTCAGCAGTGGCACTTGGGGAATTGGCTACACTTCCCACAGGAGTCCTGGCATCGTCGACTAAATTGGCTGATGCGGTTGGGGCGGGGGAGGGGCAGGGAGTCCTAGCCTACCTGGTCTCTGAAGGAGCTTTGCCATCATCTCTAAGGCCCTTGTGAATCTGACCGCATGCTGAGCTATAAGACCCAGCAGGCAAGCCTCCCTCCTCCCACTTCCTAAGCTCTGCTTGGCCTCAAGCCTTCCATTTTCAAAGGGAAAGCCCAATCTCTTCCTCCGGTTATGTATCGACAAGCCTGATCTTTAAAGATACCCCCTGCTCCTGGAGGCCTGCTCAGCAAACACAGAGCATCCGTGGCCCCCGTGTTTGCCCTCCTTGACAAGCAGGGGCTGAGCAGCTCTCTGAGAAGCGCTGCTGACATATTGATTGACTCTCTTGTCAGGTTGATCCTCTGCCAGCCAATGAACATGGAAGGTTCTAAGTGGCACCCAGCAGGACCCACACATACCCTAATTACTATTTCAGACAACCCCCATTCTATGCTGCCACTTTTCAAGGCCTACATCTCCTGTCCTTGCAGTTGCTGGGGAATTCTGTTACCTGCAACCAACCCCTCTCCCTTAATCTTCACTTGGTTACCTCTGAGTATTTCTTTTAGAGCCCATGTGGCACAAAAACAGGCAACTCCGCTAAGGAACTATCACCCTAACTCCAAGTAGGTCTGTTTATTATTCTTGCTGAAATCTGGAATCTGTGTGTGGTCTATTCATCCTGCTTTGGTTCACTTTCAGCTCTTGGTGAAAGTTTTCTCCAATTAGCCAGGGAGATACTTTCAGAGTTTGGCTGCTTATTGTGTTTTTAGTGGCTGATTTCCCAGCTGCCACCTGGATTACATGAACTTCCACTTGGAACCTTTCCCTGTTCCATCCTTGCTGACCCATGGAGCCCCACTGTTCCATCTGAGGGTCTCCCTGGAGCAGAGCCTGTCAAGTCATGATAAATTGTGCATTTTGGCTGCCGACAGGGGTGAGTCACATTAGGGAGAGGACCTCCCAAACTCATTTCACTTCTGACCCTAGGATGGTCTGAACAGGACCTTTTGGGATGAGCTGCTAGAGCATTTGTGGAGAGTGAGAGAGGGGACCACCCCACTGCATCCAGGATGTCTTGTTGGAGAAAATGTAAGTTGATGATGCCAGTGTTCACACAAAGTCTTGAGACTTTCTAAGTCCAAATTAGAGTGCATCACAGCTGGATATACTATGACATAATATTTAAAGAGCTATTTTTGTGGTTGGTGGCCTTAAGTATGTAGTAGTCCTAACTTTTCCTGGCTGGGTTTTAGAAAGGATCCTGACTCAATAAATAAATAACTTTAAGGAATGCACAGAGCCTTGTTGTATAAAAATGGAGTATCTTAGTTTACTTACATGGCAGCCCCCCTTATCTTCAGTTTTGCCTTCTGAGCCTCAGTTACCCATGGCCAACCGCAGTAAGCAGACCATCCTCCTTCTGACATATGGTCAGATGGTCAGCAGGAGCCTAACACTGTGGTCACAATGCCTGCATTATTCCCCTCACTTCATTTTATCACATAGACATTTTATTGTCTCACAGCAGCACAAGATGAAGATACTTTGAGAAAGAGGGAGACCACGTTCACGTAAATTTTATTAGAGTATATTTTTATAATTATTTTATTATTAGTCATTATTGTAATCTCTTACTGTGCCTTATTTATAAGTTTAACTTTATCATATGCATATATGTACAGGAAAAAGCATAGTGTACATAGGGTTCAGTACTATTCTGCAGTTTAAGGCATCCACCAGGAGGGCAAGTCTTCGAACATATGCCCCATGGAAGAGTTGGGGCTGCTGTAAGCGAACCTATCAGTTAGGGAAGTCTCAGGCATGCTGTTAAAACAAAGAACCCCAAACTCTCAGCAGTTTATAACAGTAACAGTTTATTCATTCTGTATTCTCCCACTCATCAGCCGTGGGTCTGAGCCATGTTATTGTTCCTCAAGACCCAAGTTGACCACGTGGCAGAAGGAAAAAAGGTATACAAAGTGTGTGCTGCCAGGTCATGTGGCCATATCTGAATTCAGCAAGACAGGAGATATCACCCCTTCAGGAAGAGGTGCTGAATATGGAAAATGGTCATTCGTCAACCACAGTGAGATTATCATGAGTTTCGAGCAAAAGACCAGGTTTGCTGAGATTCCATTGCAAACCATAATTTGTACCCAAATCACTATGAAATATGAAGCAGATAGCCACTTCCACTGTTATCTTCCTCTGATTGTGAAATCCCCCAGTGATCAAACTTCATAGTCAGTAGTTTCTTTGTCTATGAAATGGGGATGGGGATAGTACCAACCAGAGATGCGAGTCATACATCTTAAGGTAATATCTGTAGAATGGCTCCTAAAGTGCTGGCCATAGAAGGGGTTCAAGGACTGGCAGCAGGTACTGATAACACTAGTACCCAAAATAGCTTCTCTTTGTAGTCTTGTCCCTATTGCTGCCAGCACTGTTGTAGTCCACCCTTCACGCCTCTCTATTACATATGTTTGATTTGTGAGAGTATAATGTCCTACAATCCAGCCCCTCATATCTAACTCCATATGTCATTATCTATTCTGGTAAACATTTATGGATGGAATGCCTTCTATATTCAAGACATTCTGCTAGATCTTCGAGGGTGTTGTGGACACTTGACCTGTCTCAAGCCCTCAGCAGCCATTATTCTACCTGTAAAGGGAAATACTTTCAGAAGGTGAAGAGAGAGATTGATGGAGACGTGGATTTCTCAGCCCCAGCCATATAGCAAATCAGTAGCAGAATAAGAAACAGAGTTCTCATTAGTCAGGAAACTCATTTACTTCACAGCTCTCCTGGGTCTTCTTTATCCTAAGGACACTTTAGTCCATCCCCATAGGCCAGAAAGATACTCTCATTTTCTTACTCAAGTAAGAGAGACGGAATAGCTGACCAAGAAAAAAAAAAAAACAAAGTACAAACAAAAGCCTATTTCAGCATCCCTCCCAAAAAACAAAAGAAGGTGGTTATACCCCTGATATAATTCTCACTTATTTGCTTAACGTTCAGTTCAACAACAGAAAATATGCCCAAACTTGAGTTTCATTTTTTTGCCTCGCTTCTGCTGGGATGACAGAGCTTACACTCAGCAGATTTGGCTCTTCCCCTTTGCCTGTCTCCATCTCACTTTCTTATTTTCTTTTCACTTCTGGGAGTTGTCTGAGCAGTTACTTGTCTCCTCTGACCCTAACCCTTCTCACCCCATCTCTCATCTTCTTGTTTTCAGAATACTTTTCTTTTTTTTTTTTAATAAAAAGATGCTATGTAACCCGAAACAAAAAGGGAGGGGTGAGCGTTTCTGCAAACAGAACTTAGTTTCATGAATGCCCTCCTTATGCACAAGAAGATTAGGGTATTGTCTGCTTGCTGTTCTCTCGAAGTTGAAGTTGATGGTTGCAGTATGTTCCTCATCTTGGAGTGCCAAGACTGGGTTTCCAAAGAGGGGAACAGCTTTGAAAAGAGATTCACACTGATGGGGCGTTGGGCAGATTGTCATTCTTGCCTGAATGACAGCTTCCTTCTCTAGATGAGAAACTCAAAGCTTTGTTAGGCCTGAGCCCAGCTGCACCTGCAGTACTGGTCTGTGTATATCTTAAAACGCAGGGAGACCCTTCATGAGGGAACCACACCTCCACTGCAGCAGCAAGCAGGCTCAAGGCAAGTCCCAAGACCCAAGAGCAGCATTAAAAAAAAAAAAAAAAAAATCATTTTAAAATAGATAATTCCTTGGCTCCCTTTCACCTAGTAATTACAAATCAGAAGCTATCGTTATCTCGAAGCAGCCACGATTAGTTCTCATTTCCTGACCTCTGTACAGTGAAAATATGTCATTATTTGAGGCAATAGAATCCGGTCTCTTCAAGTGAGTGACCTACATATAACGGATAAACTGCAGGAGAGAATTAGGTGTTACCTTGACAGAAAGTGTATAGTAAATGTCACTTATTAGTATTTATCATCTCAAAGAGTTGCCTTACACTTCAAAGTAATGTATAGGGGGAAAAAAAACATGGCTCTGAAATGGGGAAGTGTGCAAAAAAATAAAATTAAATTAAAAAGCAGATATACACACAGGGACACCTTGGCACATTAATCTGCGGCCATCAATCTGAGCTGTATTGTTTGAAGATAGGTTTTTAACCTTAATAGAATGCAGCCTGACTTTAAGTGGTGGTAGGCATGCAGAATTAATTGCCATGTGAACAATTTCCTAAGCATTGTTAATTGCGTTTCCTGTGGTTAATTGTTTCTCCCATCCCACATCATGCCCTGAACCTTTCCCTGTCAACAGCCCTTTCTCTCCTGCAGCGCTGGAACCCTAGCAACAGCATCAACCTATGTCCGGTTGAAATGCCAGACAGACACAGTGTGGTTATTGTTTGAATGGGCAGTATGCAGGGGAGTGTACTCCTTATTTATCTGCAAATGAAGCATTTCTTAGATGGGGGACTTTGAAAGAATACAGGTGTTTGGGATTTGCCTTTCATTCCACGTAGCAAAAACAACTCCCCCAGAACCATGGAAGATGGGGTGATTTGAGCTTGAGAAACCACCTGGGAAGTGGTGAGCTGGCACAGGGTGACAAGAAAGACAGGAGGGAAGGAAGGAAGTTTGTGTTGAAGGTTTGCAGTACACATGGAAATAAAGCAAGAGTCCTACAAACATGTTTGTCTCATTAGCAAAGATAGCACCTTGGCACTCCGGCTCCCTCTGTCCCCGTGGGAAAGCGTGGGTGCGGGTGTAGGGTGTGAGAGGGAATCATCACAGTATTTTTGTGAAAGGACCCCACTCTACAACCACCCCTGAGCTTTTTCTACAGTGGGCTGAAAGGTACCCACTTAGCAGGAAGAGAGGTGGAAAGGAAAGGCAGTTTGAGAGCTTGAACTAGAATGGTGAGCTTACAGGGGCCAGTCCAGCTGTGGGCAATACTTGCTGCATTGCTGTTTTAGTGCAACTACAGTCTCAGCAGCAGACCATCCCATCTGGGGAGCCTTGTTTCGACACTGACTGTTTTGAGTAGTTTGGGGGAAATTATCCTTGTCAACGCCCTTGGACCCTCAGTCTAAAAACAGCTGCATCCACAGTGTGGGAGAGGTTGGATGTGATGGAGCAGTATTCTTTACAGCGATTCCAGAGGGACATTTTCTCCTCCATGGTAGAGAAGCCTGAACTCTGATTCCCCCTCCTCTTCTCCCCACCTTGGCGATCCTCTCACCAATGGTGGTGAACAGCAGCACAGGGAGAGGAGACCTAATCACCCGGATCTCCTCCCTTTCTGTATTTAGCTAATCCCTGGGGCCTGGGGTAAACTGGGGTTTTTTTGTTGATGTTGTTTTTGGGTTTTTTTGTTTTTTGAAGTGCAGCTTCCTTAAAAGGCAATTGCTTGGAAGAGGCACCTGGCCCTCCCCCCTTGACATTTGCATTGCTGAATTATCTATTCATATTTTCATTACTTTGTCTCTCCTGCAGCAATGCATCTGCTCGGACTCAATTGGCAACTGCAGCCGGCAGATGGACACACCTTTAACAATGGGATAAGGACCGGCCTACCAGGAAGCGATGATGTGGCAACAATGCCATCTGGAGGCAAAGGTGAGGTTACAGCTGCTGCTTGCCCTCCTGAGGTCACAGGGAAATTCAGAGCTCCTGCCAACCGGTTTAGGTTTTCTAATCCAAATCTTTGAAGGTACACAAAAAGGAAAAGAAATTGGGGGGGGGGGGGCAAAACCATTGCCTTTCGTAGGTGCCCCTGTTAAAATCTGTTTGCTGTTCCTGTCTGTTAGCTGCGTTTGGCTGGAGCCACTGAGAGTTGGCACCCCGCCTTCCCAGACCAATGTGCATACCTCTGCTATCTGGAGCCACTTGAAAGCCTCCCAAGGCCCGAGCAGAAGCAGCAGCAACAGCAGCAGCTGGAGAGGCAGCAGCAGCAGCAGGAGAAAGTCCTGCCTAATCAAGAAAGCTGAGAGCAGCAGGCTGCACGTGCCGCTAGACCAGAGCCCACTCCCCAGAGGAGAGAGGCAGCCTCCCCAGGGAGGAAGGGCTGCCTGGCAGGAAAGAGAAAGATTCTGAGCTGTTCTGCTTTGGGAGAGAATAGAACAGAGTTTTGACAACTCAGGGAACAAAGCTTCTCTCCTCAGAACAGTAAAGGGGACAATGGAGATGTTTATTGAAGCAATCAGGTAACTGTATTCTTGCAGGAAAAAAAAAAAAATAGGTGCTAACAAGGTGCTAAGAAGGAAGAGGAAAAAACAGGACTGTGAGGAGGTAGAGACAGGGGGCAATTAAAAAAAAACAACAGCAGCCGATGGCAGACTGTGGGGTGTGCTTGAGTCAGGATGGAAATCACAAACAGGAGAGATGGCGTGGAAGGGCTTCTCCAAACACAGACTCTTCCACTCTGCCTCCTAGCACATCAGAACAGTTTACCTAGCACAGTTTACCCCCATGTTTCTTAAAATACCCCGCAGAGATAGTTCAGAGACAAGAAAGGAAATAACGCTTACTGGACACCTGGTGTGCACCAAGCTAAGCATTGCCTAGTTTCAACAGCTCTAAAAGGAAGGGTATCATCTCAGGGAAACCAAGCCCAGGGTGTTTTGGAAACTTTCCCCAATCAAACACGTAGGCAGGAACAGACTTAAACTCAAGTCTGTGCTCTGTGCATCTTTGGGCAAGTTGTTGGGGTATTCCTCAGCACCATCATTTCCCACAGAGAAGATTCCAGAATTCATCTTCCCTTAGAGATGCACGTTAGTCATACTGAGATGTTAATGTTGCTTAAATTATTCTCCCTGGAGTTGTCCTAATGGCATCGAGTGTAACTTTTTTGTCTTTCTTTGTATCCCATCTTCAAGAATCGCTCTACTCATCCATCCTAATCATAACACTAAATTACCTTTAAGTAAGCATGAAAAAGTTTTATCTGAGGATGAAATTATATGCTTTCCATTAGCAGGTAACTAAAACTAGATCTAAAAATGGAAAGTATATCTTGCCTTAACGGATCATGTTCTGCCTTAACTGACCAAAAAGCCTGAAGCCAGATTTGTTGGTCTCTGATGTGTAGTCCATTCCCTCCAGTGTTTGACACCATCCACAGCTCCTGTTTCCTTTATGACGGTGTTTCTCTGTGGGGCATTTTTGGCCCCCAGGGGACATTGGGCAAGTGTCTGAAGACTTCTTTGTTGTCACAGTTAGAGGAGTTGCAACTGGCATTTAGCAGAGAGAGGCTGAGATGCCGTTAGTTAAGTAAAAGGACAGCCCCTACAGCGAAGAATCATCCTGCCCAAGAGGCCCACGGTGCTGCTCTTGGAGAAATGCTTTAGGGGGTCTCTGCTGCTTCTGATCCCTAAGCTCCCTTTAATCTACAAGTCAGCAGCACCCTGCCCCTTGAGAAGAATGCAGAACACACATTTGAAAGTGAATATGCATATTCGCTCATGGGGCACAGGTATATATTTGGTATGTATACATTCTGAAGTTACATGCAAATGCTTCTTAAATAGCATCCTTTACCGAAGAGACTCACAGATTGGCACTAACTTCCATAAGTTAAGGTCAGCCACTCTGCGCATTTGTGATTAAGTTTTGTTTCCAACTCCCACCCCCACTTGAACATCCCATATCAGCAGAACTGAAGATTCCCTGAAGAGAACAAGTCCTAACTAAGAGTACAGTGTCTCTCAATTAAATGAAGAAACACTTTCCACAGTGCCTTTGGAAAGACCAGAATTTTCCCCCTCAGATGCAACATGCTTTTTTAAGTCCTGTAACATCACCAGTTATTTTCCAAATGAGTTTACAAGATAGTAAAATGGTTGCCAAATTGTTGTCCAATGAATTCTGTCAATAGGACTCTTATGAAAAAGTGTGAGAATTTAAAATAAAGTTGAACAAAAACTGGGAACATCTCCTTTCTGAACACCACAGAGTACTCTTCTTATGACCGAAGACAGCAGATCTCTCAAGCTGTTGTAAAGTTTGGTCTAAAAAAATAACTAGAAAGATTTTGGCTTTCTCACAGTCACCTATGTCTTTTTGAAAAAGTGAACCTCAGGTTTCAATTTCTTTACCTAGTGACCTCCCTCCTCCCCACTCCCCAATTCTATACATTTAGATAACCTGAATCAATTCCCATCGACTAGTTTTCCAGTGTTTCAAAGAGACAATCAAGATATATTGGCAATAAGTTAATTAAATAACACCCCCTCCATTTTTTTGTGGTGTACGATAATCCTTCACTCTGATAATGTTTTAATCAAGATACACCACACATTGCCAGGGAGGTTAATCTTATTAAGCAATTACTGGGTAAGTATCCAGCAGAAGCAAATTAAAATGTAAGCAAAACAAGGGTATGTGAGTTCCATCTAAGATGGCACATCGATAGAGATTTCATTACTTGGTCTTTAGGAGTGTTTACATTGCTCAGATTTGGAAAGGAGTCTAATAGACAGGGCAGCCTACACTCTCTGATATGTTAGTGGAAACAAAGCACTTGATTAATTAGTTAGGAGAGTATGTTCTTTGGGCTTTGTCTTCCCTTTTCCATTTGTTGTTGTTCATGGTTTATTTTTTCTCCATTCTCTCTTTCAATTAAACCTTAATGTGGTTGGTTTGGTTGTTGGGTTTCACATCAAGAAAAGGGAGCCCACAGACTGCCAGAATCACTCACCATCTCGAGTGTATTTCTATGTTAAAAGGAATGAACTCATACATCTTCATTACAAGAGCACAGAGCACTTTTTCTATAGATCTGGGATTAGATAAGCCTTGAGAACGAAGATTCAATACAGTGTTCTGACCTGGTCAGATAACATAAGGGAATCCAGTTTGATTGGCTAGGCCCAGAGGCAAAGAATACAAGAGCTTTTAAAGGGCACATCACATGTAGCCAATTTGTGCACTGATCTTAAGAAAGAATAAACTCCCAAGTAGAATTTCATGGATCATTCTCAAAACCTATCACTCATTTTAAAGTCAAGGTGTCCTCTATATCAGAGGTCAGCAAATAACATCTCATGAACCAAATCAGGCCAGCCATGTGTTTTTGCAAATAAAGTTTTATTGGAGCACAGCCATATTCATTCATTGCCTATGGCTGCTTTTGCACTACAACGATGGAGCTGAGTAGATGCAACAGAGATGAGATGGCCCACTAAAGCATAAAATATTTGTTACCTGACCCATTATGGAAGTTTGCCTACTACTCTGTATCATTTGCAAACCTATGTCTGCTCTCATTGGACTGTTCTGCAACTATAAATTATAGGAGATGAGGCAGAAGAGACCAAACTCCCAATAGATCAGCCTTTCCGTCTTGACCAAGGGTTGGGCATATTTTGGGTAACATTGCATCGACAGATTCTGTGTAACATATGACTCTAGAGATGGTCCAGCTGGTTACAACTGTCAGCTCCATCACTTAGCTGCTTGAACATAAGGAGGTCATTTGTCCTTCCTCAGCCACCAATTCCTCATCCGTAAAATGGAACTCCTCACACTTGGCATCCAGTATAAAGGAGACGGTGCTTGTAAAACATGGTGTGTGGCATCAGGCAGTTAATAAGAGATCCGGGAATATTAGTTGTCACTGACATCATCATGCCATCTCTCAGTTACTCCATTTAACAAGCATCCACGGGCTGACACTTCTTATGAGGTATTGTAGTTTCCAAAGGTGAAGGCTGCCTTCAGAATGTCAAGATAGAGAGTCGTCTGCTTCATCTTTTCCCTTTGCCTTCTAAGAATTAGAACCAACCCAGATGTGGAGACTTCTTCCCAAACATTTGCTTGATGAGGTCAGTGGGAAGCAAGACTTCCCATTCACAAGGGCCAATGTGCAAAACAAGCTGGCCCGTTCCCCACAGCATTATTTGTCTCACTGCAGCTTGAGTTCCATCACTGCCAGACTGTCTGTTTTAAGCCCCACCATTCTCGGTTTATAACTCAGCTGTAAACATTTATTTGTGCCTGGAGCACATTTCTTTCCTACCCTTTGAAAAAAAAAATCAGAATTTCCAGATGGTATGCAAGTTGGAAAAAAATGGCAAAGACTGTTATTCTGTTTAGAAACATGTTTTTCTACACTTGCCCTTTCAGCAAAAACTTCATAATGATTTTTACTAGTTGGCTTAATGCATGGTACTAGGAGCCAGATTAGCAGGGAGGTTGGTAATTCTTCCTCTGGCTCTTGTCAGCCTCTCAATGAACACAGCCCAGGGTTTCAAAATGATCACTTCTCTACATGGGGCTTTTTCAAAGTCAGTGAAGTTCCCAGAAGGGCAAGGGGTGGTTATGTTTGAGCCAACCATTACAATACTGCACGTCTACTGGCAAATATACCAATAGCCTACATACCAATGTAACAACTCCTCTCAGTTTGGAGGCCATCTTATTCTCCCTTTGTTACATGTGAGTACTGCTTACATGCTTCATATTGCTGATTTTAGCTTCTGATTGTTACCCACAACCCCGTTCTAAGTTGTATAATTTCTGTTGTACCTGACATCATTGTGGGTTGACATGGGTATTAATAGCAAGATAATCTACCTCCCTAGTGCATTTATCCTCACTTGTGCTGGCACGTTTCCCTTTCAGAGTTGACTTGTACATCCAGAGGGTGGTCCCTGCCACCTGTTTGGATACACACCTCTTTGTATGTCTTGTACTTAGGCCAATGTCTGAAAAGCAGTCAGCGGGGTGATTAGAAATGTGGGTTCTGGAAGCGTTCGTATTTTGGATCCCAGTTCTACCACTTAAGAGCTGTGTGACCTTAAGCAAGTCACTGTATTTTCATGGTTCTCTAATCTGAAAACCAGAAAAGTCACAAACATATCAGGAGATGGCATGGCCAGCAGTAACCACTCAGTAAATTTTAGCTGCTATAAATAACACTAATAAACTGAACTACATATTAATGCAGAATCATGCTCACCTGAATGGTCAGATAAATAAATGTCTGTTAATTCCCCTAGTGGCAAAGAGTTGGCCATTTTTATCTAAGGTGACAAATTGGGTTTCAAAAGATGTAAAGGCCACACGTAGTCCCAACTGCTGAAGGATTTTATAAAAATCATTATTGCTGTGTGATGTTGTGAATACATCATGGGAGCAGTGAACACTGAGGATAGAAATCTATTCCTGAAGAATAGCCAGCCAGCAGCAGAGTGAAGGCTGATGGGCTGATTCAGAGGAGCTGTAGTGTAAGGCAGTGAATCTAATGTCCTTAGAAGAATCTCTTTGCCTATCTCTTGGTTAAACAGAAGCTTCAGATGGTTGTCCTGATTCCCAAATAAATGGAAACGAGGTGTAATGACTGAAGCTATAATCTGAATTCAACTTTATTTGCAATAGATAAAAATATGTGAGGCAGAATAGTCTGTAAGGCAGATTTATGCTGAGGTGCCTCTGGAGTTCGGTTAAGTTTAGGAAGTATTAATATGAGGTTTCATTTCCCGGCTATGACTATGAGTCCATTCCCGTTATCACTTGTTTGGGGAATAGTCTCGCTGTTTCCATAAATGAATTATGGCAACATTTTCTGAAATGATTAGCTCCTAATGTGGCTATGGAAGGCTGTCGTTTTGCTCGACATCAGTCTTATTTAACTGGTTGGAATTTTAGGTACGTGTTTCTGAAATAGGCAATAGCTTCACATTTACATGAGCACTCTTCCGTGGAGTTATAGAGGTGGACTATCCTATAAAATTGATCATTAGAGTGTTGCCTCAAAAATCCAAGAAATCTCATCTTGAAGCTGGAGATGAATCAGCCAGAACCATCATGGAGCATCTGCTTTTTAGGGCAAAATGATCATCATCTCCACTTTTGGTCCTGCATCTCATAGATAGGGAGGAAAGTTTGACATAGAAGCCGCAGCTCAGGGAAATGTGGGTGGGACTCAATGCTCCTTGCCAGGACATGATGCTCAGTCACTACCCAGAACCCAAGGGTGGTGGCCAGTCTTTCACTGAATGATTATGGGATGGCTGTTTAAATCTTCTCCTGATGCCACCAACTGAAGCCCACACTGAGTCCCTGGGACCATGCCCTGCTGCCTGGATGAGGGATACTGGGGGTATGATATGCATCCCAACGTTTGATGTTGAGCAAAAATTACCTAGCGCTATCGTAGATGCTTGACAAATATTTGTTGCATCAAGTATGAATGAATGATCTGCACAACATTGCTTGGGACACTTGTTAGTCATTGTTAAATAAAATCTGGCAGCTTTTTGCTAAAGTAGGCTCCAGAGAGTTGTCCACCTGGAAAGCAGCTAGAGTATACAGCAACATGGGCAATTTGGAACTCATGATCTTGTGACTTTGTTTTTTCTGCTTTTAGCACCTTCCTTCACGTGACTGGTCCCTCCTTATCTATAGACATATTGATCACTCATTGAATATTGATTTCAGCTGCTCTAGAAAATGACTTCCTGCTTCACTGAGTCCTATCCCACCCCGTGACCCTTTATCTCATTGTTACCTACACTAGTTCATTGTACCTATGCTGGGCAGCCTATATTTTAACTATACCATCATAAATTTATACTCTAAATCTGGGAAAAATAGTTATGGCTGTGTTTGGGTAGCACAACACCTGAGTAGAAAGATGTAGAAGTGCCACAGATTGGGTACTACATATGTTACCCTGGTTAATCCTCAGAAACCACCCCATTATACAGGTGAGTAGACAAACCCAGAGAAAGGGAGTGGTTAGCCCAAAGGCAACAGCTAGTAGTTGTCAGAGCTGGGATTCAAACCCAGGGCTGACAGTTTCACTGTCCAACATGCCTCCTGAGGTCTCAGATCTTCTCAGTAAAGGATAGAAAGTGTGATTACTTTGCTTCCTTGTTGTCTGTCTCTCAGTGGCACCCCATTAGGAATTAGCCATGTTGGGGTCCTAGAACACAAGCAGGGCCAGGGGAAGCCCAGATTTAGATCCTCCTTGGTGGGACTGGGAGCCTGATTCAGGGTGCTGGCCTCCTTGACCTTCAGGAGCAACACAGATCTTTGCTCCTGTTGGACACCAGCCCAGGGACTTGACCTCTAGGAACAGAGCTACTGAGATGGTTCCTCACACTGGCTTCAGCAGTTTACAAATGCCCGCTTTCCTATTTATGTCTTTCAAGGCAATGTTTGCATAACAGTTTCTTCTTTTTTTATTGTTTTTAACATTACAGAAGTTTTGCACACTCAATTTATTTTATTTTTTTAACGTTTTATTTTTGAGACAGAGAGAGACAGCATGAATGGGGGCAGGTCAGGGAGAGAGGGACACACAGAATCCGAAGCAGGCTCCAGGCTCTGCCAGACTCTGAGCTGTCAGCACAAAGCCCGACGCGGGGCTCGAACTCACGGACTGTGAGATCATGACCTGAGCCGAAGTCGGACGCTCAACCAACGAAGCCACCCAGGCGCCCCTGCACACTCAATTTAAAGATGTTTTTTAATTATGTAGAAAAGCTTTTTTTTTCCTTTGTCACAAAGAATGTTGTGTAACAACTGGCAAATTTGAATCAGATCTTTAAGTTAGAAATACATTGTATCAATGTTAATTTACTGTTTTTGATAACTGTACAGTGGCTCTGAAAAAGAATGCCTTTGTTTTTAGGAAAAACACATAGAAGAATCAAGAGGTAAAAGGAACAACCTATCTGTAACTTATTCTACATTCTTCAGAAAAAAAAAATAGAGAAAAGAAAGAATGATAGAACAAATATGTATTAAATTTATGGAATCTGGGTGAATGATATGCAGGAATTCTTTGTACTGTTTTCTAAAAATGTTACTGTAAATCTGAAATTATTTCAAAATGAAGATTTTTTGTATATAAAAGTATTGAAGACTCCACTTGGCAAAAGCAGAATTCAGTTGCCATTATCTGGAGAATTTACTTTGAAAGTAGTCACTAGCTTTTAATAGTAATTGTAACTTATGTTAAACGAATTGAATTTGTTAAAAGTGAAATCGGATAACCTCTCCTCCCTCCTGCGGACCACACACACACACACACACACACACCCCACACACCCCACACACTCTTTGTAGCATATATCCAGAGATGACTCACCCCTCCTCACCCCCTAGCTCTCTCTGTTAGAACACAGTAGACTACAGTGTAATGTCCCATAAGATACTCTGAGTCCAAACCTCTCTCATATAGATAAGGACACTGAGACTTTGAGAGCTAGAACTGCCTCAAACTAGTCAGCTCCTTAGTAGCAAGGAGGGAGTTCAAACAAACAGTTCATTTACACCCCTGTTTCTTTCCGCAAAAGGTCCAAGGTTAAATATCAGGAATAAGACCCTTCGCTTTTGGTTGTTATCTAACAACCTTTCCACTATATTCCAGTCTCCCTGGTTTGCTTATTTATCTATAAGGTTTTATACAAAAGATACATTAAGAGTTTATTCATGATTTTTGAAGAGGATTCTCAATGAAGTTTCCTTTAAATAGTAAATTTCCCCATAAAGCTTTCAAGCTTTTGGTTTTACTGGGCGGGGTGGGGGGGGGAGTCAGTTTACATGCAACTTTTCAAAGTAAATCTACTTTAAGGCCCTCATTTTTACCTGGTGGTCACAGGGGCTATGTTAAAACACCCCAGCAGCTGCTGGCAGGTAAAACTTGATTCAGTTCAGCAAGCATTTATAAATCATCCATGGTTTGCCAGGTGCAAATCTTATAGAACCTAAAGATGCATTTGCACCTCTTTCTGACCTCAGGGAGTGCAGTGTCTAATATGAGAGACTTATGAAGGCAAGCAAAATCAATTATAGGACCTAACAACAGGTGCTGGACCCTGCAGTAGACTTAAGAGTAAATGCTATGAACACTCAGAGAAAGAGTCTACTTATTTGATGGTAGGAGTGAAGGCTGGGTGTAAAGGAAAAGACAGCATCAGTGTGAAGGTGCAGCTGACCTGGACCTTCATTTCAGGGCTACTCAATAAAACAGGTTTGTCAGTAAAGTAATCATACCAGCTCTGGAAAGTCCCACCAAAAATCAGTAATGGGAACAGATCCCAACCAACAATTTTACACTTGTTCCCATAGTTAAGTCTATTGCAGAAGAATTAGGCACTGTCTCTTGATTGGTAGATATACAAATATATAAACATAGATATACACATATACATAAACATATATCACATATCCATGCAATGTTTTTTTTTTTCTTTTTCTTTTAGAAAATCTTTTACTCTAGGGGCCCCTAGGTGGTCAGTTGGTTTACTGTCTGCCTTGATTTGGGTTCAGGTCATGATCTCACAGTTCTGAGATCGAGCCCCGCAACAGGCTCCAGGATGACCTGCTTAGGATTCTCTCTCCCTCTCTCTCTGCCCCTTCCCATAAGATACTCTGCTCACATGCACACACATTCATTCATTCATTCTCTCTCTCTGTCTCTCTCTGTCTCTCTTCTCTCTTCTCTCTCTCTCAAATAAATTTTTTTAAAAGGAAAATCCTTTACTCTAAAAAGAATGCCAGGTGCTTTCCCATATAGCTCTTCATTTTTTTATTTAATTAAATGAAGCTAACTAGCATATATTTTGCTATTATTATGTGCCAGGCTCTGTACAAAGCCCTTTGTATACTTCCATTTGTTACTTCCGCCCTATGAGATAGTTACTATAAAGGAGAATGGAGACCCAGAGAAGTTAAGCAAATTGCTAGAGGTCCACAGCAAGGAAGAACGAGAGACAGAATTTAAACCCACTGTGTCTGGCTGCAAAACCTGTACTTCATCACCCAATGTACTTCCTCCTTTAGTGGATTGGAAATGAAGAAGGGGAGCATATGAAATCCTAGGAGGAGGTGTGAATACTGAAAAGGCAGGCTGTACTCGCTGATGGTAGCAGCTAATTTACAGAAGGTGGTGTCCTGAAGTTGGGTCTAGTAAAAGAACAGGGCTCCCACTGCTGTACAAACCAAGCCCCTGAGGCTCCTTGTCTGAATTCCTCCAGAGCAACCATTCTCTGGCAGCTGGCTCCCTTGTGAATCTCTTGCATCCTCATTCGGCTTGACATTATCAAAATCCGTTTAGGTTTCAACAGTAGATTAGCAGGCTCGTGGGTGCTGATTTCCTGCTTCTTTTTCATATCCTGTCATTAACCCAGCAACCCCTGAAAGCCCAACAGACATGAAGGAAAGCCCATCTTATTAAGTTTAAAGATGAATAATTTCTTTAAAATTCTTTTTTTATTTTAAATGAATTTCTTTAACTTGTTGCCACACTGTGATTGCTGGGTTTATTTTTGGTTTCTATCAGAGGCCCCTAAACTATTCTTCCCCAGGGGTCTTTTTTATTACACCTCTTCCTTACTGGGTCCTTTTTATTATATCCCTTCCCCCCAAAGACCCTAATGTGGGGGGGGGGGGAAGTCTGCCAAAAGCAGCATTTTTACATACAAATTAGTTCAAATTATAATAATTAGAGCTTCTGATTAATGGATGATAACAAGTATTTCCCCCTGGACATGCCATTATTTCAGCAAAATCAACAACACTCTATTTAGGCTGAGAGCCTTATTGATAATAATAGTAATGGTAGCTAATTTTTATTTAGGACTTCTGTTGTGCCTAAAATTAAGAGCTTTGCATGGATTAACTCATTAAATCCTCACAACAACCCTATGAAATAAGTAATAGTATCCCAACTACTCAGATGTGGGAACTAAGACATAGAGAATTGATACACTTAGCAAGTATCAAAGGTAGGATTTGAACCAGGGCAGTCTCCGCCCAGAATCTCTGTTCTTCCATACCATGCATTATTCCTCCCCCTACAGAGAAGTATTCCATGTCCATTATCCACATAAACATGTTTGAGGAATAAACCATCTAGTTCCATCTAAAGGTTTGACCCACTCGGGACTTACTATCTATTTCTTTCCTTGGCGATATTATGTGACGAGAGCTTCCAAACTTCCCTCAGAAACCTGTTCCCTAGTTTTGTTTTTCTAGAGGTCAAGAATTTCTTCTTAAAATCTCAACCATTGTTTCTCCTGCTTTATTTTAAGCCCTTGCTGACTTTTTATTTGATCCCCTATTAAGCTAAATAAAAATGAATCATTCCCTCTCTTGTTTTAAAAAGAAAAAATAAAAAGGAAAAAAAAATAACTTCATACCCTTGATATGCCCCGATTCGAGAGACCCCCCCGAAAACAAACCACCAGAGTCCAGAATCAAAGCCAAGCGGCAAGGGTCGTTTATTGCAGGTTTGAACCCAGTCCTCGGCGCACTCGTTGCCGGTGACACTAAGAGGCCCCGAGTAAGGATCTTACAGCTTCTTTTATAGACAGGCACAAACAAGTTAGGGATATTTTTTAGAGGTTACAGAGCTGTTGTTGGTTAACATTTAAATTTGAACGCTCAGCAGAACTTGATTGGTTCCCGCCTTTATTTCAAACCATTCAGCAGAACTTGACTGGTTCCCGCCTTTATGTCAGACTACAACCAGGCATGCCCTGGCTGGTTTCGGGAACGAGGGAACGGGGAGGGGGGGGAGTCTTTTCTTTGCAGTTGTGAGTACACCTGGTAATTTTTCTTAGTCTCTCACCCTCAAGTCATTCTGTGTTTTTCTTTTATAATTTAGGCATGGAAAACCGTCAGAAATCCAAAAATTTCACCTCTCCATTTTACAGCTGGAGAAAGTAGCATCAAGGTCATTTATGAGTCTTGTCTTAATGCAGGGGCCAGAATAGTGACAGACCAGGTCTGCTAAGTCAGACAGCTTCACTAACACTTTGTGCCAGCCTTCAGCTGCTTGTGGTTCCCACAACCTCTCCTGACCATCCAAATCTTTTATGCTGGACTGTTGCCAAATATAGATAAATATTTTCTCAAGAACCCATCCGTTCCAGAATGCGGAAGGGAACCTGATTCCCATCCTTTGCCCGTTGGGCAGAAGAGGTTTTCCAATCCGCAAGGCCATCAAAGCGATGGGTTGAAAAGTGAAAAGTCCCCCAGAACTTCTTTCAGAAGTCCCATTTGAACAAATCACAAATGACCATGATAAAACTAGGTTCCATCTAGGTTGTGTTCCCATTTAAGGGATCAGGGAAATGAGACTCCAAGAGATTAACTGCTTTCCTTGTGTGACTACTAGCAACTCCCAGATTTTCCTGAATTCTGTGCTTGCAAATAAAACCACCCTCAGAAGTGTAGAAGGTACTGGCAGGTTCATTGCTATTAAATCCTCTTTAAAAATAGGTATTTCTGGGGGTGCCTGGGTGGCGCAGTCGGTTAAGCGTCCGACTTCAGCCAGGTCACAATCTCGCGGTCCGTGAGTTCGAGCCCCACATCGGGCTCTGGGCTGATGGCTCAGAGCCTGGGGCCTGTTTCCGATTCTGTGTCTCCCTCTCTCTCTTCCCCTCCCCCATTCATGCTCTGTCTCTCTCTGTCCCAAAAATAACAAATAAACGTTAAAAAAAAAATAGGTATTTCTGGAACTCCTTTCACTAAAGTTTTGAAGGAAGCTCAATGTGGGCAACCAATATTTTCTGTATTAGTGATTTCAAATGCAACAGAGATGCTATGATGATGCCATGACAGAGGTATGATTTCCACAGTGTGCTTAGACCCCTCCTGCTAACTCAAGGAAGGAGTCACCCCCAATATTAGATCAGTCTGACATCAAGTCCTTATTTTCTACAGTTATTTACTTTGGACTAGTTTTTGTTCACAGTTGCTTCTTTCTATTTTAATTTATGAAAATGTCGGAGAGTATATTGGACTTGTCTGTGGCTGGAAAGAATAATTAAAGGCTACAAGAATTAGATTTGGTGCCAAATTAATATCACTCTCTTCTCCCCTGCTGATAATTTTACACCCCAGTCATATTCGAGGTTATTAGAAGCTTTACCTGTGCTTCCCAGACTCCAGCTCTTACTATATTTGATCAGTTAATAGTAATCAAAGAAGTTTAGAAAGCATGGTGCCGGTATTTCACATGCCCTGGGTTATGAGTTTATACTTAAAGACAAACTTGCCATGAGTTTAATCGTAATTTTTTTGAAACTCCTGGCAGGCAATTAAACAGAAATGTAGAACCAACAAATGTGTACAGATATCACTGACTTGATGTCAATTCCTGCTTTCCAGTGCCCTGGTCATTGAAAAACAGCAGCATAGACAGTGGTGAAGCAGAAGTTGGTCGACGGGTGACCCAAGAAGTCCCACCAGGCGTGTTTTGGAGATCACAGATTCACATCAGTCAACCCCAGTTCTTAAAGTTCAATATATCCCTTGGGAAGGATGCTCTCTTTGGTGTTTACATAAGAAGAGGACTTCCACCATCCCATGCCCAGGTATGAACATACTTGATATGAGTTTTTAAAAATTACTACTCCTCACCCACTAGGATGACTATAGTTGGAAGTTGGACAATAACAAGTGTTGGCAGGGGTGTGGAGAAATTGGAACATTGGTATGTTGCTGGTAGGAATGTAAAATGGTGCAGCTCCTGTGGAAAACAGTTTGACAGTTCTTCAAAAAGTTAAACATAGGGTCACCATCTGACCCAGTAATTCCACTTCTAGGCATATATACAGAAAATTGAAAAGATTATTTCTCATAAAAACATATACATGAACATTCAAAGCAGCATAATTCATAATAGTCAAAAAGTGGAAACAACCCAAATGCCCATGAACTGGATGAATGGATAAACAAAATGTGATATATGCATACAGTGAAATACTATGCAACTATATCAAGGAATGAAGTGTTGTTATACACTACAACATTGATGAGTCTGAAAAATATGGTGTTAGGTGACAGAATCCAGATACAAAAGCCCATATATTGTATGATTCCATTTATACTGTCAAGAATAGGCAAATCCATAGAGATGGAAAGGGGATTAGTGATTGCCAAGGGTGAGAGAGGAGGGACTTGTCACTGACTGCTGGTAGGTATGGTAGGTTTCTTTTAGGGATATTGTAAATTTTCAGGAATTAGATAGTGGTGACAGTTGTACAACATTGTGAATACACTCAAAAACTACTAGAATGTAGGAGCATCTGGGTGGCCCAGTCAGTTAAGTGTCCAACTTTGGCTCAGGTCATAATCTCACAGTTTGTGAGTTTGAGCTCAGTGTCAGGCTCTGTGCTAAAGCTGGGAGCCTGGATCCTGCTTCAGATTATGTGTCTCCCCCTCTCTCTCTATGCCCCTCCCCAAATTGCTCTCTGACTCTCTCTCAAAAACTAAATAAAAAATAATTTTAAAATTTAAAAAAAAACACTACTAGAATGTAAAATGGCATAGTTTATGTTGTTTGTATGGTGTGTCCAAAAAAAAAAAAAAGATAACATTCCTACCTGAAGAAGTCAGTTTTGCTAGCCCTGGGGGTGAATCCTCAGGCACTTTTCAGGTATTCTAGTTATTGTATTAGTTTGTTAAAATATCACTAGGAGACATCCCAGTGAATTTAAAAAGAGTTGTGTAACACTGACCAAAATTCAGCCATTTCTCTGTGATTTCTGTTCTTCGTTCTACCCTCTACTGAGTTCCTTGGGACATCCTTAGCACTTTGAAAGTCAGATTATCCCATGTTGGGAATGAAGAGACTGGATTAGAGTATGAATTTCATTGTCTCTTCTCTCACCCCTCCTTTAATTTGTCCTGGCAGAGATTTTATTATATACCCACCATTGGGGATAAATTAACACCCACCTAACTTGGTTTTCTTTTCCAATAAGAATTGCATATCCTGAGAAAAACCACGTAGGGCTTTCCCGCCTCATTTGCTTTCAAATCCGGCAAGTACATAAAGAAGTACATTAGGAAAATACCCCAGTGGAAGGAAAACTTCCTTAACTACCCATTATATGCAGTCAAAGATGACTTTAAAATGTGTTGGAAAGGTATTCATCTAGAAAATTGAATTGAAAGAATTGCGAGCTCTAAACCCATTGGCAAATGCAAAGGCATCAGGCCACCATTTCCTTGGCTTTGGCTCCTGGCAGACATCGCTAATCGCTAATCGAGGGCTGCACTTTGTCCTCAGTGATCTCAATGCATAGATACCTCCCACAGAACCCTCAAGGCAGCTGCTACCAACTGACCAGTGTTGGCTCTCATGATGAAACTTATTTGCAGCCCCATCTTTACAACCTGAAAGTATCACAGAGCCTTAGAGGAGGGCTTTGGGGGCTTTTTGTTTTCTGTTTGTTTTGTTTTAGCATACACAGTCCATGCTATAGGGACCAATATGTAAAGTAGTAATCAATAAATCCTCCATCCATCCACCCATCCAGAAAAATATTTATTGGTTGAGGCACTGATTATTCAGGGATGAGTTAACACAGCCCCTGACCAAGCAGAACTCCCGATACAAAAATTGTATCTGCTCTTCAAAGAGATTCTCATCAAGAGAAAGAGAGGAAGTGGGCTGGCAGGAATCCCTGTGGCATTTCTGTAACTTCTGGCAGGCAGCAGGGTGATGCTCTGGCAAGTTAAGTAAATTGTGAGGTGGTCTCCTTGACCTTCAGGCTCCACTGATTCTACTACAGCACCACTTGCAGTGGTGGTGAAATCTGCTTATTGGCCTTATTCGAGTAAATATGAACATGCCTCTGGGCACAGCTGAGAATAACTTTCCTCTCAGCCAGTTGGATGCAAGGTGCTTTGCTGGAGAAAAACGCTTCTTCCCGACACTGTTCCAAAGCACTGTTATCCCCCTTCCCTTGCATGCTCTGAACAACTAGTATCATGGAAAAGCAAATGATCATGGCAAGTCAAGTAGGTAACTCTGTAACTGAGTGATAGTGGACAGCAGGCAGAAACATACTCTACCCAGTTTCCCTGCTGTTCTGACATTCAGGACTCAAACCCTCAATGACAATGTCTTTTCTTCTTTTGTGGCTACACCACACTGTCCATCTCCTGCCAGGCTAGTGATTGTTCTAGCGGTCGTCCTCTCAAAATAGCTCCACTCCAGGGACAGCCTCATCACAGTTCAAGGGAAGGGAAATGAATAGGCATGGGCTGATGTACGCTGAGGGTTTCAGTCCAGCTGCCAATTTGGGAGTTTAGCGTGTGTTACAGGGTCAAGTAAGTGAGACACAGTGCAGATACTTAGAAATGCACAAGACAGGTACAATATAGGGACACTTCTTTAAAAAAAGAAAAAGAGGAAAAAAAACAACTCCCTACACATTCTCACATTCAGTCACTGTCATTACATGCATTCATGTCCATTTGATGAGGTACATTTCCTTGAGGAGACGGTACTTAGCTCCTTGCAGGGATAGGTGACTAACTCACATCTCGAACCATTATAGAATTTCTCATTTGTATTGGCATATCCTATCAAGGAACATAAGTTCTATGGGGATTGGCAGTGTAGCCAAGGTGACTCATTTGAGCTGGAAAGAGAGAAAGAGAAAGATATGGGGAGGCGGTGGGGGGGGGGATGACTATGAAATTCTATTGGCTGTGTTGCATGAAATAGCTATGCTTAAATTTTATTGAGTATCATGCTTTGACCAAGAGTCTACAAGGTTTAGTATCCTTGTTCAAGGATATTAAATACAGAAGAGAATCCTTTTTTACCTGCTTATATTCCTCAAGAATCAGAGTGTGTCCCAGTTGACTTTTTGAAAGTGGCTTTTTACAGTGGTACAGAGGCAACATGGCATTAGGGGAGAAAGTCCTGGAATTGGAGAACTCAGAATGGAAGCCCTGCTACATATTAACCAGGAGACCTAAGCCTTGTCCCCTAACCTCTTTTATCCTCCATTTCTTTGTCTACCTACCTTACCTGGCTCACAACGTTGTTGTAATTATACCACCACCACAAACGTAGAATGGGAAAACACACTGTAAACTAAAGCGCAATTTAAATTTTTTTTAACGTTTTTATTTATTTTTGAGACAGAGAGAGACAGAGCATGAACGGGGGAGGGTCAGAGAGAGAGGGAGACACAGAATCTGAAACAGGCTCCAGGCTCTGAGCTGTCAGCACAGAGCCCGACGCGGGGCTTGAACTCACGGACCGCAAGATCGTGACCTGAGCCGAAGTCGGACGCTTAACCGAACTGAGCCACCCAGGCACCCCGTCAATTTTAAAAAAATACCAGATACGAGTGTTTCATGGTACTAAGAAACTCTATGTGGCCCTAGCAAACACTGTATATAGATGAGTTATTATGCAAATACAGTTTTTAAAATTAATTTTCTAGTGTTTTTCCCTTCTTATGGAAGAACAAACTGTGTTTTCGTTGCAGAAAAAAATTTCTAAACACACAAACCAAAAGGAGCAGAAACACCCATCATTTGAAGCAGTCCCCTTTCGATAAATGTTTACATATGTTTTTGCTACAATAAAATCTCTAAGTTGTAAAGTGGGAGCAACCTAAGAATCTAAATGACTTAAAATAGTAGAAGACATTTTTTGTTTACCAGGGATAATTTCGCCCTCCCCTCCACCCAGATTCATTCAGCAATGTCTGGGGGATATTTGTGGTTGTCACACTGGGCCAAAGCTGCTACTAACAGCTAGTGGGTCAAGCCTAGGGATGCTGTCACACACGCACAGGACACCCCCCAAACAAAGAATTATCCCTCCCAGGATGCCAGTAGTGCTGAAGTTGGAAACCCCACTTTACACGTTCACATGGATGAAGGAAGACTTGGTGCCAGGTGAGCCTCATTCAGGGACACAGACCCGTGGAACTTCCCATATCCAGGCTTTACTAGTTCCCTGTAGTGAAGGAAGGTAGAGCATCTTGGACTGCTTGGATATTCCCCTTGTCTTACGGACCAAAGCGAGTCCTATCCTAACTTCAGTGGAGCAGGAAATGCAATCTGGTGTTGACCCTGAGAAGTGGAGCACTAGATAAATCAACGAAAAGCCCTAGCGACTTGCAATAAAATGTTGGGATACCTTTCCTTGTGGCTAGTGTTTGTGTACACCCTTAATTCTTTCCCTGAAAGTAAACCCTTACAGAATGAATATGGATTGCTAAATTGTCCTTCTGTAGGTTTACACCAGTTACTCTCCATATATTCCTACCTACCAGCAGCAGTGTGCCCATTTTATTTACCTGAACCGTTACATAAGCTGAATGCTACCGTTGTTTAATCTTTGTCCATTTGAAAGGTAGCTATTGTCTTTGAAATGCAACATTTTGACACTCTCCTTTGCATTTTTTAAGACCAAGACAAAAACAAAACAAAACAAAGTCGATATAAGCCATTCTCAACCGACCAATTTGAATTCTTACGGGGAAGGTGAGTGAGGAAGCCTAGTGCATCTTTCCAGGTATTTGAAACCCTACAAACTGTCAGATTTGGTCATCCCCAGTTCTAGGAAGGATACCGATCAGACTTAAAGAAATAATAATAATCTGACCTGGCTACAGTGCTGTACATCAAAGGAAATTTTAAGGCTGTTACTGCAAGTCAGGGTCTTTGGTGGTTAAGGCAGTGAGCAAGTTTGCTTGACAGTTTATCACTGATTGCTACTGATATGTCAAGCCAAGTAAAATCCTTTGTGAGAACAAGTCAATAATCGGCAAATGAGGTACATGATTAACTTGAGACAACAAGATACACTTACCGCTTGGGATCCCTGCTGAGACTCACCTTCTTCACAGTCCTGTTTAGCAAATATTAAAAATGTCTGTTACATCACTCAGACTGATGGAGCCATGAGCCCAGTGACTTCCAGATGGAACTTGGAAGCAGAGGGTGGGCTTGCAGCTCCAGCAGATTTCTTAGAGGGAGATACTAGGGATTGTATGGCACTGAGATAGAAGTAGACATTGTCAACCCCTGGTGCTTTTTACTGAGACGTGTCTGTAGGATAAGAAGTAAACTAGCCACAAGGCACAATAAACAATAAAGAAGAAGTATCTAGGACACCACCAATTGCCCCATGATCATAGGAAATACATGCAAATTTGGGAGATGGAGCATGCATGGACCACGATAAAATGAGCTAAGCAAACATTCCTATGTGTCTTCATCAGCAGAGTTCCCCTATATGACATTTTTTAAAGCAAATTTATAGATGGTGATTAGTGATGTTAGCTTCTGCCCTCTCAGGTTTATCCCTTTCTAATTTAGAGCCTTTTTAAAAAAACATGGTGGTTTTTTTTTTTTTTTAATTTATTTTGAGATAGAGCAGGAGCAGAGGAGGGGCAAAGAGAGTGAGAGAATCCTGATCACACTCCACAGTGTCAGCACAGAGCCCATCGTGGGGCTCCATCCCATGAACCATGAGACCATGACCTGAGCCAAAATCAGGAGTTTAATGCTTAACCAACTGAGCCACCCAGGTGCACCTGATTCAGAGCCTTTTTTAAAAGTGAACTCTCACTTTCTGTGTCCCCTTCTCTCTCATCCTTGTGTGTAAACGGCACATAGTTGTTTTTTTTTTAATGTTTACTTTTTGATATTTGAGAGAGATAGAACGCTAGCAGGGAGGTACAGAGGGAGAGGGAGACAAAGGGTCTGAAGCAGGCTCTGTGCTGACAGCAGAGAACCCACCGTGGGGCTTGAAATCACTAACCCACTAACCGTGAGATCATGACCTGAGCAGAGTCGGATGCTCAACTGTCTGAGCCATGCAGGTGCCCCTACAGCAGGCTGTTTCAATTACAGATGGGACTGGCTAGGTCCCTGGGACATGGGGACACTGAGTGTTCTGAACACACTGCTTCTTTCAGCCTGCTGCCATCTCTGCACCCTCTCAGTGCCCACTAACCAGTCACATGGGATCTCCCTGGATTTTACCCCTTCCTGTGGAGCTGTGAGCTTCATGCAGAGGGAATATCAGGGTTTGACTGTCAGTTTGCAAAGCACATCACATAGTGATTTAACTTCATTTTGGATGGAGGCGTATTTTTACAGGTGTGTTTTTCAGACTCTTCCTTTCCCAAAAAATCTGAGATATGGAGAAAGGTTTTGTGAAACCAAGAGAGACTTGGTTTCTTCTGTATTGGATTAAAAGTGCTTTTGAAAATGTCTTTCTCGGGGCGCCTGGGTGGCGCAGTCGGTTAAGCGTCCGACTTCAACCAGGTTACGATCTCACGGTCCGTGAGTTCGAGCCCCGCGTCGGGCTCTGGGCTGATGGCTCAGAGCCTGGAGCCTGTTTCCAATTCTGTGTCTCCCTCTCTCTCTGCCTCTCGCCCGTTCATGCTCTGTCTCTCTCTGTCCCAAAAATAAATAAACGTTGAAAAAAAAAAATGAAAATGTCTTTCTCAGGAGATCTCTTGTGATTGTCTGGTGTATCCTAACAGGAACCAAAACTGCCACTTAAATGAGTGGGTACCCCCCTGGGCAGCTACCAAGCAGAGCTAAGGAGAAATCTCCAGGGATGCATGAGTTCTATATGAGAGCTGGTGCTGAGAGGGCTGCATGGGAGGAAGCTGTGGATGTTTTTCAAGAAGGGTAATGCTTGAGAACGTGGAACTTGGGGAGAAAGAAACTGGGAAGACAGAGATGAATAAGAGGGGGCAGGACTACATCACATATTCAGACTGCATAGACTCTCAGAGGGGCTATAATTCAGGAGTTTGCAAATTTTCTAAGCAAGGACCTTTATCTTCTAGTGCGATCAGATATAGAACCCCATGAATAAAACAGATAAAAGTTTGGATGGTTTTATTAGCATAAATATAGTGTATAGTTCAAATCCATATTTACTATGTTAATCTCAGTATATGTATGTTTATTATATGCATAATAGAAAAACCCTCTATATATAGCCACATAGATAGAGATACAGGGAGAGAGAATAAACTCCTGAGGGTGTTCATCTCTAGGAGTAGGTGAGGAGAACAGGACTGAGAATTAGGTTCAAAAAGCCCTTGCTTTTATCCATAATAAAATATTAACAATAAAGCAAACTCCCTCCCCATCTCCAGCACACACACACAAAGATTGGAAATAAATATGACAAAAAGTTAATATTTATTCCTTTGGTTCAAGTATGAGTATTTGTTACCATATTTTTTATACTTTTCTTAATTGTTGTAATGTCTTTCTCTTTAAGAAAAGTGCATCCATGACAAGCGTGAGTCTATTTTGAGTAAAACAAGCATTAGGAGGCTATAGATGGTGACTTTAATCTTATGTCACTCTCAAGATTCAATTCATTCACATGCTTTGTTTTGTTTGCACTGTTTTGAGAAAAATCACAATGAATATATATATACAACAGTATTTTCTTTAATCACTTCCCTTACAGCCCCTGAATACTCTTCAGTTAAATTGATCCACAAGCTTGAAAGAGGCACAATAGGAAATCATAGTTTCAAGGCTAAATCGCTTAAGATATCTAACAACTACTCACATCCCTTGCCTTAAATACAGAAAGAGAGAGGTTGGACCCTAAACTTAAAATAAGCTTTGAAACTCTCTTCACTAAATATGTCTCTATTTCTACCTCTATCTCTATCTCTATCTCACCTTTATGGGACATGTTACATGTTCATTGAAAATTGCTCCTCTGGTTTCAGCTTCTAGCACAAACTTGCATTTCTTCTCTGTCGGGCATTTGGTAGAACAGGAACCACCAGTACAGCTGCTCATACAACTTTATCTGAGCAAACACACAGCACACCAGTGTGCTTTCAAAGAAAGCCACGTGTAGATAATTCCTAATAGATGAGAGCTGGAAAAGTTCAAGTCTATGGTCAGAGATAGTAAGGAAAGCTTTATTCCAACATCTTCACAAAAAATTAATGGCTTTTAAAATGTTTGTTGAAGCCTCTTTCAGGTTAAGGATGTTTCATAGGAAAGCAAAAGTTGTTACAAGACAAAAATATTCATTCATCACCTGATCACTTACAAAAACGTTCTCCACTCAGAGCTCTGTCTCCATTTAACACTAGTTAAGGTAATAATAGAAAGCATTTGCTGGGGGCTCACTGTGCCGGGGACTGTTCCCCATGAATTATTTTATTCTGCCAACAACACAGTGAGGTAGGCAGTATTAGGAGCCTACCACCACTTTACACGTGAAACAACTGAGGAAGAGTTCAGAGCTGCAGCGCTGGTACATACAGGGTACAGCCGTCAGACCTTTCTTTTTCCTCCCCTCTGGTGGGAGCAGCCTGCACAGAGCACAACGCAAGCCCCGACAGAATAAAACTACAACTCATGCCCCGAACAGGAATCTCACTAGGTCCGTGTGAGTGGTGCCAGAGGTCTGCTCTAAATTGCTGGGGAAGCCTTGGTAAACGTGGATCTGGCTGAGGTAACATAGCTAAATATGCGGCAGCAAGAAGTAACAAGGTGACAGAATCGGCACTTCAAGAAGACGATTATAATAACATAAAGAGAGGTCCTAGGACATTTGACAAAGACGTCCAGTATGTTTACCGAAAGATCCCTTTTGATTGTGTTACACCAGTCAAGCCAAAGTGATGCTGTATTGTTCCCGAGTACTCCATCGATTCGGAGATGCACATAATGGTCATCTTTGACATCTCTGAAACCAGGATGTGTTTTGCAATCAATGAGGCTGAGAGACAATGAAATGTTTGCCATCACATTTTTTGTGTGTGTTCTAACAATTAGAGCATAGTTGCTAATATCACCTGAATTACCCTAAGTCTGGGAGAAAAAGAAGGTGTTCATAATTAGAGTTTCATTCTTCAAGATAAAGGCCTAATCATTTTCCCATTTGTTAAGGACATTCATTTTAAGTGGCCTTTCATTAATTCCAAATATCCTCCAATAATACACCCTGTTGCATGTGTCAGTGTGGAGATTTAAATATAATTTTTTTTAATATATAAATACACAAAAATAAAGCTTAAATAAATACTCTGTGGTGTGCCTAATGCTGCTGTTCCCAACACAGAAAGACATGGGCAGAAAAGTATGGACCAGTCCAGACTGCTTGGTCATGAATTTCAAACTCTAGTACTTCAAAGCTGTGTGACCTTGGACACGTCACTCAACCTCTCTGTGCCTGCATTACCTCAGCTGTAAAATGGAGATAATAGTATTATACATTCGTAGCATCGTTGTGAGATTTAAGTGAGGCAATCGTTATAAGGCACTTAGAATGGTGTCTGCGTACAGAAATGATATGTTACTATTATCGTGTTTTTCCAAAGCCTCTATAACACAAGTCCCCAAACAAACAAAACAAATTTCAATTTTTTAAAAAGATAACCTTTATTTGTGTTTTTCTCATTATAAAAGCAATATATGATGATGTTAGGAAAAATAGAAAACATTAACATTTTTTGGTATATTTTCCAGATAGTTTTCTGTTCACATATAGCAACCATTCTTACAAATATAGGATTGTACCGCACATAGTTTTTCCCTTGATTCTTTGCATAAAGAAAGGTAGGGAACATCTTCCTAAATCTAAATATTCTTCCATAAACTCATTTTAAATGCTTCAAAAGTAGTCCATTCTAAAGATTAAATTTTTTTAATCAATCTCCCTCTTTCAACATTATAATCCTACCACAGTAAACATCTTTGCAGGCTTATGTTCATGTATTTTTTTAACAATTTCCTTAAGATGAATTCTTAAGAGTAGAATTGCTGGCACAAAGGATTTACAATATGTCAAACTTTTATAACAATAATAATAGCCAGGAAAATAGCTGACATTGATTGCTTACCATGAGCCTGGCCCAACTCCTAATGGCCTTCAGAGGTAGGTGCTTTTACTATCGTTGGCTTAGGGATCGGAGAGTGGAGATTCAGAGAGCTGAAGCAACTTGCCCAAGGTCACGCTGCTGCCTGATGAAAGATTGAGACCATGCCCTGAGAGAAGCTGGCCAGTGCCTGTGATTCTGTTCCTCTTTAGTACTTGGGAAGCCATTTTGTGACTGGACATGTTCCCAGTTCACTCCCTCTCTTCAGAGATATATTTGATTTATTTTCACAACCAGCCCCCAGAAGATCCTCCTATTGATCTTGGGAGGGCGAGGAGCCAAATGTGACATTTTTGATAAGCCATAGGCTAAAGACAATTAGATAAGAATGTGCAGTAAATAGGAACTCAACATCAGCAAGGCACTGAGAGCTAAGACCTCCATTTTCCTGGCCTCATGGTAGAGGCTTTGTGCATCTTGGAATAGCCTTGAGATGTTCATCAGTTTCATTGAACTTGACCTCTACACTGTGGCTCACTTGGTCTTCAGAGAAATACCTTCCACCCTTCTCCAGGGTTGGATCAAAAGGCAGCATGATGAGAGAGCATGAGCTTGTGAGAAGAAAGTGTGAAATCAATTCATCTATGCATTCAACAAATGTTCACCAAAGGTCTGTGATCTGTGTTGGGGATACAGAGATGAAAGGTATTTGCCCGACATTAAGGAGATGGAGACCTAACGAATTAAGCAACAATGGCAGCATCATGTAGGGAGGGCCATGAGGTGCAGACGGGGCAGAAAACAAGAACTGAGAATTGGCCTGCTCTGGGTTGGAATCTTATCTCTGCTATGTAGTAGCTGAATGTTTATGGCCAACTGTCTCTGGATTCAGTTTCATCATCTGTGAAATGAGGACTATGCTTCATCAGATGGTTGTGAGAATAAATGAGATAATGCCTAGCAAATAGTAAGCACCCTGCAGAGATCAATCAGTCAATCAATCTGACTGGTCTACAACTCTTACAGCTCACTCACAGGTAACTTAGCAACCAGCAGTCTCTACAGAAAGAATGGTGAGGCCTCTGGCAGAAACCAGCACGGGCACACACAGTGAGTTGTAGTTGGTCCTCCTCAAGCTACTAATCCAGATTGCAAAGATCTGGTTCTTCCACCTCAGTCAAGTGATTTCTGTCCCCTCTCAATCATTTTGTAAACATGTGAGGTGGCAGGGGATTGGGATCCCTCCCCTGGGGCCCAATGCCCACTCTCTCCAGCCATGTCCAGTCTAAGCACAGCTCTCTGTGGGATGGGAGAGGTGGACGGCATGACTCCTGCTAACACTACTGTCTTGTATGTTTCCTGAAGCTGCTGCCATATATCATTTACAGAGTTAGTTTTTGCCCTTTGTATAATAAACTAATCAAATGTTAGCTGTGATTTTTATTAAAGAGTTGGGTATAGGAGGTTCAAGATCATAAAAATAGTCCACCACTTGTAACCTGTGTGGGATTTTAGGACAGCTTCCTGGAGGAAATGTTCCACAAGCTGAGTCTCAGAAGGCAAGTTAAGCAGATAAAGAAAGAGGAAAGATCTTTTCAAGCAGAGGGCAGTGAAGATACCCCTTGTTATGGGCACTGTGTTGAAGCTTCACATGACAATTGTCCTCATTTTAGAAGCTGTGCTTTTCTTGAGCCATCACTCACCAACGATGGCATAGCTTTTCTTCTCAGTGCTGGCTCTTAAAAGACCAGGAGCCACAGAGGAAGATGGCCCCTTTGGAAGTTTAGAGGCTGTGACCCCGTGTTGAGTTGTTGCACATTTACAGCCATGTACACAGCCCCAGCTAGGAGCACATGTTAAATCAAAGGAAAAAGTGTCCACACATCACAAAGCTCTGAGTCACACACACTCTTATGTACTGAGGGAAGGTCTTGAGAATAGGAGATTAGGACTTAGAATTTTTAATTGCTTCTCCCTATTCTCAAAAATTTCATATGAAAGGGCTAACAATCTCCCAGGGAGATCCTGCCTTCAGATAGAGCCACCATTTTTGCCAAAGGCATGTGATAATATTGGATTCCACCCACATTAACTGAGTACCTACTCTATGCCATGTGTCAGGTGCTGCAGCAATGGACAAGGCAGAGCTGGCTCTGCCCTTGTGTGGCTAGTGGGCACTGGCATTAAGACCCCTCCAAGAATTCACAGGAAGGGTCACCCAGCAGGGAGTGCATTATCCCTGCCTTGCCCTGGCTTCATTGTTTAAGGTTTACCCCTGTTTCCCTTGGGAATCCCACTCTGAAACAGCTACGGGAGAAGGCTGGCTGAGATGCTCACCATAGTGGTTGTGAGAGTGCTAACTCACCCTTTAGTAGTGGTAACGAATCTATTTTTATTCATTTTTCATCCCCCCTTTACCACCACCCCCCATTCAGAGACATTCAAAACATACTCCTTTCAAACTTGAAAACCACAATTTTAGGCTTGATATATGGTGCCGGGGGGGGGGGGGGGGGGGGGGGGGGGGGGGTGGGATGCAGGGAGAATTGACAGAACCCATAATCTGCTTATCTTCAGCCAGCAAACCAGCAAAGCCACTGCCAAGCCCAAAGGGCCCTCCTAGGAACCAGGCACGATGAACACACCAGGAAAGAAGCTCGCTTCTTATTACAAAGAAGGCTCTGGTCTCATCTTTTATAACCATTTGTCAGAGCACTCAGTCTCTGCAAATCTCCCACTGGCCTCCCATCACTGCTAAAAGAAAAATCTGAAGTTGTTCCGGAATGTCAGCCCTATGAGGTTGCCCATTTGGTCTGCAGTGCTCACAGCAATGCTTGTCCATAGTAGGGGCTCAGTAAATGTCTGATGGCATGTCACTGACCACCCTTCTACAGGCTGGCTAACCAGCCATCTCCTCCTTACTCCCTCCACCCCACCACCCTGGCCCTCCTGCTCTCCCCCTGTCACACCAAACTCACTGTCTCAGAGCATTTGCATTGGTTATTCCCTCTCTCTGGAATGTCCCTCCCCAAGGTAATAACTTGGCTCCTTCCTTACTTTTGTCAGGTCTCTGCCCAAACACCATGCCCTCAGCCCTTTCCTAACAAGGGAGTCTAAAACTGGATCCTCCTTTACACTTTATCACATACTCTGCTATCTTTGTCTCACATCAACTTAATTTAGGTATAGTTTACAAGCCACCCAATGCACACATTTAAAACAATTTTTTAATGTTTTATTTATTTTTGAGACAGAGACAGAGCATGAGCAGGGGAGGGGCAGAGAGAGAGCAAGACACGGAATCCAAAGCAGGCTCCAGCCTCTGAGCTGTCAGCAGAGCCCAACACGGGGCTCCAACTCACAAACCGCAAGATCATGACCTGAGCCAAAGTTGGACGCTTAACCGACTGAACCACCCAGGCGCCCCTCAATGCACACATTCTAAGTGCACACATTTTAAGTTTGATTCTTAAAACGTAAAAACTATATGTGTTTGTGTAAGCACCATTACACTCATGATATAGAATATTGCCACTGCTCGAAAGCCTCCTGTGCCGCATGCCTACCTCATCCCAACCCACTACTGATCTGCTTTCTAGAGATGAGGTTTGTCTTCTCTCGAGTTTCATAAACAGGGAACCCTGTGTCCTTTTGTGTCTGGCCTCTTTTACTCAGCATCATGTCTGTAAGATTCACCATGTTGTTGTGGTATCGGTGGCTCATTCCTTTTATTGCTGAGTAGATTTCCAATTATATGGATAAACTATAATTTGTCCATTCACTTGTTGATTGGCATTTGGGAAGTCTTTGATTTGCTTTCTTTTTTTTAGTCAAAGCTCATCACCCCCTGGCATTCTATTTGTCCATAGCAGTGCCTACCCTTGGAGGGCAGGAGTCTTGTCCACATGACTTGTTGCTGGACCCCCAGTACCCAGAGCAGGGCTAGGCTCATAGTCAGTGCTCAGCATTGGTTGAAAGCACCAATATTTTTGCATTCATTTCCCTTTGTAATATAAAGCCTGGGCAAGGCACGCTTATGAGCTGTGCTTCCAATCTTTCTCTTCTCTGAACCCCAGTCTAGGGAACTTTAGGCCTTCCAGGTAAAGCCAGATGTTAAGAGGGCTCCCTGCCCAGCCACATCCAGGCTAAGTGTGTCTGCACCCCATGAGCCTGACTGTGATTCCTGAGTCCCGGTGGTTTAGTCCTTTTGTATCACTCAACCCTCACTCCCCTGCCCTCTGACTTCCAGGACTGGTGCTCTCTCTCTTTGCTGGTTTCTGTAAGAAATTTGGTCACATCTTCCCTTAGTTTTCTTTTTCCTTTGGATTTGGGAGTGTGAGGAGGGAGTGTCAGGAAGGGGCTGGGTTGTGGCCCAGGGGGTCCCCCACATCTTGCTGTTCTACCCTCCCTTCCCTGTACCTCTCTGTAGCTCCCTCTCTTTCCAGTAACCAAACAGATTCTGCCTTCATCCTTTCAGGAAGGTCCTACCCACACCCATGTTCCCTGGTTTCTTACTTTCTACACTAAGCAGTTTGTTAAAAGGCTGTTTTCCCCCAATGATATTAGTACAATTGTTTCATCTCATTACACGTGGGCTGGTACCCCCTAAACCATAGGCACCCCAATTTGTCTTAACATAGCTGCTCGTGAGAGGGAAGAGATACTCTGAGCCAAAGAAATGAGATTCAGAAAATGAAACGCATTGTTTGTGCCAAATATATTTCTGTTTATACTGCTACTTCTCCTGCTAGAAGCTCTGTGGGCTTCTTTGGGAGTCTCATTATGTCACCACATACCTTCCTGCCCTTGACCCATTGCAGACTTTCTCCTTCCCAGGAACAAGAGAATATAACATTTTGACCTCCCTCTAGCCGAGCAAGCCTGGCCAACACCAGGTACTGTCTGCCTGTCTGCTTCATGGAGCAGCCTGTAATGCAGTGGGTTAAGGGAATGCCCTCTGAGCAGTCTGCCTGGGTGTAGACATAAACTCCACCACTTACCAACTCTTGAGCTAGTTAAGTAACCTCCCTGTGCCTCAGTTTCCTCATGTGCAAAGTGAGGAGTAATGATTAGTATTCAGTAGGGCTACTGTAAGCATCAAATAAGGTAGTACATTTGAATCACTTAGAACAGTGCCTGGCCTCATTAAATGTTCCCTTATGGTGTCATCTGAACAGTTAGCAAATAAAAATACAAGAAAACTGCAGAATGTTGACTAAAATTTCCTAAAACCTTTCCTGCAGACATTACATCTTCTCAGTGGTCCTATCACCAAAACTCCACTGCGCTGGTATAGACTTCACTCCCACACCGTTTCCTTTGAGACTAAATGTTTGTCATTGAATCACACAAGACCTTTACCGAGTAACAACCATGTGCCAGGCACTGCTCTAGGCACTGGGGATGCTCTGGTGAGTCAAACAGACAAGTCTCCCACTCTTCAGAGGCTTGTATCCAAGAAGAACAAGATGGACTATAAATTAAAAGATAATGAGTTGTGGTTTTTCAAAGAGAGATGCATCTTTGCTGAGGATAGAAAGAAGTGGTGGTAGAGGCATTTGGGATGGGGGTTGGGGGCCCCCGAGCTGAAGTTTCCGTGCTGAGGCAGAGGGCTGACAAGCAGGCAGGTGTGAGATCAGGAGGAAGAGTAGGCCAGGCAGAGGGAACAGCTCCTGCCAAGCGCCCTGAGTCTGGGATGAGTTTGGCATGTTCCAGACACAGAGAACAGTATGGCTGGACTAGAGGGACAAAGAAGTTGGGAGGTAGGCAAAGGGAGGTTATAGACCAGGGATGGCCGACACCCAGCAAAGCCATCCCTACCTTTTCTGACACCCTTTATCTCCCTTTATCATCTACTCCAGTGGGGCATCCCCTGTCCTCAACCTGCTTGCAAGTCTGGCCCTAGCACTGCTGGGCTCTGCCTTCCAGTCCCTTCTCTGATCAGCAGCATCTTTAGCAGACTTACACAGCAGGCCCGCGACCAGATATGCTGGAGGCCAAGTTCTTGGAAAACTTGAAGTGACCTCCCGTAGTTGTTAAGACCCATGCAAATCCAAGTTCAGGTCTGTGCTTGGCCACCAGCTACTGTCAGTGGCGCTGGGTATGTTACTTTACTCCTGTCACAGCCATTACTCTCTCCTGAGAAGTGGGGATACAAATAAGGTTTCTGGGAGGATGAAATGAGATAACATATGTCAGCACTTGCCATCATGCCTGGCACATAGCAAGTGCCCAGATGATAGATCTTATTTTTGATGGTTACTTTTCCCACTGCTGCAGGAAGACATGTGATAGAAGAATCAGGGATTCCACCCACGTAGGTGCGCCCTCCCGTACTCTGTGCTTGGATCCTCTCTATCTTTAGTCTGCTTGATCCTTACCTGTGGAGTATTGCACAGAGCATTGTTATGGTCAGCAAATCCAGGTGCTGTGTCCCTGCAAAATCTAGGGGTTCTTTCTCATAGAAGGTGGACGAGCGGCCCCAGCAGTGCATACATCTGGGCCTAGCGGCATCTGGTTCAGTGACTTGGACACTGGAAGTGGGAAGTGCAATGGCATCCTAACCAAGACGGGCAGGGCCACGCAAAGGGAAGCCAGCCCCCACTGGAGCAGGGCCCTGCTGCTGTCATCCTTCCACACTCCCCTCAGCACTCAGCCTCTTTGAAGGAGAGAAAGGAACTTGTGCTGAGCTTGAATGAGGAATCAGCCGGTCACACTTTGCCACAGACCTGGCTGGAGGCAGGAGATGAACAGGCCCTTGTGAGTGACCCACTGCTACCACTCGTCCCTGGATGCGACCAGAGACCCTGTGGTAATGTGGCTTCAAGCAGCCCTCACTCACACACGCTGCTTCCCTGCCATCCTACCAACTGCTGAGCGTGCCCTGCCATCTGAGGTAGAATCAACATCAGACGTTGAGAGGCCAGGGACGCTGCCAGCACGGAGCAAGGGAGGCCGTCCGTGGGAAATGTCAACATTTATTGCTTTTCCCGTCCACATCGACCCTCAGCAAGCAGACATTCCAAATGGCAATGAAGTTATTTTCCCCCTACTCCGGGTCCTGGACCCAGTAATAACATCTTCCTGAAGGGCAATGAGTCTGTCTTTAACCTTGCCCTCCTTGGCAGGTGCGTATCGGTGTGGCTTCCAGAAGCATCTCTTGGCGGCACTCCCTGCCTATGGATGCTCTCCCTTCTGGGAGAGTGACAGGCCCTGCTCGATGGTCCTGCCTCCTTTTCTCTCTCCTGCATCTCCTCCTGCAAACTCACTAAGTTATCTTAATTACCATTCCTCCTTGGTCTCTGCCAAGAAGTAGGGGAGATTTATAATTGGATCAGTCAAATATTTGCTGTGGTTTATTTTTTTGCCTCTCCAGCGCTCGTAAAAGTTGCATTTTCATGCCACTTTTGGTATGACTGATGACTCAAAGGCATAGCCCTCACGTTGAATGCCAACATAGGTTATTTTTCAAGGCCAAGGAAAAATAGAGAACTTGGGGGTGGTGGGGGTGTTTATTTGGGCTGTTGCGCTATCACCCTCTGGGTGGCTTTATTGCCAAGTCGAGAGAGACAAGCTGCCTTGGGAGACAGGCTTCCTCCCACAGCCAGCCCATGCACACGTACACCCCCTACCGGGATTTGGTCATGTGCCTCCTAATCTCTTCCAGGGCTTCTGCAAATCTATTAGATAGAATGTGCTATAAAGCAACCTCTTAGTCAACCAAGCACAGCATGATCTCCTGAGCATCCCTATATCCAGGACTGATCGTGATGAGGTCTTGGAACAGAGGAGACAGATGTCCCTGGTACCAAGCCTAAGTTATCAATCCACAGTGCTGGGTCATGAAAAAGAGACTCTGGCCAGCGCCTGTGCCTTTGGAAAATGGCCTCCTTCTAGTGTCAGCCAGGCTGCCAAGCAAGCTGGCCAGCCTGCAGTCTAGGAATCCGAGAGAGCAGAGGCTCTCCTAGACTAGATGGCCTCCCTGCAAACCAGCTTCTCACTGAGATCCTGCATTCCCCACCCTAGAAGGCAGTCTCTGCATTTGGTTGCATTGATCCACTTTGTGCTACCAGCCTTCAACCTTCCCAAAGTTACAGGAATGATAAATGGTGCTCTGTGATGCTGCTTAGTGCCTGTTCACCTGTGAGTAGGGTAACTATGTATTCCAGACTGGAGCACTTTCTGTAGTGAAAGGAGGAACAAGAAGTGTCAATTAGGACACTCCTGGGCAAACTGGGGTAAACAGACACCCCACACAAAATAGGTTGGGGCTTGACTCCATGGCAAATATGCAGGAACCCACCATGACCTTGGGGAGTAACAGGGAACAAAGAGAAGCATGACGTCAAGATAGGTTCTGCTGAAGTAACAATGAAGCCTCAACAACTCATTGGCTTGGTGTAATAAGTGTTTATTGCTTGCTCATGTCGTGACCTCAGCCTTCCTCCAAGGGCTCATGCTCAGATCCAGGCCATTCCTGGCATGTGGCTCCACCATCCTGGGCTGTAAAGGTGCTCTGGCACCCTCCAGAGGCAGATAGGGGTGAAGAGAGAGCAAGTAGGAGGTTGCACAGGATGTTTTATGGCAGGGTCTGGAAGTGGAGCTCATCCCACAGCTTATATTCCATTGACTGGAAAACCACCATGTGCTCCCCACCAGGCAGCAAGAAGGCTGAAAAAGAGTGAGAGCCCCGATGTAGACAATGATCAGCAATCACTACCACGGTGGGCACTAAGAAACAGTGTCAAAGTGGGAAGGGAAGACAAGAGAAGGAACAAGGGAAGTCCTGAGAAGGAAAGCAGGCATTGTACAACACCCCGCTGACATTTGGGAACGGGATGTCATCATGGCCTCCTACAGTCAACTCTCAAATCTTGATCTATGGGAATGTGCAACCACCACAACATCCCATTGCATGCATGTCCTGCATGGCCAGGTGGTCCGCAACTCAGCTGTGCTGTCTGTAACTCTATCCTGTCCTCTTTCTTGCAATACAGTGCATTAGGGAGTGCAAGTGATTATTATTAGAGACAAAACCTTGAATACATTCCAATTTTGTTGCTTTTCAGTGGAATTCATTTACAAATTTAGTATTTTATTAATTTTGTATTTAATATTTACTGATCAGACTCTGCTTGAGATCAGTGAGATGGAGCAGTGAACTATGATAATGATAACTGAAGCCTTGGGGCATGTGTACCATGCACAAAGTACTGTTCTAAGCGCTTGACATGAATTGGTTCACTTAATCCTTAACAACGATGTTCTGATATAGACACAATTATTTTCCCCATTTTAAAGATAAGGAGACTGAGGCACAGAGAATTTAAATAGCTTGTGTGAGTGTCATGGCAAGTAAGTGGCAGTGCTAGGATTCTAACCCTAGGTAGTCTAGTTCAGAAGTCCTCTTAACCTCTCCAGCAGACAGGAAAACCCCTCCCCCTCCCACCTTCCTGGGGTTTACATTCTCCTGAGTAGACTGACAATAAACATAAAAATAAGCTGTATGATTGTAGAGTGTGAGGAGTGCTTTGAAAAAAGCAAAGCACAATAGAGGGTACAGGATTGAAGCACATCAGGCATTGTATTGTATCACATCCACATGTCCCACTACCCTGTTTGACAGCCCCTGGCTTGCAGATTCTTCCTTAAATGAAAACTGCCCTCCATGCTTCTTTGGAGTGACTCAGAGGAGCCAGCCAAATAGATGCCTTCTCTCTCCTCTGACACATACCTTTTCCCAGAGTAATCTGATTGGTTGGACAGCTAGAACCGCTGCTGGTCCTAACCCATTTCAGTGCTCTTGGCCGGCCAGCCAGCCAGTTCAGCAAGAGATGACTAATGTCCAAATTAATCGTGAGCAATGGCCCCCCACACAAGTAATCACCTTCCCCAAACTTTTCCTCATGGGGGTGATATCGTGGGCCCCAAATGAAGTATATCCTTCTCACCTCAGCACCAAGGAAGTTACACTCATTACTCTGGCTGACAGCAATTTGTAGACATGGGTCTGGGTAGTTGGACATTTACGAGGTTGCTAAGGAACAAATGCTTTGGTTACAGAGGTCTCCGAAAGAAGCATTGGTTTGTTGTATCACCTCAAATCATTTATTTTATCCCATAAAGACAGGTGTGACCAATGGGATACAGGGTAGAGAAAAGCTAAATACAAATACTTGTTTTCTCAGAGATGGGGAAATTTTCACTTCCTAAGCAATGACCATCTCCAGCCCCCAGATGGAAAAACTGGAACCAGGTACTTCTCTGATCATTCTAATTTGCCATTAAGTTTCTCATAGTCATGAGGTACTTAGTAAAATTGTTACTCCTTCAAGATGCTGCCCTAAGCATTATGTCATGTCATCCATAAAACATGCCCAAAAGTTGAGTATTATTATTCCCTAATGTGCAAACCATGAAGAGTCTAAAAGCAGATTGATCAACTTTAAACAATAGCAAAAGGCAGTCAGAATTCAAACTCAGGTTTGTCCGATGGTAAAGTCTTTGTGCTTAGAATTACAAACTCTTTTGTTTTCAATGATAATGTTTCGGTTGGGAAAAACTGGCAATCCTAATGATAGGGAAGTCACATTAATAGATTCCTGAAGTTTAATTCTATGAACTTCATGAAAGAGGTTATAGTAAATGTCTGTAACCTATAAAATCCCTTTTATGGAGGGGAAGTGGTGAGAGAAAGCTTAATCCCACAGTGGTGGTTTTTATCTGCTAGGGACCTACACTTTTGAATGTTCTCTGGAAGTCACAGAGCAACTGACTTTTCTGTGCTGTGATTTTGAAGAGTTCACAAGATTAGACCATTTCTACAGGGGTCTTATCGATTTTCTTGTCAAGTAAGAGACATTAGTGTCCTCTCTTCCTTTTCCTTCATCCTCTCTGTCCAGCCCATGGTCGAACAGTATCCCTTCTTTCTTAAAAACTTTCCTCCAAAGTTGTCTCTTCTTCTCATTGACCGTCCTAATCAAGACCCTTGTCACGTCATATTTGGATTTCTGCAATAATTTCCCAACTGACCTGGTTCTTTTCATCCTCCCCTCTAGAACATTTTGTATCCTGCCTGCAAAAGGAATTCCTCAAAACATTCCTTCCATTGCATCAGTCACTGCTCAGGTATCATCAGTGGCTCCAACTTGCCCACCAGAGTATTTCACCATTCTCTAGGACAGGGCTTTCTTGGGTTACATTTGCTCCCCATTCTCCTCATCTTGGTAGCCTTCACTGACTACTTTATCTCTCATTGATCCCTTCTAATTATGAGCCCAGTTTCCACTGAAACAGTATAATATTTAATTGCTGGTTTATCTGAGAGATCTAAGTCTAAATTTTTACTTGGTCACTTAGTGGCTGTGTGATTTTGACAAGTTGTTTGATTTCTCTGAGCCTCAGTTTTCTTATCTGTAAAATAAGATACAAATAGTACTTATCTTTAGGATTTTTGCAAGAATTGAATGAAATGATGACAGTGATGATGATGATGATGATGATGATGATGATGATGATGATAGCTGGCTAGCTAACATGTATTTTGTGTTTGCTCTCCTCCAGGCACTGTTCTAAATATTATTCTTCACAACAACCTATAACATAGGTACTATTATTTTCAATTTTGTAAATAGGGAAACTGAGGCACAGATGGGTGAAGCTAATGCCTGATTCTGGCTACACAGATAGTCTGGCTACACAACCATCATTCTTTTTTTTTTTAATTAAAATATATTTTCCATACAATGTTACATTAGTTTCAGGTATACAATATAGTGAACACAACCCTCATTCTTAACTAATCCACCTTCCCTTGGTAAATGATCAGTAAGTTGTAGTCGGTAACATAGGTCTATACTTCCTTATCTGAAATTCTTGGGGAGCCAAATGATTTTTGGAATCCAGAATTTGGAGAATTATAAAAAAGTTATACTTGGCACATACTAGATATTATATAACCTAGTAGTGATTGGACCAATTCTCTCTCTCTCTCTCTCTCTCTCTCTCTCTCTCTCTCACACACACACACACACACACACACACACACACAGACAAACACACACACACACACACACACACACAAAGAATGATCAAAGTTTGGGCTTTAAAGCTTTTTGGATTTCAAACTGCAGAAAAGGGATTGTAGCCTTATAGAAATAAAATTATTAGCAATGATTATAAGCATAATAAATGGTGGCTTATTATTACAACTTCTGTGACTCTTCTTTTACTGGATGAGCTCATAGTAAAATGTGCTCAAACATTCCTCAGTTAACTAATGGGCTGGGAGGGGAAGGTACTAGTCATGAGACCAGATCTTTAACCTCTTTCACACATGGCACTCTCTCTTCTTACCCTAGTATGACTTCATGGAACGTCTGGATGGGAAGGAGAAGTGGAGTGTGGTTGAGTCACCCAGGGAACGCCGGAGCATACAGACCCTTGTTCAAAATGAAGCCGTGTTTGTACAGTACCTGGATGTGGGCCTGTGGCACTTGGCCTTCTACAATGATGGCAAAGACAAAGAGATGGTTTCCTTCAACACTGTTGTCTTAGGTAGGTGTGGGGTCTCTGAGGTGATATGCCACAAGGGGAAGAACGGAAATGTTCTGGGTTTCTCTGTAGAAGGCACATCTTCCAATGTAGTTTCTACTGTATGAGAAACCAAACCAGAATCCCTTAGTTAGACCTCATAGTATCTTTCACCTAAAACTAGCCCTGATTAAAATGGGAAGACTGACTACAGGATCCAGTTGTGGTAAATAGCTTGAATCAGACAGACTGGCTCAAGTCCTGGCCACACAACCTACACAAATTGTTAGACTTTTCCAAGCTTCAGTTTCCTCATGGTAAGATAGAACTAGGACCCATGCCATAGGGCTCTTGTGAGAATCAAATAACATAAAGTCTATAAATCTCTAAACATGCACTGGAGCCAATAAATACAGACCATTCACATCAGCTCAGAATTTCTCTTAAAAATCCAGAAAAGCCCAAAATAAAAAGTTTTAAAAAGCCATAAAAATAAATCAAGAAAAGGATATAGACATAAGGGGAAAAAATCATATCTTCGTTCCCACGTAGGTAAATCTCAAAATGCTTTAATTAAGCACTTGTCACTTTTGGCATGTTTTAGCCCTGTTTTTTTTGTTTGTTTGTTTTGTTTTGTTTTGTTTTGTTTTTTTGGGTTTTTTGTTTGTTTGTTTTTTAGCTTTCACAGGAGAAGCTATGGTTTTATTCAAAATTTCCTCTTATATGTGCTTATAAACCCCTGAAAGGGTCATTAGTTTGAGAAGATTTTACAAAGTTTTCTAAAGCAAACCTGAAGGATTTTAACAATTAAATAAGACACGGATATTTTCATTCTATCTATTTTGTCATCAGGTTTTTATCCTGACGAAGATAACGGATCCTGGGTAGAACATTTGTGAATTGGGGCAGTGTTAGACGCATTTCACAGAGGAATACACTGAGGCTCAGAAAACTGAATCTCTCCAGGTCCCAGGATGTAGACATGGTAGAAATGGCATGGCCTTCTGGGCCTTTCTGCATGTTGTCTCCAACATGTTTAGTTGGGCATGCTGAGGTTCACTGGAGAAGCCTCGATAAGGTAGTGTCGTGAGGAAAGACCTGGTAATGGAGGATTAAATCCCAGCTTTTCTTTCCTACCTCCTAACTGGGAAAGTCACTTACCTCCCAAAGCCTCAGTTTCATTTGTGAAAATGTAATAACTGTGTCGTTGAAGGGAAGGATGATGTGACTTTACATATGGACCGTGTCTACAATGGAGCTAGTAGTCACTGAATGAGAGCTGATGGTTTTCTAGGAGCCCATCTTGTACAGCTGTTTTTTTTCTAGTGACTGCATTTTCAGAACTTCTCTATTGGCCACATGGATTTCTCTGAGGGGTTCCTTGATTCTTGAAAGATCGATGTAAGCCAACCTAGAATGCAGGTGGCAGTTTGTTATCCATAGCCACAACTTCCAAATTGTATAAAATCAGGATTTGGTATTGACCATAGCATCACAGCTAAACCTTATTCCCTCTGCTAAGGAAAAATTGGTCCTATCAGGACTAGCCAAATGGTCTAAAGCAGGGGTTGACACACTGTAGCCCATGGACTGAGTCTGGCCCACTGCCTGCTTTTATAAATAAAGTTTTTCTGGAGCACAGCCATGTTCATCTGTTGACATATTGTCTCTGGCAGCTAAAACAACAGAGTTGAGTAGTTGCAACAGAGACAGTTTGGCCAACAAAACCTAAATATTTACTTTCTGTCCCTTTACAGAAAATGTTTGCCAACCCCTGCTCTAAACTAATGTTATAAACTTTGTATCATGGAAGCCACTGGAAAACGTCTTCCTCAGTGACAGAAAATTTCCAGCATCAGATTACATACCAATGGGGGATAGAGAGAAGCAAAAAGTTTGATAAAAACCAGCTCACGAGAGGAAAGATGTAGTTTGAGTTGTTGAGATTAAAAGAAATCTTGGGGCACCCGGGTGGCTCAGTCGGTTGAGCGTCCACCTTCAGCTCGGGTCATGATCTCATGGTTTGTGAGTTCAAGCCCTGTGTCGTGCTCTGTGCTGACAGCTCAGAGCCTGGAGCCTGCTCCAGATTCTGTGTCTCCCTCTCTCTCTGCACCCCCACGCCCACTGCTAGTTTTGTGTGTCTCTCTCTCAAAAAATAAATAAACATTAATTTTTTTTAAGCAATCTTAAGTTTAAGAACATAATGAGAGGGATGCCTGGGTGGCTTAGTTGGTTGAACATCCGACTTTGGCTCAGGTTCATGATCTCATGGTTCGTGAGTTTGAACCCCGCATCGGGCTCTGAGCTGACAGTGTGGAGCCTGCTTGCAATTCTCTCTCACTCTCTGTCTCTCTCTGCCTCTCCCCACTCACTCTCTCACAGAAGAAAAAAGAGAGAACATAAGAAATTACATATTTTTGTCACCTTATATTTATACTCAAAAGGTTTAGTACAAACATAAAACCACGTGCCATAAACAGCAGCTGGCTTAGTTGGTGTCTACAAGGACTCAGTGAAATGGCTAATAACGAAAACAAGTACACATTTATGGAATGCTGACAATGCACTCACCTCTGGATCAGGCCCTCTGGGAGTACTAGGCCAGTCAACCCATAGAGTAGTCATGTGAGGTAGGTACCTCCAGTATTCTATCTTCTAGTGGAGAAGCCACCACTGAGAAAAGTTAAACAACTTGCCCAAGGTCATACACCCTAATCCAGGGTGGAGTCAGCATCCAAACATTCCAGAGCCTGTGCTCTTAACCAGTGGATTGCTTTGGATTCTAGCCACATAAGTCCCTTTCCCACTGCACAGCAAATTTTCTGGGGGCCAGATTATCTAGTAATGGCTTCTGCCTTCCCTCTCCTTTATCCATATAGACACAGACGTTGTGGTAGTGAGATGCCCTTCCCCCAGGCCATTACCCTCATTCCCCTGTCAGAGATGAGAATAGCAGTTCTCCCCAGAGGATTTCTCTTGTCTGGACTGTAGCTCAAACAGAAAGTCAAAGGTAATCGGCCTAATAATTGGGCAGACATCTTGATAGAGCAATGATAGTAATTGGCCTGAAATGCAGGGAAAAGAATAGTGTTTTATTTGGTTCAGAGGTTTTCCCACACATACCTATTATCAGAACGTTCTCCGTCAAGAGCAGCCAGGAGCGCCGAAAGCCCCTGCGATATGAAACAGAAGGAAAAATGTTAGACGGGTGTCAACCAGCGATCACACTAAATATACCTTTGACTCAGGGAAGTCTTTTGATGTGTTTTGGAAAGAAGCAGCTGCTTTCAGAAATGAGTTTCATCTCAGGGGACAACACAGTGGTATACTCAAAGTGCGGTGCAGATTTACTAGAGGCCACCCTCTGCCTATGTAAAAACCCCATTTCCTGGGCGTCCTCTCAGCACCTGCCATTGTTCCTCAAGAAAACTTAAACCAAGCTGACAGAAAGGAAAACTGATAATATCACAACAGTACTATTTAATCCGATGTTGCAAAAAGGGGACTGAAAGTGTGGGCTCCTTTTATATTTCAACAGCACCATGTGATTGCTTTTTCTCTCCAAAACTGTAGAAATGCTGAGAAAATGCAATGAAAAGTACTCATCATTACAGCTTTTGCTTATATTGGATTCTCCTACCCTCCTACACACACACACACACATGCGTGCACACACTTTGACAACTGTTTACCAAGGACCTTCTGTGTACATTGAGAATACCTCAATGAATGATTCACATCTGGTCTGTTCCTCATGGAGCCTGGTGAGAGAAGACACACACATGAAAGGGTGATTGTGGGAATTACAGGAACACAGAAATGGATATAAAAACCTCCTTGATTGAGAGAAGGTGGGGAAGGAAGATATCCAGGAGCTAGGTATTTTGTAAACTGACATTAAGGATAAATACCTCAGCTAAAGAGCAAGAGAGGTCCTCCAGCGCAGCAAAGAGCTCCATCCTTTTGCATGAGACTCTGGTGGCAAAGAGCTCCCTCGACCTCTGCTGCCTTATCTCTAAAGTTGGTAGGTTTGGAAACAGGGTGCTTTGAGCTCAGCAGTATCAGGGTTTGTTTTTTTTAATGTTTATTTGCTTTTGAGAGAGAGAGAGAGAGAAAGCACAAGCAGGCAAGGGACAGAGAGAGAGAGAGGGAGACACAGAATCTGAGGGCTCCAGGCTCTGAGCTGTCAGCACACAATCCAACATGGGGCTTGAACCCAAGAACTATGAGATCGTGACCTGAGCCACAGTCAGAGGCTCAACCAACTGAGCCACCCAGGTTCCCCTCAGCAGTGTCAGTTTGTACCAAACCATTCCCTGACCTGGATGCTGGTCGAGGGAGAAGCAATCTCTACCTCACTATAGGGGTGACTTCTTAAAATGCAAAGTGGACAATGTTATTTCTATGTTGAAAACTGCTTGTTCCCATGGGTCACAGAAAAGAATCCAACTATCTGCATGACCTACAGGGCCCCATATGATCTGACCCCCTGCCTGGACTTCTCCAAACTCATTTCATGGCACTCCCTTCCTTTTTGTTACCCTCCAGCCACATTGGATCAGTTCTGCTATTTTCCATCTCAGGGCCTTTACATAAGCTATTCCTACTATATGAAATACTTTGTAACTAGCTCTTCACTTGCCTATCCCAGCTCACCCTTAAATATCACCTGCATGGAATGGAGAGGCCCTTTCTGGCCTTCCTCCCTGAGTATCTTCCTCCTGCTACTCCCTATCGAAGTATCCTATTCTATTCAAAGTACTTATCACAACTTTTACTTGTTTTATTTGTTGATATATTGGGGGGGGGGTGACCTGTATTCTCCATGACAGTGAAAGTTATATGAGGGCAGGGACCTTCCCTGTCTTATTTACCCTTGTATTCACCAATGCCTTTTACAGTACCTCGCATAGGTGTTTAGTTAATAAAGTGAACCATACTTCAAGAATATGACAGGTCTAAGAGCTCACCCTAATTGTAAGCTAACATGTTAGCTTGCCACAATTTCATAGATATTATCAAAAGGCATGAAACTCCTGGGTCAGAGACAAGGGCCTTTATCACTCAGAACAATGCAATATCCAGATATTAGTATGTGTGCTGGTCCTCCAAGCCCCAGTTCCCACAGGGCTACATGAACAGGGTCCCATGATACCCGCACATGCAATAGGTTGCATCACAGAAAAGAAATCTTGAGTTTATTACACCTGAGTCTCTCAGAATGGGCAGTGAGCCTGCCTGTTCTTTGCTCTAGAGAGAAATATGATCTTTATTATACTGGACAGTAAGTAAACCTGCCCTTTGCTCTGGAGAAAGACACTATATCTGTCTTCCAACATGGTTCACTGTGCAGACAACCTTGAAAAGATAGTCCAAAACTAAGGCAGTGTGTCAGTTCACAAGACCTTCAGAAACACATATGGAGGATTAGAGACATGGAGAATTGTCTCCCGAAACCATGTGAAATTGCTGATTTTTGACCTGCAGAAGTGGCTATTTCATGACTCAACCTAAAGCTTCTTGAATGAATGCGTGTATGATGAATAAATGGAAATCAGTAGCCACTTGGATGTTTCTCAGCCCACCCACAGAGCCAACCTCAAGGAGTTTTAACCTGAAGCGTTAATTGATAAACATTCAAGAAATTGGCTTCATGGAGTCTGTAGTCTTTTACCTGATTTCATAAAAGCAAATACACTCATTGAGTTCTCCTCAGAGTGCCAGAAACCAACTACAGCTTGGTTCTGGAAGAAGAGGGCTAGGAAGGGAAACACTAGAAAGAAAGCAGTATGCACAATTTTACTTTTCAGTCCAGAGTGGGAGTAACTGGAAAATTTGGTTTAAAGGAAAAGCCTTCTTTACCACTCTCAGGTTACTCCATTAGGAATGGTCTTACTTGATAGTCTTTCATGCAACATCCACCGGGTCAGTGACCCTGACTCCCCAAGGGTTGGGTAAAGGTCACATTCTGGCCATGATGGCTTGTGTTTTTCATCATCTTAGTAATTTGGCACCTGAAAGTCTAAGTGTTTATTTTAATTTAAGGCAAAAAAAATGAGGTTGATAATAATAATAATAATAATTTTAAGAGTATGTCTTCATCTGTGTAGACCTAAGTTAACATGAAAAAGTTCCAAAATGATCCCTTTGAAGTTATGACTTAAGAGTATGCATAGAAAAGTAAATCATGAAATAAGATGGCTATGCTGGTTAGAACAAATGGGAACTAATTGATTTTCATGAAAAATAAGATCTGCAAAAGGTAGGCATAAAAGGACTTTCATATGACCTAAAACCTACTACTTAATGGATCCAAAACAGTGCCTAAATTGGTCAGTCTTACACATTTGGATTTTTCTTTCCTTAAAGCAAGGAATTTTTTTACTCTACAAACCTGAGATCAGGAACCACCACTGTCATTTGGAGACTCCTCCCCGTTATCTGAGGCTAAAGGCTGATATCCCACATGTCATACCAAATCTCAGATTGATAGCCTGAAAGGGCAGGGGGCAGGTAGGGGGCACAGGGAGGGAAGGGGACAACATTCATGATGTTTTAAACTTGTCAACATTCAGACATGGGAAATTTCAGGTTTTAAATCCAAATAAGTCATTTCTTTTGCAAAAGCAGATGTTGCAGCAATACTAACCCTGCATTCCTGCCTGGGTGTTAGTCAGATAGAGAGCAGTGGTTACTTCCATGCATTGTCCACATTGCCCTCATCCCTTTAATTTCCCATTCCCTTCACTCACTCATGCTCGCTACCGGTCCCCTGTGGGCACTTGAGGACACTACCACTGGTCTTCAAAACTGATTACCAAATTGCTTCATCAGCAAGCAGAGGAAAGGGTAGTTGCTAAGTTTCTCTCTTTTTCAGATTCAGTGCAAGATTGTCCACGTAACTGCCACGGGAATGGCGAATGTGTGTCCGGGCTATGTCACTGCTTCCCAGGATTTCTAGGAGCAGACTGTGCTAAAGGTACTTACCACTCCTTCCCTGCTATGGTTGGATAACAAGACATAGACTTCTTTGAGGGGGCGAGGGGGTACCAAAGAAGCCCACACGCCCTCCAGAATTCCACTGGGACAACTTGTAAGCCCATGCATGCTAGAAGACCTAACCCTTTAGCAAGGAGCAGGTTTTAATATATGACAATTGGCCAATTTACCTAGAAGAGCAGGGAGGTTATCCTTGGCATCGAGGTGTGCTGAGAAGAAAGATTTGCTAAAAATTAGATGGTTGGATTTCCTGTAAAAGCAAAAGTGAATTACCATCACTCCTTTCTTATAATCATTAACTTCTATGTAATGGAAGATTAAGCATCTCAGGGTTAGTAAATTTCATTCATTCTGGCCAGCTACACTCTTAATCTAGGAAGCGCTATTTATCTTGGTGGAATCGGTTTTAAATTGTATTATTAATTTATCTACACTCCTTTGCACAGAATTGCTGGGGCCCTGGGATTCTTGGGGGAAAGGTAATATAAGAGAAAATGACTCTCACAAAACCAGGGGACTTAGGGGCTGCATACCTAGCTTGCAAAAGACCTTGAGCATAACCTTCAAGTGTCTCTGTCAAAGGCAAGCATAAGAGAAAGCAGAGCTTCTCGCCCTTTTCAGATATGTTGTGCGCACTCACACACACATGTATATATTCTAGGTAAATTAACCTTTTACAAAACTACACTTATCTTCACTCCATGCTTCTTTTCTGTTTCATCTTCTAAAAACACCACTTAAAACCCACTACACTGATTGGGGCAACTTGATGGCACAGCATCCAACTCTTGATTTCAGCTCAGGTCATGATCTCACACTTTGTGGGATCAAGCCCCACACTGTTAGCGTGCAACCTGCTTAGGATTCTCTCTCACCCTTTCTCTGTGCCCCTCCTTTGCTCACTCTCTCTGGCTCTCTCTCTCTCTCAAAATAAATAAACTTTAAAGAAAAAAAAAAACAGCTATGCCGATTCCTCACCCACCAGCAGGTCATATCCCAGTGTGGAAAGCAATGAGGAAGAGGTTCAGAACCCTTGCTGAGGAGTCAGACATTTCTGAGTTGAATCTCAGCCCCACCACTGAGTGTCTCTGTGACCTTGAGCAAGTGATCTAACATTTCTGAATCTCAGTTTCCTCCTCTGGAAAAGTGCAGAGTTTCTTCACAAGTTCATTGTGAGGATGGTATGAGGCAAACACACCCAAAGCTCTTAGCAGAACATGTTGTGATCCCTCTAAGAGTTTATGTTTACCATTTTTAAGTGATGTATATCACACTGTATTATTTATATATTTAAACAATCTTTTCATTATTTTTATGTGCCCCTCATTAAAAGACCATCATCCTGCCTTGATGCTCAGAGAGAGAGGCACTTATTAATAAAGCTACTCTGTAAATGCTAACCAGCGCCACTCCTTTTCCCCATTCTCACCACAATTGCTGGGGGAAATTGCATTTCAAACATTCACAGTATTCCAAAGATTTGTGATTCCCAGCTTTCTGAGTGCTGAGTGATAAGCAAAGAGGACTTCCTTGTGCTTGAAGTTCTGGATTTGGTTGCACATGCACAAGACCAATCCCTAAATGATACCACCTACAGACATATCCTCCATCACTAAGTAATGTGAAAGTTTTGGTAAACTTGTCAGATACAAAAGGGAAGCAGAGCAAGAAGCCTCAGCATACTCTACCAAGTGGCATGTGGGCACATCACCAAGTAGACCGTGGACCCTTGAGTGCTTTGCTTGGCCAGGTTCTGAGGCACCGTGATGGGGGAAGGTGGATGACACAAGGCTTCACTGCACTGAACGCTTTTCCTTGTGAATGCTGGAAAGGAGGGAAAACCTCAGTACTGCTTGAATGGCCTTTCTTGCGTAATCTAATTTTCCTAGGAGTGAAGACATTAATGAAAGGAAGGACAGAACAGTTCTTTCATATGTGGCTGCAAATGGGCTGAGCCCTCCGCTGCATGGCCCATGAGCTGTAAATGTATATTAACACTGACACACATCGATGTATTATTAATCCTAAAAACCATGTGTGCTCTGGCAGCACATCCAGTTACTGGCCTTTCAGCCCTAAGTACCTCAGCCATTTAAGAACTCCTCGCTTTAAATCCATTTGCAGACGGGCGTCCATTCTGCATTATGGATCTGTAATGGCGTGTGCATTTAGCTGCTTAAAAGGACTCTCGGTGTGAGTTTTGCATTCACCACCTGCACTGTGGCTGGGTGCACACTCCAAATGTGCATTAGCCATGGTATATAATTGATCGTTGTGAAACAAATATTGAGCGGCTGTTAAGAGTAGTTACTCCTGCATACTCAGGAGCTATTCCTGTAATCAGCCTTTGAACTTGTTGTATATTTTAATTTAGCTCTTGATGCCTGCAGTGGGCAAAATTGAAGTATTTGAAGAATAAAACTGTTTTCTCTTTGTTTCCCTATTTTTTTCTTGGCAAAGTTGGCTCAAGAGTATTAGGAGTAAAAATCTACCTCTTTGCCCTAAAGATATTTCTTCCTTAGGATTTTTGAAATGGACACAGTTTAAGCTACTTTATTAACGATATTGGGAAATATTCTAAGCCCTTTATTCCCCGAACCTTGCTCTTTCATGTACCACCTTTATGATTTTCAAAATCATAAATTCACGGACTATCTATATTATTATTTACTTAACATATTTCTCCAAGTCAATTCATGACATTTACATTGATAAATTTGTTCTGAAAAGAACAATGTCAAAATCCAAAATTTGAAAAGAGAAAACTTGTCAATTGCAATAAATAGGACATGTTAGTGCTACCTTTGACCTTATCGAGAGAGGAATATTTTCACGGTCATGAGCATTCAAGCCAAGTCAGCTTCTCACACACTTATTGCACACCAAGAATCACAAAAGTGGAGCTGAGCCCATGTACTCTAGTCTGGCTTCTAGAAAGATGCAACCCTTTAACATTTCATTTTATAAATATCGGCTCCTCAGAGTAACAAAAATCGCTAACTACACCTGTGTGATGAAGTGAGAAACCAGTAAAAATAGGCACTCAAATTTAACTGTAAGAGTTTCAAGTGAATAAATGTAATGATTAGCACCTGAGTTAAGGCTCCACTTCAAATTGTTTTTTTAATAATAACAAATAGTTATTAAGTATTAGATATGTAGAAGTCACTGTGTGAAGTACTTAAAACATACTACTTTATCCTTTCTCATATCAACAATAGGAGATAAATCCTGTTTTAACTACCCCCCACGTTTGAAGTTTTTTTTATATTGAAATCCTTTCTGACTTGCAGACAAATTGCAAAAACAGTACATAGAGTTCCTGTGCAGAGTTCACCTAATGTCAACATTTTAAATTATAATGGTTCAATTATTGAAACCAGGAAATTAACACTGAAGCAATGCTATTGACTAATTTACAGACTTTTTTTTCTAATTTTTCCCTTCTTTTTCTGGTTCTGATCCCACATTGTATTTAGTTGTCATGTCTCCTATGTCCCCTCCAGTTTGTGAAGGGTCCTCAGTCTTTGCCTTGTGTTTCATGACCTTGACCATTTTGAAGAGTACCGGTCAGGTATATTTTACTATGTCCCTCAATGTGGGTTTGTCTGATGTTTTCTCGAGATTAGGTTGAAGTTGCACATTTTTAGCAAAATGCTGTGCCCTCCTCAGTGAATCGTATCAAAGATACACCTCTGATTTTTAATAAAAGAAATATTAGAATGTGGTTGTGTGTAAGTGTGTGTATGTGTGTGCACAAGTATCTCCTCTCCCCCACCACCCCTATAGCAGAGACACTATGAGGCTCTATCCCATTGGTCCTGCACAGTTTGTTGGTGGCTATGGCAGATTTCTTCTTAAAAACAACTTCTGGGGCGCCTGGGTGGCTCAGTTAGTTGGGCGTCCGATGTCAGCTCAGGTCACCATCTCAAGGTCTGTGAATTCAAGTCCCATGTTGGGCTCTGTGCTGACAGCTAGGAGCCTGGAGACTGTTTCAGCTTCTGTGTCTCCCTCTTTTTCTGCCCCTCCCCCATTCACGCTCTGTCTCTCTCTTTCAAAAATAAATAAACAATTTTTTTTTAAAACCCAACTTCTGAGCCCAAGAAGCTCCTCAGTGTTAGAATAAAATAAGTGGGGCAGACAGGGTGAGGTAATCATGCTAGCAAATGTAGGAAGGAAAGTCAGTTGGCCCTGCCAGCTAGAATGGCTCCTGCCACCTCCCAGCTCTAGCCCATGATCATTTCTCTTCCTTCTTGATAAAAGTCTTAGGAATACCCAAGTCCCCCCTCAACACAAACCCACATTCACCTTTGTTCCTTCCCTGACAGCTGTGCCCAGGATGCCTCCAGTGCTGCCAGTTTCTGCCACCGCAGGCGGCAGGTAGACTCAGGCCCTCCTGCCAGGGGAGAAATTTGCCATGTTAGCAAGTGAGATTCCCATCACATCCGAACGACCGGGTATGTGTCCAAGTGACAGAAATACGGATTTACTCTCTTGACCTCACACTGCGCCTCCCATGCCCTCAGATGTGCAGTGCAGACAGCAGTTCCTTGTCTTCTTATACACCTGCCAGTCTGCATCAGGCATCTGAAGACAGCCTTGTGGTGAACGGAGGAATCAGTCAGCGTGAATTTGCAGAGCATTCATTCCACAGCCCCCACTGAGCTGGGGTCCTGGGAGGCTCAGAAGTCAAAATGGAACTGATCCTCACATCAAAAGAATGTGTTAGGGTTCTAACACATTGTTCCAAGTCAGTTGAGGGGGCAGAACTTATTCATGCATCCAACAAATGCTTATTATGTGCCTTGTATGAGTCAGGTACTTCACTAAGTGCCAGAAATATGATGATGAGCAAGCACGCCATGGCCCTACCTTCTGAGAGCTTCCATTCTGCTGGATACACATGATAAGCAAGTGGGAAGTATAAGTGTTGAGTCTTAAATGCTGTGATGTGGACTTTGAATGGTGTAGACATTGTTAAGATGATAAGTTTATGAAGAAATGAATCTATATGAATCTATAAAAGTAGCCAATTAGCATCAGGGCATGTGGAGAAAATTCCATGGAGAAAGACTCTAACAAGGGAACTATACTGAAGGGTGTCTTCCGGTATAGAATTTCATTATTTGTGCAGTGTAATAAGCAATGTGTTCAGATTCAGAGCTTGAGGACAAATGACATTTCTTTCCTGGTACTTTGTCCCATTCTCCATCAGGTACCTCTCCCATCCAGCTCTAAGTATTGTTAAGTCTACAGTTTTTATTATTACTATCTGCCGTTCATAACTTCCTCCTTGCTTAAATGCTATTTGTTGTGGCCTACCTGCTTTTTAATTATGATTCCTTTTTTCTTTTATTTACTTTTATTTGAAGGTCTTTCACTGGCTTGAGATGCTTCGTTGGGTTGTTGGCAAAACAGCCTTGCATTTCAGAAGACATCCAAGGCTTCTGATTTTTCTCTTTTGACACTGGCTTCTCCGATGGCTTGTTTGGTTGTGAGCTTGAGGCCCCAAACCTACAGCAGAAACTTAAAACACAAGAGCCTTACTTGTTAGGTAATGCATACTTAATAGCTATTAGAAATGACACTTCCTGCTGCTGAACAGCTGTCAGGGGAGACCTAGAAATGCCACAACCACGGGAACATAAAGCCTTCTCTCTGGGGGTTGTCTTCAGCTCCTACCCAGCTTCTGTGGAGGCTTGAAAAAAGACAACAGGGATCTTGCCATTTTTCTCCTGTTAACTGGAAAATCCACCCACTATCCAGTCCCTCTTGGAGTTCTAACACTAAAGTCAAACTCATCGTCATCATCACCGACATTTATTGAGTTCTTACTGTGCACCAACCACTGTACTAAGCAACTGCATAATTATCTCACCTCACCATCAATAGCCCTATTTTATATACAACTACAGTCCCCTTTTATAGATGAAGAAAATGAAGCCCAGAGAGGTTAGGTAACTGGCTGAAGATCACTCAGTTAAGAAGTGGTATTGCTGGGATTCAAACCAGGCAGTCTTGGCCAGGCTCTTAACTCTAGACCATGAAATTCAACTTGGGGGATGTGAGGCCAAAGGAAGTTGCACTTTTCAAGCAGTTTGTGTGGTGATTGTGCACTAGGGTTTGAACCCCAGGAAACTTTACAGGAGAGAAACAAGACTTTACTAAGTGGAAAGTGGCTGAGCCAGCATTCAAAACAAAGTCCCTCTGACTTTGGAGCCTGCTGTCTAAGTCATTCTCCCAGCTACCAGAGACATCCCATCACCTCCTTCATCACATCATTTGCTGACTCTTGTTTCATCAACCTCCAACACGCTCTGCTTCATTTCTCCTCTCTGCCTTCACAGTCACAGCCCTGTTCATATGGCTGCCAACCTCTTCCTGATGCCATTTCTCCCTGCTCACAACCTCCAGCATTCTCTAGAGCACTTGGGAGCATGTCACTACTCTCCTCAAACACCTTCAGTGGCTCCTAGCTGCCTCCCACAATGGCTACCAAACTTTTGTTTAAAGACATTTATGTGGGACACTTGTTACAAATGCATATTTCCAGGCTCACCCCCTATGCCAGCCAATTCTGAATCCATAGGACTGGGCTGTGGCTCAGAGATGTGCATTTTTAAACAAGCCTCCCAGGAGGCTCTGATGCAGGCAGCCAGGGACTATATTCTGAGAATAAAGAATATTCTTGGAATGACATTCAAAGTCTTCCATGATTTAAGCTCCTTTTGCATCACCATCTCCTACTAGAGCCCATATATCATAGATTCCAGCTACTTGTCACTCATCAAGCATCATAGCCCTGCTTCTCCTTCTTAGCTCATGCTGTTTCTTCAGCTGGAAGGTTCTCATCAATATCGACCTTTCCTATCAAACTGCTGCCCACAGGTCACTGCAACCCTGAAACATCCCCAGACAGGACTCAGGTCACCTTATTGCTGAAACATGTCCAGATAGGACCCTGCAGTCACACAAGTCTTGGCAACATCATGGCAGTGACCCTTCCTTCATGCTGGGCCATGTTCCAGCTGGGTGATCACATTGCTTTCTCCTGCTGGATCACAAGTTTCTAGCAGTCCTCTTTTTTTTTTTTTTTTATGAATATGACTTATTGTCAAATTGGCTTACATACAACACCCAGTGCTCATCCCAACAAGTGCCCTCCTCAATGTTTATCACCCATTTCCCCCTCTTCCCCAACCTGCATCAACCCTCAGTTTGTTCTCTGTATTTAAGAGTCTTCTGTGGTTTGCCTCCTTCCCTCTCTGTTTATAACTATTTTTCCCCTTCCCTTCCCCCATGGTCTTCTGTTAAGTTTCTCAAGATGCACATATGAGTGAAAACATACGATATCTGTCCTTCTCTGACTGACTTATTTCACTTAGCATAATACCTTCCAGTTCCACCCGCATTGCTGCAAATGGTGTGATTTCATTCTTTCTCATTGCCAAGTAGTATTCCATTGTAGATATAAACCACATCTTCTGTATCCATTCATCAGTTGATGGACATTTAGGCTCTTTCCAAATTTTGGCTATTGTTGAAAGCACTGCTGTTTGGGACACTGGTCCGTGGAGGAGAGACTGGGGTGTCTAACAGTCCTCTTTATTAAACCTCCTTGCACCTACTTTGGTGCCCAGGAAGTCGCATGTGGTCTCTAAATGTTTGGCAACTTGAATTTAGGGGACAAGACTTGTAAAGATGAAAACATTGCCAGAAAATGTGCGAGACCCAAATGAGCACTGGAGAACAAGGTTCTAATTTACCAGATTAATCATGTGATATGAATCAGCCAACTTTGAGGCACAAATTTAAATGCAGGGAAGGAGGGAGGGTCAGAGGGAAGGAGGAGGAATAAAAACAGAAAAACTCTCAGAGTTTATGTGCCTTGTCTCAGAAGAGCACAGTTACTAAGCACAAAAGCAGTAGAGTTTGAGATTGTTGGGATTGAATCCATGCTCCTCCAGTTAGCTATACCCATTTTAAAAAATTACTTAACCTCCATGAGCCTTGGTTTTCTCATCTGTAAAATGGAGGTGAATTGAAATACTACCTGTTGCATTGCTGTGAGGACTAAAAGGTAAATTCATGTCAAGTGTATAGAGCTGTGCTTGACATGTATCAAGTGCTCCATAAATATTAGATAGCGTTTGTCTTCATGAGTCTTTGAAATCAATGTTATTATCCTTATTTTACAGGAGAAACACAGACTTAAGGAAAGTTAGCTATTTGCCCAAGGACACATAGCATGGCCCAATTTTGAGGCTAAGTCTGGCTGACTCTGAGGCATATAGCCCCAGTGGCCACACAGGAGACAGGCTTGGCAGGAAGGCTCCCTGAATGGAGGTCAGTGACAACTGTCAAAGCCCCATGTGCAGCTCAGGCTGTCCGACCTCCTGGCTGGACTCTGCCCCATAACCTGCTTTCCCACCTCCCCATGAGTCGCTCCCCTTGGTGGATTTCCGCACTCAGGAGAGGAATAACAAGCCCCTTATCCCCTCCCTGCTGGTGGAGGGGTCCTCCCCACCACCCCAGAAACACCTCCCTCAGAACTTTCTTGGCCCAAAGGACCCCTCCCCCTTTTTCAGCTGGCCTCGCCTGTCTCAGTGAAAGACACTCAGGCCCCACCAATCCTCCATGGAATAAGCATAGATGCACCCCATGCATTGTCCCTTCAGACCCTCTGCCTTGCATACCTGTCTCCCTCTGTCTCCCTTCTCTCCCCACAATCCCCATTAATGCAGAAGGTCCAGGAGCCATGGTGGCTACCTGTATAAGTCATTCTACACCCCATGCAGTTTGATGGCTGAATCCTACCTCTCCTTCCTCCCACCCCTGACCTGAGAAAACATGCAGTTAATTCCTTGGCAGCAAGGGCCCAGGACAAGGGGCTTAAAGCAGATACACTTGGAAAACACTTTGCAGAAAGTGGCTGAGGCACTATGTGAAGGGTTTATGTTATTATCTCATTTTATCTTTGTAACATACATCATCATCATCCCCATTTCGCAGCTAAGGAAACTGAGGCTCACAGAAATTAAGACACTTGCCCAGGTATGGAATTAGAACCATACTCATCAGAATCCCCTGTTAACACACAGCTTGCTCAGCTCTCTCCAGAGTGTCTGATTCAGTCAGTAGGTCTGGGGTACTAGCCCCAACCTGGGGAGCCTGTAAAGTATCCAAACCCTCAGGCCCTATGCCAGCCCCTCTGAATCAGAATCTGCATCCTAATGGGATCCCCAAAAGACGCTTGTGCACATTCAGGTCTGAGTCTAGATCACGTTGCCCTTGAACTCTGCCCAGGAGCAGTAAGGTCACTTACTCCTGTGCCCAGGAGCCCAGGAGCAGTAAGGTCACTTTCATCCCTACCCCCAGCTTGCCAAACAGACATGGAGGAGGCTTGCCTCCACAGTGTACAAGGGACAGTGCCCGTTATTTGGTGGCCCCAAGCGAGTCCACACCCACAGCCTCCAAAAGTGGCTGTTCACGTTTCCCATGCTTGCTGTATTACCAAACAAATCACTTCTCAGGACTTAAATCCATCAGCCCTCCCCCAAGTTAAATTGCTTTGGAAACTTAAAAACTTTTTTTTCCCCTTTATAGATGACTACATAAGTTGCCAAGCAGCCTTAGGAAGCAGAGTGCCTAACCCTGGGGGAACTTGCTGTTGATCTGATGCACAGAGTTAGGAAAGCAGTATAGTTTTAGGGAAACCCGTATTGGTAAATAAACCAGTGTTTAGAGAGGGAGTTGGCTGGGATGGGTGACTTGTCCCCTTATGATGGGGTGAGTCACAACACTTTTCTCTAATCAAAATGATAATAAAGTCACATCTACAAATTTCTTACTGTGTACCAGGCCCTGTACGTAGCACTTTATAGGCATTATTTCATCCTCTTAAAAACACAATGAGATAAGTACTCCTGAATTCTTGTCCCATTTTAAAGATAAGGAAATCAAGGCTGCAAATAGTGTACACAGTCACACAGTGAGTAAAAATGAAGGGAGATTCAGGCTGCCTCCTAAGCCTGGCTCTGCTCTACTGGCTGGGGAGACAGCAATGAATAAATAGACCCCCTAGGTCTTTCAAAAGCTTCCGTGCTCGTAGGTAACAAGATGCCAATAATTTGCAGACTCTTTTCCTTGCCTGAACCGTAGTAAGTAAAAAGCTACTTCATTTCTGGACTTGAGCTGCAGAAAGGCTTACCATGTACTATGAAGAATTTAAATATTCATTATGTAATTAATGTTGTTCAGTCACACACACACACACACACACACACACACACACAAACTTAGACGTTGTTTAAGAAGAGCTTAAGCACTTACCGATTGAGAACTTTTATAACTCTCAAAATGGAGGCATCCCCATATCTCTACAGGTATTTTAAATGAATTGAATTAATCATAGGCTTAAAAGTCTCTTGTGATCTTCGTTAACTTCCCTGGGTTTAATTAAAACATCTGTGCACTTTTAATTTATCGATTCATCCAACTCATATGTCATGTTTTTAACACACCCCAGCATGCTCTGCATCATTTTTAACCCGATTTCCACTTAACTAAAGCAATTAAATTCACCCCGGATTAATTAAAGCATCCATACTTTCGTGCTTAAGTCAGCGTGTGCGTCTTTCCCCACATGGCTCCTGAATGTCAGAGATCTGACACACCTGATGAGTTTTTTGTCCTTCTGGAAATTCTTCCCTGAATCTCTTTCTTGCTTATTAATGTGCCATTTGACAGAACAGGAATGAGAAAGTTGGTGCGCCTGAACTTTGGCCCTCTGAGCCAGAGACTCTGCCCCTGTCTGTCAGAAGCGCCCTCTGCTTTCTCCTTCTCTTCACGGGAGTCCTGCTGGATCTTGCTCTCACTGAGACCAACTAGTGTCTGAGTGTTCTAGGCAGGAAGTAGGGGTTGCTGTTTGGGTCACAGGTGACTATTGTGATCAGAATGGCTGATGATCTTTGCATTTGTACTTTTGTAATTGTTCCTTCTACTTTCCAACCTCCTCACTCTTCCTACACAAACAGTTCTTTATCACCCTGCCCATTTAATAGGGAGGGAAAACTGAGGCACTGATCACTAGGTTTCTTGGTTGGGCACAGTGAGCCGGGGAGCTATCCAGACAGTGACAAATTATGCCCAGCCCCTGAGGGCTAGTTTTCATTTCTGCCCTCACCAACTGGATTTGACAAAGCCCATTCCCTTCAGCCACAGCAGTCCTGGTGGTCTTTTAAATGTTTTTTTTTCCCAATATAATAAGCCAAGGATTATTTCTCCTCATTATTTTTATCTATACTTAATTAACTGCTAGTGAAGCTATGTGTCTTCTCATACTTTTATTGGCAGTTTACATTTCTGTATCCTTTGCCCAGGTTTTCATTCATCTGTCTCTTTTTTTTATTGATTTGTAAGAGCTCTTTGTGTATTTCAGATATCAAACTCTACTCTGTAAAATGTGTTAAAAATATTTCTTCCTGGGGTTGGTCATCCCTTAATTTGGTTTAGGGCATTCTTTGTAGTAGAGAAAATATAAATCTTATGTAATCAAAGCTGATCTTTTCTTTCTCGGTTTCTGGAATCTGTCTTCCTTACATATCCTCTTCCCAAGAAAATAAAATCAGTCTTCAGTATTTCCTCTCATGCTTTTGTATTTTTTTTCTATTTAGATCTTTAATCTGTATGGAATTTTTTTCACATTTATTGAGAAACAATTGACATATGTCACTGTTTAAGGCATACAACACAATAGTTTGATTTATATAGATGGTGAAGTGATCACAACTACCATTCATCCTCTCATATGGATAGCTTTCTCATAAAAAGAAAAGATAAAAGACAAGAGAAAAAAAAATTTCTTCTTGTGTTGCAAACTCTTGGGATTTTACTGTCTTCACTACTTTCCTATATATCATACAGCAATGTTGGCTATGGTCATCATGCTGTATATCACATCTCCAGTACTTATCTTCTAACTGGAAGTTTGTCCCTTTTGACTACCTTCCTCCAGTTCTTGCCCGCCCCCCCCCCGCCCCCGGTAACCACAGGTCTGATCTCTTTTTCTATGAGTTTAGTTTTTTGTTGTTGTTGGTTTTCAGATTCCACATGTGAGATTGGACAATTTTGTTTTCCTCTGTCTGACATTGCCTTTAACATAGTGCCTTTAAGTTTCATCCATGTTGTTGCAAATGGTAGGATCTCCTCATTTTTTATGGCTGAATAATATTCCATTGTGTCTATATATCATATGTTCTTTATTCATTCGCCCATCAGTGAACATGTAGATTGTTTCCATGTCTTGACTATTGTAAACAATGCTCCTGTGAACATGAGAGTGCAGATATCTTTTTCAAGTTAGTTATTGGTTTTGTTTACTTTGAGTATATTCCCAGAAGTAGAATTGCTGAATCACAGTGTTTCTGTTTTTTAAGGTTCCTTATACTGTTTTCTTTAGTGGCTATGCCAATTTATGGTTTTCTCTCTTGTCTTTTAATGATAATCATTATAACATGTGTGAGGAGATATTTCGTTGTTTTAATTTTCATTTCCCTAATGGCTAGTGATGTTGAACATCTTTTCATGTACCCATTAGTCTTTCGTATTTCTTTTTTGTATTAAGTACTATTTAGGCCCTTTGCCCATTTTTAAATTTTTGTTTTTGTTTTTGTTTGTTTTTTCCATTTTGTTGTATGACTTCTTTATACATTTTGGATATTAACCTCTTATCAGATACACGGGGTTTGCAAATATTTTCTCCCATTCTGAGAGTTGTGTTTCACTGTGTTGATGGTTTCTTTTGCTGTGGAAAAGCTTTTTAGTTTGATATAGTCCCACTTGTTTATTTTTTATTATGTTGCTTGTATTTTAGGTGTCATATCCAAAAACTCATTAGCAAGACCCATGTCAAGGAGATTTGTTCCTACATTTTCTCTTAGAAGTTTCATGGTTTCAGGTCTTACATTTAAATCTTTAATCTATTTTGAGTTGTTTTTGTGACTGGTGTAAGAGAGGGACCCAGTTTTATTCTTTTACATGCAAATATCCAAATTTCCCAGCTCCATTTATTGAAGAGACCATCTTTTCTCCAGTAAATACCCTTGGCTCCCTTGCCAAATATCAGTTGACCATATATGCTTGGGTTCATTTCAGGACTCTCAATTCTGTTCTTTTGGTCTATGTGTCTGTTTTTATACTGGAACCATACTATTTTGATGACTATAGCTTTATAGTATAGCTTGAACTCAGGAAGTATGATATCTTCTGCTTTGTTCTTTCTCAGGATTTCTTTTTCTGTCTGAGGTCTTTTGTGGACCCAAAAGGCCATTGGAATTTTGATAAAAACTGCGTTGTATCTGTAGATGATTTTTGGTAGTATTGACATTTTAACGTTATGAATTCTTCAAATACATTGCATAGGATACCTTTCTGTTTATTTGTGTCTTCTTTGATTTCTTTCATCAGTGTTTTACAGTTTTCAGAGTGGAGATCTTTCGCTTCCCTAGTTAAATTTGTTCCTAAGTATTTTATTGCTTTTGATGCTATTGTAAATGGCATTAACTTCTTTCTTTATTTTTTAAAACTTTGTTGTTAAGATATAGAAATACTACTGATTTTTTTTTTACGTTGATTTTGTATCCTGCAACTTTATGGAATTCATTAATTAGATCTAAGTTTTCTGGTTGAATGTTTAAGATTCTCTGTATATAAAATAATGTTATCTGCAAATAGAGACAATTCTACATCTTCCTTTCCAATTTCAATGCCTTTTATTTCTTTTTCTTGCCTGACTGCTCTTACTAGTACTTCTAGTACTTTGTTGAATAGGACCGAGAGTGGACACCCTTGTTTTATTCCTGATCTTAAAGGAAAACCTTTCAACCTTTCACTGTTGAGTATGATGTCAGCTGTGCGCTTCTCATATATAGGCTTTATTATGTTGAGATATATTCCTTCTTTGCCTAATTTGTTAAAAGTATTTATCATGAGTGGATGTTGAATTTTGTCAGAGGCTTTTTATTGTGTCTATTGAGATGATATTATTTTGTTTCCTTTTATTAACAGAATGTGTCACATTAATTGGTTTATGTATGTGAACCATCTTTACATCCTAGAGATAAATCCCACTTGATCATGGCAAATGATGTTTTTAATGTGTTGCTAAATTCAGTTTACTAGTATTTTGGTGAAAGTTTTGCATCTATATTTTTTAGGAATATCGGCCTGTGGTGTTCTTTTCTAGTAGTGTTATTTTCTGGTTTGGGTATCAGACAGTGCTAGCCTCATAAAATATATTCTCAGCCCCCTTGCCTGGATGGTAAGAAGAGGGGCCATTCCAGATTACTCTCATTTTCCCAAACAGGATCTCCAGTTGGGATTTTTTGGTAGAGTTTGAGAAACATTTGTGTTACTTCTTCTTTAAATGTTTGGTAAAATTCACCAATGAATTCTGGTTCTGGGCTTTTCTTCATTGGGAGATTTTTTATTACTAACTCAATCTCCTTACTGGTAATTTGTTTATTCAGATTGTCCAAGAATTTTTCCATTTCTTCTAGGTTGTCCAATTTGTTGGTGTATAGTTATTCACAGTAGCCTTTTCTGATCCTTTGTATTTTTGTGTGGTCAGTTATTATGTCTCCTTTTTCATTTTTAAATTTGTTGATTTGGATTCTTTCTGCTTTTTTCTTGGTTAGTCCTGTGAGGGGTTTGTCAATTTTGTGTATCTTTTCAAAGAACCAACTCTTAGTTTGGTTAATCTTTCCTGTTGTGTATCTGTTCTCTACTTCATTTATTTCTGCTCGAATCCTTATGATTTCTTTTCTTCTGCTAACTTTGGCCTTAGTTCTTTATTTTTCTAGTTCCTTAAGGCATAGAGTTATGTTATTATTTGAGTTCTTTTTGCTTCTTAATGTAGGCATTTACTGCTGTGAAGTTCCTAAGAACTGCTTATACTGCATCCCATAAGTTCTGGTATGTTGTATTTCTATATTCATTTGTCCCAAGAAAACTTTTTCACTTTTAGTTTCTTCTTTCATCATTTGTTTGCTCAGGAGGATGCTGTTTAATTTCCATGTTTTTGTGAATTTTCCCATTTTCCCCTTGCTATTGATTTCTAGTTTCAGATCACTGTGGTCTGAAAAGATATTTGTTATAATTTTAACCTTGATTTTTCTAAGACTTATTTGGTGGTCTAACATGTGGTCTATACTAGAAAATGTTTTATGTGCACTTCAGAAGAATGTATATTCTGGTGTTGTAGGATAGAAGGTTCTTTATATGTCTTTTAGGTCCATTTAGTCATACTGTTGTTCAAATCAGCTATTTCCTTATCAATTCTCTGTCTGGATGATCTATCCATTGTTGAGAATGGGGTATTAAAGTCCCCAACTATTATTATCTTATCATTTATTTCTCCTTTTAGCTCTGTTAGTTTTCACTTTATGTATTTAGGTGCTTCAATATTTGGTACATAAATATTTACAATTGTTTTTCTCTTATTTCTCTTATTGACCCTGTATATAATGACTTTCCTTGTTTCTTTGTTTGTTTGTTTTTATCATTTTAAAAGTCTATTTGGTCTGGTATAAATATAGCTACCCCTCCTTTTTGTTGTTGTTACCATTTACTTGAAATGTCTTTTTTTCCGTCTCTTCACTCTCTGTGTGTCTTTGTGGCTAAAGTGAGTCTCTTGTAAGCAGCATATTGTTGGATCTTGTCTTTTTTCCTTTCAGCCACTTTGTATTTTGATTAGAAATTTTAATCATTTACATTTAAAGTAGTTATCGAGGGGCACCTAGGTGGCTCAGTGGGTTGAGCATCCCACTCTTGGTTTCAGCTCAGGTCATGATCTCGCAGTTTGTGGGTTCGAGCCCCAAATTGGGCTCTGTGCTGACAGCACAGAGCCTGCTTGGGATTCTGTCTCCCTCTCTCTCTGCACCTCTCCTGCTCTCTCTCTCTCTCTCTCTCTCTCTCTGTCTCAAAAATAAATAAACATTAAAAATTTTTAATAAATAATTATTGATAAGTAAACCCTATTACCATTTTGTTAATTGTTTTCTGCTTGTTTTGTAGATCCATTGTTCCTTATTTCTTATCCTGCTTTTTGTGTGTTTTGATATCTTTTGGCATTAGTATGCTTAAGCATCTTTATTGTATTCTTTTGTGTAATTGCTACAAGATTTTCCCTTGGGATTACCATGAGGGGTACATAAAATATCTTAAACTTTAAATATCTTAAACTGATAACAACTTAATTTCAATAGAATTCATATATTTTATACTTCTCCCACTCACATTTTAGGCTATTGCTATTACAATTTACATGTAATTGTATAACTTAGAACTAGAGCTAGAGTTGTAAGTTAGTTATGTGCCACTATTACCATATTGCAAAATCTAACTATATATATATATTTATCATTACCAGTGAGATTTACACTACGTTTTTTTGGGGGTTTTTTTTTTTTTGAGGTTAATTAGCATTCTTTCACTTCCACTCACAGAACTCCTTTAGAATTTCTTGTAGGTCAGGTCTGGTGGTCATGAACTCCCTCAGCTTCTGTTTATTTGGGTAGGTCATTATTCCTCCATTGTTTCTGAAGGACAGTTTCACCCGGTATAGAATTTTCAGTAGACAGTTATTTTTATTCAGTATTTGGAATATGTTATCCCAGTTTTTCCTGGCCTGAAAATGTTCTGTTGATTGTTCTATACAGGTTTCCTTGTATATTACTTCTCTCTTTTATCTTGATTTTCTTAAAATTCTTTACCTTTGATTTTTGACAATTTAATTAATGTGTCTCAGTGTAGCCCTATTTGAGTTCAACCTATTTGTTTCAGTCTCTTGGATCTAGATTTCCATTTATCTCCCTAGATTTGGGAAGTTTTCAGCCATTATTGGCTTTTAAATATACTTTCTGTCCCTTTCTCTTTATCTCATCTTCTGGAATTCAGATAATGTGAATGTTATCTGTTTTCATTGTGTCCTATAATTCCTGTAGGCTTTCTTCACTCTTTCATTCTTTTCTTTTTTGCTCCACTAACTGGGTAGTTTCCAATATTCTATCCTCCAGGTCACTGATTCTTTCTTCTGCATGGTCAAGTCTACTACTTTTGAAACTCTATATTGAATTCTCAGTTGGGCTATTATATTTTTCAACTTGAGTTTTGTTTTTGTTTTTGTTTTGTTTTTGATGGTTTCTATTTCCTTGTCAAACTTCTCATTTTGTTCATGCATTGTTTTGCTAATTTCATTTAGTTGTCTGTGTTTTCTTGGAGTTCACTGAACCTCCTTAAGAGGATTATTTTGAATTCTTTGTCTCACAATTCATAGATCTCCATTTCTGTAGGATCAGTACAGTATAGAATTTTATAGTTTCCTTCAGTAGTGTCATATTTACCTAATTTTTTTGTGGTCCTTGATTCTTTATGTTGAGACTTCTCTTGCAGATTTTACAGGTTTGCTTTGGAAGATATAGTTCCTCACCAATCAGCTCATTTTGGGCTTCTGAATATGTCTTATGGTAATGTCCCTGGGCAGGTAAAGCCTGATATTATGGTCTGTTTTGGGGCAGGACAACTGTTTGAGCCCTGAGGACAAGGGTGAAGGGATTTGCCACTGGCTAAGAATAGTTGGATATGACTGCTGGCTTGGTTCTCTACCCAAGTGAAGCTATGGGATGGGCTTCATGGCTGCCTGGATTCTCTGATCAGGCTTCATAAATGGTTAGAGCTAGGTATTATAGATGGGCTATGAATTAGTCAGGGCAACAAACCAGGACCCAAGGTTTGTACAGTTCATTGTTTGAGAGTTTGAATCAGGCCAGGGTATTCACTGAATTCTTGGTCATATGAGGCCACTCATTTTGCTCTACAGACAAAGGAAACCACAGGCTATGCTCTCTGTTCAAATGCCACTGTATGTAGGGTTGTTGAATGAGCTATGCAGGTTCCTTGGTCACACAGGCTGAAGGCAATATTCAGCATTAAGCAGGGCCACAAATTAGATTTCCTGCCTGGGCACTGTGGGGGAAGCCACTCTAAAACCAGTAAAACTCTTTGTTGTCTTAATGCAAGCTGACTTATACTCCAAGTTCTGGGGCCAAACAGGTCTACTGGCTTTGCTCTGCAAATTTGGCTCTACCTCCCCTATTCTCAGCTCTAGTACTACTGGGCCATGCAGCTTTCACATTTTTCTTACCAGCCCTGGTTAGATAAGGCTGAAAGACACACTCCACAGTGATTGGGGCTATGTCTCAGCCCCCTTGCCTATGTGGAAGGGACAAGGAAGGCTCCAGACTACTCTCAACTTCCAAACATGCTCTTCAGGTGGGAGGGGTTGAGAGCTACCTTCAGTCTTGGCATGAATTAATCCCCCTACTGTGAATAGCACAGAAAGCCTCCATGCGTGGTACTAGCTTTGCTTTGGGGGCAGTCAGATCTTCCTGTCTGCCTCTTGGCTCAAGCACAGTTGGACTACACAGCTTCCAGGAGCTGTTACCAGCCATTCTGGTCACATGGAGCTAGAAGACACTCTTCACAGTGGGTAGGGCTATGAGTCAGCTCCTTGCCTGGGTGCGGGCAAACTAGGCCCTAGAGCCCACAAAAGTCCTCATCTAAGAATCCAAATCAGGCAGATCTGCATCCCACCAAGTTCCCTGGTCAGAGTACTTCCCCACCTTGGTTCTGCAGATGAGCTCCTTGCAGGGACCTAGCAAGAAATGAAACTTCTCTTTCCTAACCCATTTTGCTGAGCACCAAGCTAATTCCACAATGTGGAAAGACCATGGGACACCAGTTTTGGTGTTAAGGATACTGAGCTTTGCTTTGCCTTTATCACCCAAATATTAGATCCTCAATTGCTTCAGGATAATCAGGCATCTTTATTTCTCCATCATTCTTTTCCTAGCACCTAACCCAGCTACTAGTACATATTAGGTTATTCATAAGTATTTATTGATTAACTGAGAAGTAAGACAACCAATTAATCGTTAGTGTTAGTTTGACAATTTACCCAGATTACTAGGTTCAAGTATTCTCAAGTCTCTTTTCCACAGAGGCTTTCAATCATATTTCAAATAATTTTTAAAAGATACAACATTTGAGGGACTTCTGGGTGGCTCAGTCAGTTGAGCTTCCGACTTCAACTCAGGTCATGAACTCATGGTTTGTGGGTTCGATCCCCGTGTCAGGCTTGCTGCTATCAGTACAGAGCCAGCTTCAGATCCTCTGTCCCCCTCTCTCCTTCTAACCCTTCTCCACTCATGCTCACTCACTCACTCCCTCTCTCTCTCTCTCTCAAAAATAAATAAACATTAAAAAAAAAGAAAACAGAAGTTATGGGTGGCTTGTCCTGTTACTTCCCACTGAGCAAATAACACTGATAATTCATTTCATCCCTTACAGAGAACTTGGGGGAGAAAAAAACCCTCCAGCTTGATCATTAAAATGAGCTTTACACATTTAGGTGAATCTAAATTGTGTCATTTTTTTTTTTTTTTTGTCATCAGCCTGTTAACTTGTCATTTGTTAGTGGCAGCAGTAATTTATTTTTCTTCTGCGTGAGTCTTAGAGCTTCTATTTACTAGATTTGTAAAACAAGAATAGTCACTTTGTGCAAACATCTTAATTAATTTTAAATAGTAGCTTGAATGCGCAATGTTCTGCTACTGTAAGCCTCAGGAAGAGGAGAGAGAGGCAGGGACATCAAACACTCCACATGTGATTCCAAAACCACCTCCCACCCACAACCAGAGAAGATTGCAGGAAGAAGAAGATGAACTCTTTCCATTAGTATTATTTGATAGCCTGGTGGTGGTGGTGGTGGAGGTATGTATGTGCGTGCATGCACACGTTTGAGACACACTGCATTTTTTATTTTATTAACCCTTGAAGTCATTTTGGAGGTTCAGTCTGGAATTTCAAGAGGGAACATCTGGTCATTGTAAACCATGTGTCAGCTACTACTTTGAGTCCTTGCATGCATAATTGCACTTAATGCTCCCATTAAGTCTGAAAAAATGATACATTGAAGATAAAATTGGATTTCAGAGAAATGCAGTGATCTGGCCAAATTCCCAAAGCTGGTAAGTGACAAGCCAGGTTTTTAAGCCCAGGTCTTTCTGACAACAAAATTTTTGCTCTTTCTGCTTCTGCTCCATATTACCTCTGGGCAGAGCATGGAGTCAAGAGTTGTTTGTCCTATAAGCTGTCATTTAAAGAAAACAATCATGTAGATTTGTGATAGTAAAAATATAAGAAAAGTTATGAATATGGGAGGTCCCCACATTCGGCCTCTCAAATGAGGATCAGGCTGAGCCTTACATACTGTGACGGTCTGGGTTGAGTTATGTCTGAGAATGAATCAGTTACTCCTGAGGGATGATGCTCTCCATGCAGGTGAGCCCAGTGACCACTAGAAGGCTCTCATCTGGCTTTTGCATTCGCCCCCAGTGGCACCTGGATTACTAGAAAAATTCATTCCTCTTTAAGCTGCTTCCACTTTTTTATGTGGCATCAGCCAAGTCCATCCAGTGCCTTGCTTTCCAGAGAATACCACAGTGTTTTGCATTTCTTACCACACTCCCAGTGGTCATGCAGCAAACATACTGAAGGAAAGCTGCATTTAGAATGTGGAGAATTCTCTGACCTGACAAGTCTCCATTTCTTCCCCTGAGTAATTTAAGTAGGTCACATTTTAAATTTGATTTCCCAAGCACCTGGTTTTAAATAAAATCCATTCTTACCTTCTAGACAATCCTATTTTTTTTCACCACATGGAGTTTATAAAGAAGAGAAATAGTTGCAGTATGAATAAATAAAATAATTGTAACTATTTTATCAATTAATAAAGATAATACTTATTCATCCCTTACTTTCTACCCTCTTCCACCCTTTGAGAGGAAAGAAGGTGCAGTGGGGGTCCAGTGGGGGTGATTTGATGTAACTTTCTCTGCTGTTCATGGCAGCTTGTCCAATATATAATCCTCAACTCAGAAACAGCCCTTGGAAGCTCATTTCACTATATGTGTGGCCACCCTTCTCACTAGTTTCCTATTTCAGTGGGCTAGAGTAGAAGTGGGGTAAGAAATGATGCCGATTCTAGTCTTGCCAGGAGAAGAGATATCTTTAATGTTACCTAGATCAAAAATGGAAAGTGGATTTTCTCTTGAAATGCCAATTCTGCCTTCTTGCAGGTCTCAACCTGGGCACTGCATTGAAGGTTTGAGGCTCTGTCTAGGATCAGGGCAACAAGATGCCATGATCAATTGATGATGTCTACAGAGGTACAGGAAGGGAGAATAGGAATTTACATCACACATTTGCCATTCCTGACATAGAACTTAACATATTTCATGAGAAACTGACATGGAACAAATTTACTTTTTCTTCAAAGCCCTCTCAAAACTTTTCAAAAGACCATACTTTTTCTCATGCTTCCTCACATTTGCACAGTCCCTAACCTGTGTCTTGGGCACCCTGGGTTCAAAGCTTTCTTCTACCCTGCCTTAGACAATCAGCATGTGTAGCAACTCTGTACAGACCTCTGCTAAAGTATCCTGGAATAGAAAGCATGCTCTCTACATTTAAAGAGAGTCTATCCAGAGTCAATTATGTGGTTTTGATGTTCTCACTTTTGAACTCATTTTTCTCTGGTAGATTCAGAAGGATGAGAATTCTGCTAAGAATCATAGCCCAAATAATTTCCACAACTATCCTATAATAAAACACTGGGGGGAGGGCAGGACATCCCTGAACCATATGTCAACTTTAAGATGTTTTTTTCAGAAAAGATTGTAATTAAGTTACAAACCTCAGAAAAAGGTACCAGGTGTGCAGCATGAGGTCTATTCCACAAACTGTCGTTTTCCATGTCTTTCATAAATGGCTATTTAGTGCTTGCCATAACCTCCTAGTTGACGATGTCTAAATATCAGGAACATAGGAGAAATATTTACTTACATCAACAGTGATGACTGCAGAGTTAAAAGGAAATCAACAATGATGAACATGGTCCTGTCCTCAAGGGGTTTACTAAATCTCTGGGAAATTAGACTCTCACAGAAGGAAAGCTAATTACTATAAAAACAAGATAGATACATGACAACAGGGGACAGTTGATGAGGCAGGGTGGCACCACTTACTGCAGCGATCTAATTGCATCCCTGTCCTGTGACACAGTTTGGTCTGTACACATACATGTACATGTAAAATTCTCAGAACCCATGCATTCCAAATCATGGGTAAACCAGGAGTCTCTGAAACATCTCTCTTGGTCATTTCTGAAGGCCCCTGAGTGCCAGCTCCAAAGCAGACAGTTGTGCCCTCCTTCTAGGCCCAAAATGAGAAGCCACATTGGAAACTTAGGTTCTTTACAAACCGATTCTGAAAGGAAGAGTCCAAAGACTGAAGGTGACCACTAAAATCCCAGTCTTGATCTCTAAAAGTGGTGAATTGGCACATTTGAGCCGAGATTGGTGAAAAACATTGGGTAAGCTCATACCAGATGGTCCTTGATGACTTTCAGCCCTCTTCCTCTGCACAAATGCAGGGGAGTCCCAGCTGGGACAGGAACCACTACAAGTTTCAGATCTTCGGTTTGCCCTCCCCTTCTTGATTTCTTTTTCTTAATAGTCCAGGCATGTTTAGTCTATTCTTTATTACACATTTATCTCTTTGTAGTCTAGATAAGGAAGCTAAAACATAAAGAGATTGAGTGTGTCAACCACAGCCCATCCCACTTCTTTTTAATGGACATAAAGTTGTCAGGAATAGAAGCCAATTAGCTAAATACTCAGCAAAATTGATCCTAATCTCCTGTACCACTAATAATAACACACGAATCCATGTAGCTTGATCAAGTGCACAGCTTAGAGTTGGGCCAACTTGCTTTCTAAGGGGACTCCCCCTCTTTTGAGCTTTGTGGCTTTGGCTGCCTAATCTGACCAGTCTGAGCCTCATCTGTAAAACAGGCATCCAGAGTCTAGCCTCCACCTCATAGAACGATTATGGTGATTAAGGAATAAATTGTACATAGGGCATTTGACCCTGTGCCTGGCACATAATAAGCATCTAATTGGTGGTAGCTGCTGTTACTAGTAGCATTTTTGTTGTTGTCATTGTGATAGTAATTGTTTATTTGAAGATGGCTCCGCACCTCCATGACCAGAGTTTCCAACCTCTAACATTGCAAACAAAGCTGAAATGCCAGGTGGGCTCTGCCTCCATAGACAGACACAACCCTTCAGGCACTGCCCCCTGTGACCTGGTGTTCTGTCTCTGGTTTTTGCAGCTGCCTGCCCCGTCCTGTGCAGTGGAAACGGACAATATTCCAAAGGGACGTGCCAGTGCTACAGCGGCTGGAAAGGCGCAGAGTGTGATGTGCCCATGAATCAGTGCATCGATCCTTCCTGCGGGGGCCATGGCTCCTGCATTGATGGGAACTGTGTGTGCTCCGCTGGCCACAAAGGCGAGCACTGTGAGGAAGGTAAGTGCTGCAGGGCCAGGCTGGGCAGCAGCAGAGGTGGGAGGCTACTACAGGCTCAGACGGTTGCTAAGGAGCCCAATCCAAGGCTCCGCATTTTGCAAAGGAAACTTCAACGTTTTGCGCAGAGAACTTCAAATGCCTTGGGTTTTGTAGACTTCTGAAGTTGTAGAAAACACAGGGCTGTGGAGGGGTTCTGGAAGGAATGCTTTGTTTACCCTTCTTTATGTTAATTGGCTACTTCTTTAAATTGTTTTCTCTGCCTTTATCTTTCTTCTCTTTGCCTGTAACTCCTCCTTCTCCCCCCTTCCTGCTCCTTCTTTACCCTTTTTTCTTTCTTCTACTTCCCCATCTTCCTTCCTCTTTTCTTCTGCTTTATTTAAAATCCTCTGATTTGGGAATTACTAAAGCTATCCAGAAAAATAAATAAATAAACAAGAATCCTTAATCTCCCTGTGTTCCCCATAGTTGTTTTATTTTTTTTCAACTGCCCCTGGTAATCTAGTACCCATATATGTATGTGTACATTTTACAAAAATTAATACCAACAGAAAGCAGTCAGACTTGAAAGACAATAGACAGCCATGTCATTTAGAGACACGTTGTAGGGCACATTGTCCTGGTAACCTAAATCACACAGAATTAGAGGAGGGTGGGTGTGTAGCACAGGACTGGAATTTGGTGAATTCTGAAATGCTCAGTATAACATGCATTCTGGTGGCCTCTAGCACCCATGGGAAAAGTTAGGGGCGTAATAAACTGAATCCAATCTGAAAAGACACTATCAGAGATGAGACTCAGTGAGCAGGAAGGCAGCATGGAGGAGGCAGTACAGGGATTGAGAAGGAGCACCGCTCTGGAGCTGATCAGAAGCCAGCTACAGTCCTAGTCACTCTGGTTAGTGCTTGTAGAAGAGTTATTTGGTACAAGGTGTTGAGACCTATAAGGCGAAGGAACTCTGACAAACTGCCTGTCACTCTTCCCCCTCTGTATTTGTGCTTCCATAGTACAGTCTCGGCTTGTTCATCTCTTGTTTCTCTCAATATAAAGCATGAACCAGAGTTCGTAGTCAGGTAAGAGCCTTGATGCTCTCTATCCCTGGCCCACTCCCACCCTTCGAATTGGCTCAGTTGTTATTTTCCAGCTGAGCACCTTTCTTCTACATGTGTCTCCCAGGCAAACATCCCCGTGCAACTCAAACAGCACTTTTCCCTCCCACATTCCCAGTGGAAAAAGTGTCAACTCACCCAACAAGCTAAGGGGAAAAGTGAAGCCCACCACCTACCCCATGCGAAACAACTTGAGAGGACCACACAGAATGTCCTCCTAGAAAAGACTCTGTTAGGTGCCATATGCCTGTGTTGCCTCTCAGCTTCTCACTGCCAAGCTGAGAAAAAGGGGCCTCAGGTGCTATGAGGTTCTCAGATTCAAGTGGATCTGTTCTCCCATCCTGTTAAGTAATAGATCTCCAGGGTTCTATTAAAAAAAAATCATTACAGCCCTCACGACAAAGTAATGACAGTAGCTTATCCTTAGATAAACATACAAAAGCTCTCCTTCTGAAATCTCCCATTTCATAGTTTTTAGAACTATGGCTACAAAGAGTCAGCTTCCATGACATTATTCTTCTAAGATTTTCCAAGACATCAATGGTAATGCCATTAATGGGACCCAGAAGTCTGACCCCCAGATCTTCATTTGCTCAACACTCTATATGTTTTTTTTCCCCTCTATTATAAAAGGTAGCCTCCCTCCATCTGCATCATAAAACCAAATTGGGAGTTTGGATAGAGGAAGGACTGATTTAATAACCCTGCTTGAAAGGTTAAAGTTCTTAAAGATAAATGGATTGCAGAAGGCAAAGCTGCATTTGCTGAAAACATGGGAGAGGCCAATAACATGACAAGAAAGGTTAAAACGACCTTTTGCATACATCATTTGGCGAGAACGAAATGATAAAGCAATGACATTGCCCGTCTTAGAATTTTTTTTCCCTCCAGTAAAGATTGTACATATCTTTGTGAGTAGAATTTCAAGTGATTTCTCAACTTTCTTACTCTACCAACCAGTCTCATTTAAATGTTCAGAATGAATTAACCATCCAACAAAACAAGAAAGCCACGTGGATCATTATAAAAGGATGAAATCTCCTCTATTGATTTCTGCTACCCAAAAAGAATGAATTGAGGTGATTCATATGCTGTTTTCAAAATAGGAAATGGAATCAGAAACTCTGGATCAGCACTTTTTCTTCCATTTAGCTTTTTATTTCTGATATTCATCATAGTCATAACGTTCAGACAATTTACCTGAAATGGCCATGGCAACGAAATCAATAGTTGCCATCCTCCATTTTTGCTGTATAAACATTGTTGTACTATTAACAAATTTGCACAAGAAAATGAAAGGATGGATTCACGAGCTTTCATTTAATGATATCTGGGGGAGTGGGCAGGTGATGAGAGAGGAACTGACATATTAGTTCAAGTCAGCCATGTTTTCTTGTCAGTTTCATGGTTGAGTCATTTTTCAATGACATTTAACTTCATAAATGTAATTCATGGTTCTTCAGGGGTTTATAGTACATATTGTTTGTAAAATTCCTTGACCTCTTTTTTTATCCTTAGGGATAGAAATTGCATTCACAACCCTTTTTTGTCAAACCTACAGAGGGCCCAAGACTAAATGAGTTCTAATGATTTCAGCTGCCAAGGGGCTGGTGTTGTAAGGCACATGGTTCTTAGCTGGTAAAGGCCACTGTCCCCCTTTTAAGTGTAACACTGTTTCTATTTATAAAGCTTTGTAAGATGCCATAGTCCCTCCTGCCTGCTAAAGATTCTAAGGATGTGGCCACAAGACCATCTCATGAAATTGGAACCAAATTTAAAATTCATAATGAAACTGCTCTTCTTAAAGTCTGAATTTAGTTATACCATCAGCTGCTGTAATTGTATAGCACAAAAAGCATATTTACTTGTATAACTGAAAGGGTTGGCTCATATATCTAGATACAATAAATGATTCTCTTGATGACATTCCACTCCTGGACTAATATCTCAGTGGATTTTCTTCTTTTCTCCATACTATAATTTAAGATAGAGAAGAGAAAGCTAACTTGTCTGGAAGAAAAACTATATTTTCTTATTTTCTTTTAGGGAGGTGTATATTACTTTTTATTTCATCCTTTTAAGAAAAAGTGTATGGTATATTTTTTTTAAGTTTTTGAAAGCTCCTAGCTGTTGGCACCTCACCAAATATTTTAAATAGCTAATTATAGATGGAGGGTAGTTTTTGAGACACATAGCACATGAGATATCTCTGTGTATATTTTGATTTTGCTGTATTAGAGATGGGCAGAGAGGAAAAAAATACAACTTTGGGATTTCCTTGTATTAGAAGAATATGGACAAGATTGATTCTGAATGAATTAGCTCATATTGTACAGATCCCAAATGACACAGCATGCTTCCCAAAAGCAAGAAGTTGTTAGCACCATTTCTTTGTTGTTAGTTCTCCATAGTTTTTCTCGGTAATGACAAATGCTTTATAGCAGTCTGCCATTCATTCCTGTAGCAACTGGGTATTGAACACCTACTATATTTTTTGACTGTTCTAAGCACAAGACAGATGCCAAAGACGTTGCACAGCCTTTTTGTAAATGTCTTCTATTTGTTTGAAACTTTCGATTCATTTACCTCCAGATGCACTCCACCATCCTGAGAAAATTTGAAGGTGTTAGAAAAGGTTATATCATCAGAAGTGATAGTACCGAAGACAATGAATTCAACCGTTAAAGTGATTGCAACCAGAGCAAGTAGCATCATCATAAACGTCTCCACCTAATAATAAATCACTGAAATTCCCCTTTCTGAGGGTGTATTTTTTATTTTTTTATAATCAATGGCAGCTTCTGTTTCCCCATGGCTCAAATAGTTTTGAGCTGGTTTTCATAAATAATACCTTCCTGAGAAGATTCAAATGGATCAGATCAGAAACATGTCTTTACACTGAAAATTCATATTGTTGCCTCAAGGGAGCACTGCTCTTTGGAAACTTCGTGGAATACTGTGATTTCTAATAAATTCAAGTTCCTGATGTCTGACATACCCCAGAATGAAATCATTTGTGGCATGGGTAATCTAAATGTCATATTTAGAGCCAATGTATCATCAATTTTAAAACATACCATTATTTTGTATGCCATAAGAAGAGAAAAAGTTGATACTATGGTACAAAAAGCTGGGACCCCAAAAGGTTGCCATTTCAGTGTCATGGTGAACTATTTAAGAGGCCAAAAATCTTGTATGTTTCAATCTTGGCATCAGGCAAAGAGAGAAATCAAAACCTCTGAGAATTTGAACTACACGATGGCACACATGCACATGAGGGACTAAATTACAGCAGCAGAGTGGTCCAAAAAAACCTCAAGAAAAGAATTTAAAGTGGTCTCAAGCTGGCTGTGCCACCAGATGACGGCAGAAGAAAATGCTTTAACCTAGGCTGAGAGGGCTGATTTCCGAGTTGTTAAAATGAAGAAAATAAATATGTCTTAGCTAAATAAGGTGATGAGACTTCCCTATTTCTCTGATTCACAAGACAACATCTGAGCTCTCTGCAAAACCACTATTTGCCATCCAAACCCCACGGTGTACATTTCTCTCATCTTCAAATGCCATTGTATCATTTGTTAGAAATACCTAAGGAAGTTGATCTTCCTCTAAAAAGCCCTATTTATCCAACTCTGGGGCTGGATGAACATCCAAGGTTTGGAGTCAAATTCCCATGCAAAAGTCCTGTTGTTGAGAACTGGATTTGGCAGCTCACTTTGAGTTGAATCTAGAGTAGGAATCTTCAAGTTACCTACTGGATGCATACCCACTCTGAGTACTTAGATGGCCAAACAGACCATAAAACTAGCAAGAATGACAGTGACCAAAATCTGACCATTAACTCTTCTGACTGACAGTCTGAGGGAATGTCAGTGCCACAGCTAGAGACTCCCCCATTCAGTCCACTCATGATTATATTTAGGAAGATTACCTCTTTGGGATCATTTCCATACCTAGCTTCACCCCTTCTATCCTGCTTTTTTTACTGACTCCTGTTGTAGATGTGTGACAACGAATGGAAACTACTTTTAAACTTAGCCTAAGTGAAATTTAATTAGGAAAGTGACTCATTTATAAGTTTCATTCGTTTTCTTTTTAATCCTTTGTTACCTTCTGAAGTCAAATATTAGTGAAGTTAGAATGAGCCTTCTTTTTCTCTCTGATAGTGAGGGATAATTGGGTTTGGGGATACATGTAGAGATATCACCAGTATTCATGTTCCAGGCTCAGAAGCTCTGATATGATATAATTAAAGTACTAATGTTTAGAAGTACAAGGTTCTCAACATTGAATGACACACCTCTATATCTGGTTCCCACTAAAGCTCTGCTTGAGAAATCCCCTCTCTCTCTTACATTCTCTTCAAGTTGGAGATTCAGTGTTTGGGCACATAAAAATCCTTGAATTCTTTATGGGTTGTTCTTCAAGAGACCACGTAAGTATTACCTGGGCTGCTCCATTTGCTCTCAAGAGGATAAGAATTAGTGAATCACTGGCTTCTTCAGCAGCAAGGTGGTGTCTCATGGCCCACCCCCATGAGTGATCAATACTTGTCCTCTTTGTTTTTTTTTCAGTTGATTGCTTGGATCCCACCTGTTCCAGCCATGGGGTCTGTGTAAATGGAGAATGCCTTTGCAGCCCTGGCTGGGGTGGTCTAAACTGTGAGCTGGCAAGAGTCCAGTGCCCAGACCAGTGCAGTGGGCATGGCACTTACGTCCCCGACACAGGTCTCTGCAGCTGTGATCCCAACTGGATGGGTCCCGACTGCTCTGTTGGTAAGCCAAGAGGTTTCCTCCTCGCTTTTCCCAATACTCATGCCCTATGGTCTTCCATGAGCCCAAATGGATGGGAATCTACTCTTCTCACTGGGATAAAGGGACTTAGGTTAATTGCATAGGGCCTATCATACTCTCTTCTCAGTCATGAAGTCTGTGATCCTGAGAAACAAACACACACACACAAAAATACCGCAGGTTCTTGTGCCTCGTTTGTTCCATCACTACAAATGGATGAGGGGCCCGGGAGGAATGCTTCCATTTGCATTATAGGTTTTCTTATGCACACTCCCTAAAGGTACCAGAAAACAAAACAGAACAATTCAGTCCCAGACAAACTGAATGGAACGTCCTATAAAACAGAAAAGAGGCTCCCTCGGGGTGCTGTGTGAACATGTTATAAAGCTCTGCAATACTCCAGTGACAGGAAAATAATGAAGTTGCACTATACACTTTATTTTCCTAAAATTAAGAGTATGTGTCTTCCCTCCTGAGTGACCCTAAAAGGGAATGGTTCAACAGTTCAAGCCAGTCCCAACCTACCTGAGAATGGTTCCATTCACAGTGACGAGTGCCTATCCAAGCAAGCGATCATCATTCCGCCCCCTTCCTCTGGGTAGTGAGACAGCTGTCAGATTGCCATGGCAATCAGGAAGGGAATATATGTGAAGCTTTGCCTACAATGGGAAAGAAATGAATATTTCATTCCAAAAGAAAAAAAAGAGTCCGTTAAAATGGGCTATTTTGAGACGTCTTCTAAGCCCACTCACCTCTGGATTCCACACTGATGCTGGTGGTCCAGGCCACGCTCTGCAGAGGATGGGGAAGGGGGAGCCCTCAATCTGAGACCCAACCGTGTTGCCTACATGCTGTGTGACTTTGAGTGAGTCACTTACCCTCCTGATTGGGTTTTCCCTCCCCTGGCACAATGAGCCATGCCTCCCTTAGCAGTCTGTCGTAAGGATGAATGTCTGGCACGTGCTTGTCCTCGAGTGAGAGGTCTGGAACGCCAGCGAGTGTTTATCTGTCTGTCTGTCTCCTCCCCAAGCACAAAAGACTTTGAGCTCCTTTGAGAAAGAGGCTGTGTAAATGCAGCACAATCATAGAGGTCATCATTGCCACAAGGTGCCAATCTGGGTGATGGGTGAGTGTGCAATCATTAAGGGAATGGAGCTGTGGGGTTCCCAGCTGGCTGGTGGTCAGCTCAGGCTCTCAACAGGGAAAAAAAAAAGTCCCAGCTGGCTAGGGAGTCAGGATGCACATATATCTTTTCAGATGGCACCTCCTGGGTAGCTTTGCCAAACTGGATCGCCACTGTGTGACCTTCTCCTGGGATGGCCTCAAGCTCTAAAACAGTGGTTCATTCTCACACTCTAGTGCACATCAAAACCACCTGGAGGATTTGTGAAAACAAATTTCTGAGCCCCATGCCCAGAGTTTCCAATTCAGGAGATCCAAACAAGGCACAAGAATTTGCATTTCTAACAAATTCCCAGGTGATGGTGGTGCTGCAGGTCCAGGGACCCCACTGTGAGAACCACTGCTCTAGAAACTACATAAGAATAAATTAATACCCAGCCAGTGGAGAGGCCTCCCAAGGTGACGCACCTGCTGGGCCTTGGGGCCTGCTCCAGGGACCCAGGCCATGTGTGTGGTCTGGCCTCCAGTGGAGGGTTTTGCCAGCTGTGGTGTTGAGCTGTAATCATTGTTTTTCTTCCAGAAGTGTGCTCAGTAGACTGTGGCACTCACGGCGTCTGCATCGGGGGAGCCTGCCGCTGTGAAGAGGGCTGGACAGGCGCAGCTTGTGACCAGCGCGTGTGCCACCCCCGCTGCATTGAGCACGGGACCTGTAAAGATGGCAAATGTGAATGCCGAGAGGGCTGGAATGGTGAACACTGCACCATTGGTAGGCAAACGGCAGGCACCGAAACAGGCACATATTGCTTTATTTTCATAAATCGTAGATCTATAGTGATGGTCGTGCATTGCAACTGGCTGTTCCTTCAGGGATATGAGTGCTCTACAACATTCCTGCTGCCTCTCCAAATCTTCAAGGGGATAGAGAAGGGAAAAACAAGGTCCCCAACTAGAAAAGTCTTTCCCTTTTTTCCAGAATTCCATATTGGGAGGAAAAGAACAAAACTAGAGAAGCAAACCCATTCAAATTACTGATTCGGGGAGGGAGAAATGCACATGCATGGGAAATTGTCAGGACCTGGAGGTTTCAAGCACCCTACATGACCGTGGTCTGCAAGTCCCTCCTTGTTGAATACCCTCCCAGCTGGATGGATCACTGGATCCCTGCTTGCCAGCAATACCTGAGCACCGTTGTTTTAGACAAGGTTAGATACAGGCAGGACTCCCAGGTTTCCTGGGTAGCCAGGTACCACTGGAATAGGTTTGAGCACCCTCTTGCTATCCCAAGGCAAGGTGTCATCCTTGGGCTCTTGACCCTCCCCATCACCACCACCACTGATCAACGTCTCCACCTCTAGTCCCATGTCATTCTCACTCAGCCACCTCTCTCTACAAGTTTTTTGATGAAAATTTTTTTAAGATTGTTTTCTTTTTTGAGAAGTAATTGTTCCCAAGTTTCTTCAGTTTGGATTTTGATTGCTTTTGGTCAATATTGTGGTTTAGGGTAGGACAATACTGGATTGAATGTATCCAGTTATCCCTTTGAGAAGATGGGAGCCAACGCTCTTTGGTTTTCCATATCCCTCAGACAGTCAGAGTTATGAAGTTGTCAAATTGAGTGTCATTTTACCTCTAGGATTTGCTTTTGTTGGGTTGAGTTCATGCTCAAGTTGGCTAATACACTCACTTGCAAGGAAATTCTCGGAGAAGTTTCCAAGCAAACTACTGACTTGCCTTCTTGGAGTTATCTTTGAATCTAGCCATCAAGTTTGGGGGCCTCCCCTCTGTCCTAGCCCCAGGACCCCAGTCAACAGATTGGGTACCTGGAGGGAGAGACAGGGTTAAGAACTTGTCCAGGGCTGACTCATGAGGTCAGACTCAATTTCCCATGCTGTTCATTTGAGTGGTTAAGCAGAGAAAAAGTGAATTCTGCATTATATTTACCCCATTTCCATGTAATTGGGCATCTGAGGGGCAGCGTGCCAATCCAGGCCATGACTATAGCACTGGGACCCTGTCGGGACAGTCTGTTGGCAGTGAATTGTTTCTGCAATCTCTCAGTGATGCTCCAGATACTGCTCCCCTGCAGCTGCTTTCATCTTCTGTTCCCTGCAGAGTCTGGGGGATAATTCAGAAAACTCTCAAGGGAGGATGTGCACAGCCCACTACCAAGACAGTTTACAATTCTTAACAATAGCTTCCTCTCTTCAGGGGTGTTCTTCCTGATGTACTTTTGCATGCCCCATGTGATTTAAAGACTTCCCCCACCCCCCATACCTCCATTGTCCTAGGCTGCTCCCCTCAAAAAAAAAAAAAAAAAAAAAAAGCTCTTGCCAACCAATAACCTCTAGGTAGAAAATCCTACTTTCTTTCAGTTCACACCATCCAGCCTCACCTCCCCTTTGCTCTCCCTTTCCACATCTGCTGAGGGTTTGCTGCCCCACCATGATGCCTGCTAGCTCTCCCCTACCTACAATTTATCCTTACTCTGGGAATAGCTCACAATAGCACATCCCAGATGGATTGGAGTAGAGTTTGGAAACTTACAGTCAAAGGGGCCATATCTGACCTGCTGCCTTTTTTCCAAGCTAAAAATAGTCTTCATGTTGATTAAGTGTTGAAAAAAATAAGAGATATTTTCTGACACATAACTATTAAACTCAAATTTCAGTGTCCATTAAACAAAGTGGGGTTTTTTTTTTGAGGACAGCCACACCCATTCATTGATAGACTGTCAGCTTGCACATTGCATCTTAGTGTTGAGTGATTGCCACAGAGACTGCATGGTCCACAGAGCCATGTGTTACCTGGCCCTGTATAGGAACAATTGGCCAACCCCTGAATTGGAGAGTTGTACAAGGCTTGATGGATCGAGAGGAGAAGAGAGAGGCTGGCCAACATTCACTTTAGGAAAAGGCCTCCAGCTGTGATTTGAAGGTTGTCAGACAAAGGGAGGTCCAGTGTGGAAGTAGGGAGACAATAATGGTTGAATTTAAGTGTGTCTGGAGCCTTGAAGCTGAAATGGGATGATGGCACCTCTAGTCTCAGTAGGAAATAATGGGGATATGGCCAGCAAGAGAACACAGGAGATGTTTCGTTCTAGCAGTCTTATGGGTGAGATGGATTGGGAGAAGATGTCTCTGCTACTTGAAGTGGCTAGTTCAAATTTTACATGTGTGTGTGCTAAACATACATGAGCTCTTGGGAGACATAGAAAACGGGCAAATTCATGTGTCAGGTAAAGGAAGTAAATGAAAGGAGTTTGGGTTCAGGGAAGTGTCTTGTCCAGAACTGTGATCTCTCGTGACTTTTGGGTTCACTCTATGTAAGTTTACAAAGTATTTGTCACCAAAGTCTTTTCTTGTGAGGAACTAGGGCTCCCTAGTTTCATTTCTAGATAGGTGCTGTATCCTCATGGTTGTGTTCACTGGGACTTGCTCTAGAAAAGCCAAACATACCTTGGTTGTTGAGATTTGCTATTCAGAATGTAGAGATGTTTGGATGCACATAATTGGTTTTTTGTTGTTGTTGTTTTGTTTGTTTGTTTTCCTTTTCAACCTCTGGCCTCCAAGCTTCTATGTGGAGGTTTAGACTTTTATTTTGATCAGACACTCCTGTCAATTCATTTTAAGTAAATGTGACAATTTACAAGCCCAGAATTGGTCCTTCTCCTCAGGTATAGAAAAGAAAAGAAAGAGAGGCTTTTTGGTCCTTTCCAAGCAAAGCCTCAAATGCTGTATTTTGAAAAGAGAAAATAAATATGGGGCGCCTGGGTGGCGCAGTCGGTTAAGCGTCCAACTTCAGCCAGGTCACGATCTCGCGGTCCGTGAGTTCGAGCCCCGCGTCGGGCTCTGGGCTGATAGCTCGGAGCCTGGAGCCTGTTTCCGATTCTGTGTCTCCCTCTCTCTCTGCCCCTCCCCCGTTCATGCTCTGTCTCTCTGTGTCCCAAAAATAAATAAAAAACATTGAAAAAAAATTAAAAAAAAAAAAAAAGAAAAGAGAAAATAAATAAGAATGAAATGGCACCTAGTCTGCAAACAACACATTAGGAAATTTGAGGTAAGGCAGAGCCTAGGTGATTAGTGTTGGGGCACAAGGGTTGTCTGCAGCCTATTTTCAAAAGGTTGTGGTGAGGTGATGTTCTTAGAATCATTGCCAACAGTCACCTGAACAACTTGCATCATTATTTGTGGATCTCATTTATTTTGCTGGAGAAAGCAAGAATATAGATGGGGGTGGAAGGGGGAAGTGAGGATAAAAACATGGACTTCTGAAAATCAAGTAGGATCTATCCATGTTTGGTCAAGTGAATTTCTGGAATTTCCAACTGAATTATTATTTTTTATATTTGGAAATTTAGTACATATTACTAAAGATTTAAATGTAAGGTATAATATTTCAACACTGTTAAAGTGAACATACTGGTAGACTGGATTCTACCAAGCAATCATTCTTATATTACATTTTTCTAACAAGTTAAATATAAGGTATGGCTAAAACCTACAGAATTGCATAGATAAGAAATATGCTTTGAATCCAAATGAACCACAATTCATGTTTATCTTTGGAATATATTAGTATTATTTGGATAAGCTACAGTTTACTCTTATGAATAAATCAGAAAGTGTACTGTGTGGTTAGATTAGTTTTATTCTTTAAACATAATCCTAAAATGGGTTGTTGTTTCTATCACCTGCCATGCCTTTCTGAACTAGGGATTGAACCTCAGAAGACCATCCAAAGACCATGCCAGCAAGGCATAAAGGGACTACAGAATAGGTCAAAAATCACTGTGAACTATAGTAAACTCAAACAAGTGTCTGTTATAAAGAAATGAGGTAATTGTTAGTGTGTTTTGCATACAGAATCATTGAGCGAAGTACAGGGAGAAATAACATTTTGCCGCAGAATGCAAGCCGAGAAACTAAATGCTAATTGAGGATTGTTGTTATCATCTGCTGACTGTGGGCTGTCCAGACATCCGCTCTGAGTAATACAAACTAACACACCCACAGAATAAATCCACCACCACCAGGCACCCACCCTAGGTGAACTGTTTGATGTCTGGTTAGTGAGCAATGCCTGTAGTGGTTGTTACAACTATTTATTTTGTTTGTGTGGTCCTGACCTCCACCTGCATTTCAGAATCATGAGGACTCGATTCCCAGGCCCATATGGGGCTGGGTGACCTGCTGTGTGCCACAAGTCAGAACAGTTTTCTTTTCTCGCTATTGCACTGGGCCCTTCTATTTTTCATCTTTAATTGGTTGGGGAAGGAAATAGGTTCTTGTGATGTTAATAAGGAAAATGAATCTTTACCCAAGGTAAAACCAGCCGTGCGACAATCTGATGTGCTGATTAAGTGATTGTCATCAGAAGTAGACAGGGTCACAGTCCAAGAGGGAGAGAGCTTGAGAGCTACAGGGAACAAGATGGGAAGGAAGTGACTATCAAAATTAACTAACTTCAGACTGAATACAGCTGCTTCTGCATCTTGTTCCAGTTTCATTCTCGGTCATGAAAACATTTTTTTGTAGCTATTATCCTTGAACATTCAAGCTTTCATGACTCCACAATGAGATCAAGTTGAGATGAAATTAGCCACTGTGGAGCCATCCTTACCACCAAGTCTGTGGGAGCAGCTAATTCTCTGATTGGTTAATTAACCTATTCCTCCGGGGGCTCTTATTAGAACCTATGCTAGGAGCTCCATTCTTCTGTGAAGTGAAAACCTGAAGGGATGGTCTTTCACTGTTAAAGATTATGGACAAGCTGTTTGTGGGGTACAAAAGATGTTCTACTTCTGATTTTTCCCCCCACAATGTGCCCAAAATGTGAGCCTCCTCATTGAAGATCAAGAACCACCACATGCCCAGAAGTTCTCTTTGGGTCTGGATCAGGCAGTCTACCCAGGTTTCCTTACCCAAACTCAGAACAAGGACTTGAAGGTAGAAGTTACAGGAACACTTTTTCAATGCACTCAAAAAATAAAATGAAAAGAGAAAAATGTCTTACAAGTAATAAGATTCTCATCACAAGAAAGTGTGATGAGCTTTTCTTGGCCTGGATGTTGATGAAAGGCTTTAAACATTAGTTGGAAAATAAGGCTCACCCTAACTTAATGGCTCAACCATTCACAGAATGGTTATTTTGGTTCTTTTGTCTGTGTGGTCCTGATCTCCAATTGCATTTCAGAATCATGAGGACTCGATTCCTAGGATCATGTGGGGCTATGCAAGTGGAAATGGTCTTTTGTACTGTTTCCTATGTGATTTAGTAATATGTGCCCATGAAAGGAGCTCCCATCAACAAAGAAAAGAGTGGAAGGAGCCTTGATGTTTTAGTTCTGTGGAGAGACAGTGACTTGGAGCATTGATGTGCCATACCCTTAATAGTTTAGATGGTCCTGTTGATGTACCAGCCTGTGGCCCACTGTGCCAGAGCCTGACTCAACAAGTAAATACCTTAATATGGACTGTTACAGTTTGGGACTCTTAGGACAGAAACCCACAGGTGAAAATTAGCATGAGGAAGATTCTACACTCAAAAGAAAACATGTAAGAATAAGAGCTGCTGAAAAGAAAAGCAGCAGGGGGAGATGCTCTGCCATCATGTTATGTAGTGAGTGCTCTGTCACTTGAGCTTTTACAAAGAATCAACTGTTCAATCTATTAAGAAACAGTTCCTTCCAAGTCTTTGATTCTCAGATCCCACATTATTCCCTCAAGACTTTCCATTAAAAGGAAAGGAACACAAAGAGGGCCCTAGAGATCTGAGCTCCCTTTAGATATTTGTGATGGACATTTGCTCGTCACTCTGTCTTATTTGTGGTGCTGTCATGAAGAATAGGTTGATGGAGGAAGGGGGAGATCTGGGTTCTAGGCTTGGCTCTGCCACAGACATTCTGGGTGCTTTTGAAGTAGTCACCCATCTTCCCAGCCTCAGCTTCTTCCTGCTGCAAATGAGGGGGTTGGACCATATAATCACTTTACAGAGTGTAGTCCAAAGACATGAAATGCTTTTCATTGGTGTGCAAATATATTTTGTTGAATAGTTACATAGAGTGTTTAAAAATACATATTTGGAAAAACTATAACTACCTCATCAAACTCATGAATATACTGGTATTATTGCTAAGGGATGTGGCAAAATTGGGTACCAATATCAGGCCTGAGTAAATTTAAAGAAAAATATTAAGTAAATAACAGTGCAGATATTGCAAATATCACGAAAGCAATATGTGATTGACTGAATTTAGAACACACTTGGATGAGATGATCTCTAAGGACTGGTCCATCTCCTGAATTTTATTACTCTGATGCAAAATTATATGAATGGACCACTCTAGCACATTGAAACCTTTCTCTCTTCTGCAAGGCACAGAGAGGGTTTCCATGTAGGATCCAATAATACACACTTTACATGAGAGGACAAGATACAGTGTAATGTTGGCTCTGCTGATGACGCTTTTTTGAATGGTTGAGGATAGTCGATGATACTTTTTTGTTTGTCTATCTGCTCGTCTCATCCCTAGCATCTCAGGTCCAATTTATATATGGTTAACTATGAGATTTTTTCTCCATTGAAAAACTTACATAGTCTGAATAATCAGAGTCCACTTTATTCCTTTATATTTGTGGCTTTTTATTCTAAAAATATGGTGTTGAGTACAGGTTTATCTATCTATGTCCATTTCACTTGGATTCAGGGCAAGACAAGCATGATGAACTGCTTAACATACAGGCTTGCATGTCAGTCTATCTGAGATCAAATCGTGGCAGGTGTCCTCACCTTTGTGTGCCTCAGTTTCTTTGTCTGTAAATGGGAATACTGAAAAGATGACCTACCTCACTGAGTTATATGCACAGTACTAGCACAGTTCCTACCATAAAGCAAGAGCCAAGCAAATGTAAGCTAATGTTGTTGTTGTCGTCTTCGTCGTCGTCATCATCATCATCATCATCATCATCATCCCCCAGGCCCATCACCATCATCATTATCTATTACAAATGTCAGATAAAAGCAAGAGAAGACTATCAAAATAAATTTGTCATTAAGACATTTCTGCTACCTTCAACCTGCCTTTCCTATATACTGCCTCCAACCCATCAAGCAGTTAGTAGCATTTCAAAAATAACACCTACCCACTACCAATTTCCCAAGCAAAGTTTTGTTCTATAACTCACTGGCATCGGGTTCTTACAGGGAAATATAAACTAGCTCTCTTACCTGGAAATTGAGCCTGCTTATTTTACCAAACAGCCCACTTACACATGGAATCAAACATCTGAATATCCTCATGTTAATGGAGGCTTATTATGAAATTGGGGTTTGCTTCTTTCAACCAAAATTTCTCCATCTAGATTTTTTTGGACACATTCCAGAGAAGCCAAGAGGTCTATGAGAATTTCCTTTTAATTCTGGGTTTCATTTTTATAATAAGTACAGTTCAAAAGAAAAGTGTTTTCCTTTGAAGTATTAGATTGGAATTATTATTGAATAGAATAAAACTTCAATTCTTTTAAGCCAGCATTCCTCAAACTAGGGACCACAGACATACTCTACAGGAGTTTGGAAGGACACTGTCTTCCTTTAAGAAGGAACCTGGCATTTCTCACGTTGAAGATGCTGCCAGGTCAGTGTCTCTTAGATTACCTTGTCCTGGTCTCTCCTTTTTGGACTCCTTTCCCATTCCTCATGACTCTGAATTCAAAGAATAACTCAGGGAGACTCAACTCTGAACTCAGCTGAGTTACAAATGCCTTTTGGAGACTCAAGAATTGCACTGATTGTCCCCTACTCAGCCCAGTGAACTGCACGATTACCCTCATTCCTCCAGTGGTACAATTGCATGACTCCTTGAAGCAACACCCATGAGTAACATCTGGGGATTCTTTGCAATTCCTTGCTCATCTCCTGGGTTATCAGGAGCCATACATAGTATCCCAGATGTTTATGTAAGAAACAGATTTTGCATTTCCTCCCAAGTTGCCTGCCTAATAGGGTTCAATCTTATACCAAACACTTCTTTCATAGCACTCTATTTCACGAGCTCTTTTCAAAAGTCTTGTCTTTATTGCCTTTGGAAAACAGGGTACCAGCATTTCAAAAAACCTCCACAGTCAGGGTTTATTGATTTCCTCTTCATCCTTTTCATCATGCATTTGAATGCATAATTATAAGTAGACCCACAGAAGGCCACCATGCCACTGACGGCCTCTGAGCTTTTTCCTTCATGGTTAATAAAGAAGGAAACCACATGAAATAGCAACTAGGAGAAAGCTAAGTATTTCATCATAAACATTCTCAGGATAATTAGAATGGATTAAATTACAAGAGAAAATGCATTTAGTTAATCTTTCCTCTAATTAAAAAAAATCCCTAGTTTTAAATAAAGCGTTTGTTTTTAAAAGCATATTTTCATTGTAATCAATAAGGGGGAGGCCTGTTTTGTCCTCACTGATAGGAGAAAACATCTGCAAAGTAATTAAAAGCTCCCAGACAGTGTTTTTTTTGGTTTTTTGTTTTTTGCATTTATTATTATTATTATTATTATTATTATTATTATTATTAAGATCTGTAAGTAGCCTTCTCAGTCTTTTCCTATAACTTGCACAATGGTATTCTCCACAAGCGACCTCATTTTATGGTCCGTGGTGGTATAACTTGCTTTCTGTTCCCAGATCAGTGAAGATGTGTTTGATGACTCCTGGCCAACAAGGGTCAAGTAAGGAGATTAATTTAGCAGAGGTTTTTATAATTTTCCAAGTGAGGTGGGATGGCAGTCAAAATGAGATGGGTAGGTCACACAAGACACTCCTAAAATAGAACAGGGACACACTCTAGCCTGTCACGGGTTCTATTCTAAGACTGACAGAACCCAAATCACTCTGAGCCCTGTAAGTCTGTCTCACAAGTAAGGAATCATTCACATCATCTCTCCAACTTCATGGCTCATCCCAACTGCAAAGCTCACTCCCCACTCTCATCCCAAACATTCCTAGAAGTTTTCAAGGGTGTCTCACATGCTCATGTTCGGCCCATTTGGATTCTTCAGGCTTGGTCCCCTCGTGGTGATCTGCTGCTTACAGAACTCACTTCAGTGGAGCCCCACGGTATTTCCCCTACTGCCAGGGATTTATCATCCAATACCCTTTGTGCCCACTCAACTAAAGCCCCACTGTGTTTACACAGTGAAGGAAAGAACACCACACTCCTCCACACTGGGAATCTTTATTAGCTGGTTCCAAAAACCTTTGAGAAAACAGCTGTTCATTTTTTGCCTCTAGCACATCTTCCACCCATCATGGTTTTGTCCCACAGCTGGGCTATAGAATAGGCAACACAGGATCCTTTTTGCTTCCTCACCTTCCCTCACCTCAGACGCCCTCCATAGACCTGGGGGTCTTGGGGGAGGCTCACATGTTCTTCAAACACACCCAGCCTCTAAATTCCAATTCAGATCAGTTAGGACCCCTATCGTCTACACAACCAGCCCATTGAGAAAACCTCCTTGTTCCTTCTCATTTAGGTTCAGGGTTGCTTCCATTTTCAGCCAGCTCAACTACAAGTCAAAGAGCCCCTGTGATCTCCCATTCTCATATGAATTATTTTGCAAAAGGAATGGAGACACAACTGCTTCCATGTCCCTTAGACTTCAGGTTTCCAGCGGTTTCTGGCATGGCTCTTTAGGGCAGCTCACTCTAATTGTGTGTGACCCCCAACACCACACAAGCACAAACTATACATTACAGAAACCACATCCCACCAGACCCCAGAGAAAGGAGGGGTTAACCGATGTTCTAGAGACAAAAAGTCCCACAAAATTGCTGTCCATAGGGATTTAAATTGCTGAGAATCCTGTCCCACAGTTTCCAAATTTAGCTGCAGCAGCACCTGGTCAAATTAGCAGTGAAGTTGGTTAGAACTTGGCTCAGAAGGGTCATCTGTCTAGAGCTGTAAGCAGAGAGATAGGCTCTGATAAGTGTGAATTGCATTTCTTTATTTTTAAAATTATGCTTGAACTTCAAAAGGGATTGCCAGACAGCCCTGTCTAGTTGTCTAGAAACAATGCCAGGGGGTGGGGGCTCCCGGAGATTATAAAATAACCACCTCAGAAGCACAGAGGAAACGTTTGTACCCGATTTCATTCCAACAAGTTAGCAAGCTGTCAATCACCGGTCAGGTTACTGCACTGAAATGTGCTCTCTCTAATGACACGAAACTCAAGGCAGTGGCTTCTGCTTTGCAGAGAGCAGCCTGGCAATAGGCAGTGAGATTGTTTCTCTACATTAGGTGTATGTGAGCCCTGGAAGCCCAAATGTCACTGATGATAGCAATTCCCATGAATAGGGAGAGAGATTGAAGAAGATATTAGAGGTGGTAAGAGAAATGAGCTTTTTCCTATTAATCCAGGGAATGCAGGCAAGTTGAGTTGGGTCCCTTAAGCATGTTGCTATCGGCTTCTCACCAGACTCTGAATATGAACTAATTTAACTTTTTATTTCCATTTAATGGGACCAAGAAAGATCTATATGCATTCACTTACAGACCTGTTCTCTGGGGGCCTGATGCAGGAAATGTTATCATATCATCCAGAAGCCTAGCCTAGACAGAAACTAGTTTACCCGGAATTAAACAGCTTGAAACATAATACACATCAACACCCACTCCAAACTCCCAATATTTCCCGCAAGTTATGTTTGTAGAATGTAACATCTTCCCTCCTTGCTAACTATTAACACTCACTGTCAGTGCTTTACAATTGTAGTTAGAATGTATTCGCAGGGTGGGGCTGGTGATAGGGATTATGTAGCAAAGGAGTTAAATGCATGAGCTTTAGAATCAACTAAAGCATGAGCTTTAGATCAAACAGACCTCAATTTAGCCCCAATCCACTGCAAGTTGTGTGATCTTTGGCAAGTTCTCTATCTTCAGTACCTGCATTTTTCCCATCTGGAAACTGGGAATAGTGATACCTGTGTCCTACTTTGGGGAACACTTCACTCATCAGTGAAGCATTTAACACAGTGCTTGATGCTCCATAAATGTTAGTTTAAAAATCATCAACACTACATGTTCATGCCCTTACCGGAATTTCTTTGCAGAGTGGACATTTATGAAAAGCAGTAGGGCTGGCACACAGCCACCCATACGGCCCCAAAAAGAGAGGTCAGGGTGCTAAATGTCCTGTGTTAACCCAGATGTCTGGGCCCACCTCCTGTTCCACTCCTACAAGAGAATCTCACTGGGACATGTGGATTCCATGACTGTAAGAAGGAGAACCCAGGGAGCAAGAGCAAAGCAGGGAGAGAGAAACAGCCCAGTGAGGATCTGACTGCTGGTTGCAGGAACATGACTATTAAAAACATAAAGAAGAGAGCCACATGTGTATCATCCTATGCCTTGTCCGAGGTCCACACCTCCTCCGTCTGGTTCCAGCTGAGCAATGACAACTTCATTCATTCATTCATTCATTCATTCATTCATTCATGAAACATCTATTGAGCACCTAATGAGTGCTGGGTGCAACATAAACTTCCCCTGGGTGAGGCCCTGGGCTACAAGGCTAAGAAAGAAGTGATTGGCACAGAGGCTGGTAACAGTCCAAGGAACTTCAGATCTCAGCTGTCTTTTTGCCCACATGAGACTTTGCTGTTTTCTAATGCAGGGCACCCTTTCTGGTGTTTCTGCCAGTTGGTTTTGGTTTCTTTTTCAATGCTGTTTCCTGCTAACGGCTTCCCAAGGAGATCAGTGTAAGGATGGAAACCTTAAACTTCCAATGGTAGTTTAAATTCATTTGTAGCACAATGTAACTACATAAAAGAAAGCAGCCAGGTATCAAACTGCGTGGATACACACAAATGACTCCCTCATAAGTGTTAATATTTTCAACAGCGGAAGAAATTTAGTTAAATCAAATGAAGATGGCAACTCATTAAAATTTGATTTTCCCTCCTATCCTTTTTTATCTTTTAATCCTCCGTATATGGCACAACTTGTTCTGTTAAATAACACTCATTAATTAAATCTCATCTTCTCTTAGCTATATCTATATTTTTATTTATTATGGAAACCTTTCAATGCTTATAATCTAATTTAGTTGGATTATTTCTTGGACATCTCTAAGTATGAAAACCTTGAGGTTTTAGGGTGGAATTACTGGCAAGGGAAGAAGTGGGATAAACCAAATTCTCTTTCCTTCTCCTCCGGCAGGAGGTGGGTGGACAGGCCTTTCCTTTGTTAGGGGAGTTGGCATGATGAGGGCACTATGAATTCAGTATCTTCATCACCTATGGGAAGGGAAGGGAGGGAAGAACCCATAGAAAGAGTTGTAAACTCAATCACCCCTATGTGGATGAGGCAAGAACAATGTACGTAGATGTGGGGGCGATCCGGCTGAGACATCTGTCACCCCATTGATTGCCAGGGTTGATTCGGCTGATCTGGCTGGCTAGGCGGGTGTCCCCTTCCTCTTCACTGCTCCATGTGCATCCCTCCCAAAGTTGTGTGCTTGGTCAGAGAGAACGACTTTCCCCCATAGAAGAGGATGATTCCTGGGTCAAGAATATAAGAGTAGCCATACCCACTACTGGAACCTCCAAACAAGCTCTCAGGGTCCATTTGTAGGAGAACATAGA